>NC_046295.1:47901506-48205058 GCF_004115265.2 Rhinolophus ferrumequinum | reverse complement strand
CGTCTGGCATAAATGAGACACCATAAAGGTTGGAATAAGTAACTTCTTTAAAATTCCATAAGACTAAAAATCTGCTGTTCAGTAGCAAAACAGGATCTTCTAAAGCAAAAAGGAGTGGTTCTTGGTGGAACTCCTGACTTTAGTAGTGGTTCTCAGGCTTGGCTGCATACCAGAATCACGTCTTCTGCTCAGGAAACTCCCCATGCCCAAGTCACACTCCAGGCCAATTAAATCAGAATTCCTGAAGGTCATATCCAGGCTCCAGTGACACCTGAAGCTCACCAGGTGACTCCAGTGTGCAGTCAAGACTGGGAACCACAGGTCTAATGGGCCACATGGACAGTCTGTCTCTGCTCCAACTCATTCTTCTTCCTCAGGGGTCAGAGACAACTGGACACTCAGCCTTCCATTTTGTCCAGCCCCCAAATGCCCATCAGGTTCACTAGTGATGCCTCAGTGATAAGACCTTGATACCCACTTTTGGGAGAAGGGTGAGAACTCACTTTCTATAGTTCAGAAGCAATGACTACATTTGCAGTTATCTGTGAATTCACCTGAAATGACATGACTGGGCAGCCTGCCGACCTCTTTCAGGCTCTTGTTGGGATTAGCAGGCTAATGTTGGTAAAGCACATTGAGGACCCTGGACCACTACTGAGCAGAAAAAAGCAAGACTGTGTCTCCCTTTGGGGTGTGCCCAGATTGCACACTCTGCTGCTGTCACTTTAGTTTGCATTGTGTCCCATCATGCGATGCACGGAGATTTACCTAAACGAGAGACCAGAACTTCAACTTTTTTTACCTGCATTCTGAAATGTGCTTTTACCCAAACATCTCCTGGCTCACAAGACTTTTCCAATCACATTGAAACATAATTGTAAAGATACCCTAAATTCCCAGTCTAATTGCAGCATTTTGCCTTACCAGAAATCTCTTCCTCTTAAAGAAAGTGTGGCTGAAAAGTGACACAACAGAAATGTTCAGCAAGTTTTTTCTCCACAAATAAGTATTTCAAAACAAAGTTTTCTTTGCTTGTGTTATTTCTTATATAAAAACATTGTTCCCACCTGAAACTAATAAAAAAAAGGAAAAAAAATTAAAAAAATGTTTGCAATAAAGAACTACATAATTAAAAAAAATATTGTTCCATTTAGCATTTTTAGCAGGGCTAAACCACAGAGGAGGAGGGAAAGAGATGGACAGAGCATAGACAGTATATCCATCCTCTGCATGTCATCCTGATCAATCATTTCAATTATTACATGATACCAGACACAGGAGTTATTGCATTATGGGGCTATCGATCTCAGATCTTTGAGACCCCATTGACTCTTCCAGAGTATGTGCTCTGATTAATAATAGATGGTTAGCCACATAGTTAAGTGGAATGATTGGCATCTTTTATTGGTTGTCTTTAAGACTAAGAAACTGGCTGACCAGAGAGCAGAGGTTTGTTGCTGGGCTGGCTAACAAATGCCTCCCTGTTTGTAAACTAAAAAAGCCCTGTTTCCATAGGTCCAGCTCATGGTACTCTCTGGAAATTTGCTCCATTGTATGTGGGTGCTCAAATTCTTTTGGAGACTATGGCCCCTGAGTCTTTCTTTCTTTTTTCACCCTTTTGGTAATAGTCAAAAGTTGATGCCGACACATGTATCCCGCTAAGCAGACAACGTAACTAGAAATTAACCACTGAGTTGGTGCAGACAGTAATCAGGGGCCAGGTAAAATTTGGGAAGGATGGGCTGAAGTATGATTTCTAAACATGCCAAAACCTAAAAATTAAAACCAGAAAGCCTGACCTACAGTAAGCATTGTGTGTGTGTGTAAGTGTGTATGTTGAGATCTGTACTGAGTATGGGTAGGGACTGTGGCTGAAGGATGTAGGTTTCTCTGTGACAGCTGGAGAGTGGGGTGGGTGTGGGGAGTGAATGTTTTTACCACTGTCCCATCCTGTGCCAGACACTGACAGGTATTTTACAAATTGACTTACTACAGCTCATAGCAACCTTTCTTGGTGGTGTCTGAGCTAGGTTTCTTCTGCTCCACCTCCCATCTCCCATCCCAGACCCGCTCTCACCTTGTTCTGTGCCGCCCAGGAGGCTGGTCTGTATCAGCCGCATTGACAGGCTCCCTGTTCTGGGGCTTCCACTTGGGTTTGGCCAACAGTTTAGCATTGATATGAAAAGGAGTAGGAGAAAAGCAGTTAATTTACTTTTCTGGTCTGTTCCTATGAAGTTGCCAAGAGTTGACTGTATCTCTCTACCACAGGGCACAAGACTTGTCAGATTACCCTCTCCGCAAAGTTACCCTCTCTGAGTTCTAAAAATGGTTCCTTCTCCCAGCCATTCAGGTCTAAAACTGCTAATGGCCGCCCCCTGCCAGTGTAGTCCCTGTACCAGCCCTTGCTCGTTTTGCCAAACCCTGCTCACACCCTGTAAATAATCCCTTTATTGAAATCACCCCCAGCAGCCAGCTTAAGTGGGCCAACTAATTCCCACCTGAGTCCTGACCAAAACAGTATCCCCAGCCCTGTTTGTAGAGATGAGGGTCTGCAAATTCAGATTGCATAAGTAACTGGGCTGAGGTCATATAGAGTAATTGGAAAAATTGTGTCCCATCTTTTATGAACACAAGGCCAGTATCCTCAGATATCATAGTAATTGAGATCCACAGCTATGGCTTGATTTTCTCAGAGCGGAATAAATGACAACTCAGGGGAGCATATGAAATCAGTGAGGGGGATGCGCATGCGGACCGGGTCTTCTGATGCCTCCTATGGGTCAGTCCCCCACTCTGCTGCAAAGGCATCTTCCACAGGGGCGTGAAGGCATCAACACCTCTGAGAACAATAGAGTCATTGAGTTACCAAGATCATCTAGAGGCCACACTGGAGTTTCTCGGAGACAGGAAACTACCACTGTCTGACATTTGCCTTTGTATTGTCAGCTACCTGGCAAATCACCAAGGGATTCTTACTTTCCCCTAACACTTTCTTAAAACTTTTGCATTCCAATGGGAATTAAAGATGAACAGTATTGCTGTATAGCAAAACTGTCATGCTGGGAGAACTACTCAGCCCATTAAAACATAATAATACAACTAATATTTTTTGAGTGGTTATTATGTGCTAGACACTGTGATCACAACTGTGTGTGCATTCAAGTATTTAATTCTTCCAAAGCCCATAAGGTAGGTCCTGGCAACATTCACATTTTACAAATGAGAAGACTGGGTTGTAGAGAGACTCAGAAACTTGCCTAAACTCTTAGAGCTAGTCAATGGTAGAACTTGGACTTAAATCCGGTCTGTTTGATATCAGTGTCTTTGCTTTGAACCATTATACAATATAGGTACTTAGGTAGCTATATAAGTATTCTTCTTTTCTTTGCTATTTCTCCTCTAATATAGACAATACAGTTGCATTATCTACTGAGTATGCTCCACTATCCATCTCCTACTTAATACACATTTTCCTAAGCATTCAAAAGATATCCTTTCAAAGACAGGAGACCTCTTTTCTCATTGTGTAAACAAGACACTGTCTTTGATCTTCCATAGCTTTGAAATTATTGAATCTAGATATTTTCCAACTTCTCATTCATTCTTTAAATGGAGAGAGCACGTTTGTACTAAATGTTAAAAGTAATGGACCAATATTTAAGATGCACTAAGAGCGCTTCCATTCAATACTTTCCCAGAACATAGAAGTATTTCCAGTTACTCTGCTTTTCTTCAAACCTCGAATCAACAAATGAGTAACAGATGTCAACTTCCATGGAAGGCTACTTACTGAATACTGCCTGGCTGGCTGTTCTTGCTTATTGGAAACCTTTTAGCATGGGTCCTTGGTGTTTCTGTTACCATGACAATATTTGGCCCCTTCCCATGTTTTCTTTTTCCAAATCTGAGGCACACTTCACACAGTGGACTAATCAGTACAACAAGTATTATTTGCCATGTATGATGGTCGTCTTAAGTGGATTTTGTTAACTGTCCTCTATCAGGGTGTATTGTCCACATGATTGCTTCAGTTTGTCAAGTTATGGCATTTAGCACAATTGATATTTCCACTATTTATGCTTCAGATTTCAGCTCAAGGATCACTTACTACCGACTGCTTTCCTGACTCTACACGATTGCTAAGGTCCTTCCATTATCTCTTTCATTGCATTTTTCACAATTGGTGTAGTTTTATTATTATTTTCAAATAGACTTATATTTTAGAGAAGTTTCAGTTTCACAGAAAAAAATTGAACAGAAGGCATAGAGAGTTCCTATATATCCTTTGCCCCTCCACACACAATCTTCCCCACTATCACACCCTGCACCACAGGGGTGCATTTGTTACAATCAGTGAACCTACACTGGCACGTTGTTATCACCCCACGTCAATAGTGTACCTTAGGGTTTGCTCTTGCTGTTGTACATTCTATGGGTTTGGACAAATGTATAATGGCCTGTGTCCACCATTATTGTATCATACAGAGTAGTTTCACTGCCCTAAAAATCCTCTGTGCTCTGCTTATTCATTCCTCCCTCTCCACCATTCCTTAGCAATCAGGGATCTTTTTACTGTCTCCAGAGTTTTGCCTTTTCCAGAATGTCATATAGTCGGAATCATACACTATGTAGCCTTTTCAGATTGGCTTTGTTCACTGACTGATACATATGTAAGGTTTTTCCATGAAAAGATAATCTGATAGCTTGAGAGCCCATTTTGGTTTAGCACTAAATAACATTCCATTGTCTGGATGTACCACAGTTTATTTATCCATTGATCTAATGAAGGACATCTTGGTTGCTTTCAAGTTTTGGCAACTATGAAGAAAGCTGCTACAAACACCTGTGTGCAGGTTTTGTGTGGACATAAGTTTTAAATTCATTTGGGTAAATACAAAGGAGCACGTTTACTTGATCATATGGTAAGAATGAGTTTTTTTTTTTTTTTTTTTTTTTTTTGTCAGAAACTGCCAAACTGTCTTCCAATGTGACTATTTTGCATTCCCACCAGCAATGAGTTCCCGTTGCTCCACGTCCTTGCCAGCATTTGGTGTTGTCAGTGGATTGGATTTGGGCCATTTTTATAGGTTTGTAGTAGTACTTTGTTGCTTTAATTCACATTTTTTCTAATGACATATGGCATGGAGCCTCTTTTCATAGGCTTATTTGCCATCTGTTTATCTTCTTTGGTGAGGTGTCTATTCGGGTCTTTTGCTCATTTTTTAGTCAGGTTGTTTGCTTTCCAGTGTAGTTGTTCAACGTCTGTGTTCCTGCAGGAATATAAAGTCTTTGAAGGCAGGGGCTGTGACTTTTTTGTTTTTGTTGTATTCTCAGCACCTAGCTCACAGCAGGTAGAGGAACAATAAATGTCGGTTTAGTTAAAGATTGAGGGTGTACACAAACCTAAAAACTGCTCTACTAATAAACGAAGCAGTCAACCTGGCATCACTGATATCCACAAGTGCCAATTTATTCACTCTGTGGCCATGAGTAATTTATTTTAACTCTCAGTTTTCTTATCTCTTAAGTAAAGATAATCATAAAACCAAACTTTCTGTGGTGAGAATTATATGAGACAACAAATGCAAAAACCTTTTATGAACTGTAATGCTAGATGTTTGCAAGATTTTATTCGTGATTAAGCTCAGCAAATTGGACCTTAAATAAACATTTCAGGCCTTAAAAAAAAAACAAAATAAACCTTAGGTGCAGGATAAAATTGTCAAATATCTATGTCAATATTTGCAGTCTTATTACAGAAGAGTTTAATTACAGCTACTGTTAAATGAACGTGGTCTATATGGCAAGTGTCTTACCACACATGATTTTTAATCATTACAATTATTACAAATTCTCTTACCTTAGCCTGTAAGTGTCTTTATTTTTCTTTTGCAGATGAAAAATCTGAATCCCAAAGGATTTAAACTTGTGCAAGATTACAGTGACTGAGCAGGAATTTGGATCCAGGTAGGTTTGACAGCAAACATTAAGTGCTTTCTACTTGCCCTGAATGATCTCTGACAACTAAACTAAATCAGCCTAAATGCAAATCTTTTGTCTGCTTATTATTAGAGTTTTCTAGGTGAATAACTCAGTCCATGCAAAAGAAAATTGAGAAACAAGAGAATTCCATTGGTTGCTTTGTGTGGTCTTTGTAAAAGTGTCTATCACGTGCTCCCTTCACTTGAGCTGTGCGTGTTGGGTCAGTGGGAGCCTGAGGCTCTAAGCCCTCATGCAGAGACGGACAGCGAAGTCTCATGTAGGGGCTGTGGTTAGCCCTGCCTTCCTTGGCTGTGAAGACAGCCTCTTCATGTCAAATACGGACAGCTATGCTTTCCCTGATGGAATTACATGTTTCAGCCTGAGGCCCAGATACAAATGCATGAATATATTTATTCCTTACCCACCGACCCAACATAAATCCAAAGATCATACTTGATTTGATGGAGTGTTCTTTATTATGTACGTTAGGTCTGCTCGTTCATGTGTTTCCAGTGACTAAAAGACTGGACTGTTGAATGTTGCTTGCACAGTGTCCCTTTTTCCCTCGTCTTGCTACATCCATAAAACTCTGGCACGGAAAGATTAGGAGGCCACCTGGAGTACAGAGCACCTCAGACAAGGGGTTTTGGAGCTGTGTCTATTCCTGTATGTGCAGCCACAACACAACAGATGTAGATTTAAAGGAGTCTGTTAGAATCAGTCCTGGGCAAATTTCAGGAGCTTGACAATTGCTAGGATTTCTATTTTAGTCTAGAGTCTGAAAATGTGTTTCGTGCTTATTCTGCTGCCTAGGTAAAGCATTCTCCCCAAAATGCTCGTTCTTACTCTTTTTTTCTTCTTTTCTTTTAAACTCTCTCAGAGGCAGAAATATTACTCTTCTCTCCACTGCTGGAGACTTCCCCTTAGAAAACGTATCACTTCAACTATAGTAAAACTTTAAAATGGTAAGTGCTCTGTCGTTAATGAAGGTCTACAAACAAAAATGAACTTTCTTCCCAACTCTACCTTGTCGCCTGTCCCTGGCCTGGTCACCATCCCTGTCTGAAAACATTTTATGAAGTCTGTGAGGACCTCAGATGTGAAAGGGTGTCCCCATCACCAACTCTGACTTCTGCCCTGCGTCAGTGCATTTTATTACCCTTATCTGCTTATTGGATTACCATTAGCTACTTATCTTGACAAATGCACAACCATAAACATAATTTACTGGATTTTGAAACTGTAAGCCTTGGCTTGTTTATATCAGTCTTTATTTCCAGGCAGAATTTAGTAGTACTTACGTTTTATTAAAGGATCGTCCCTCTGGCCCACTCTGAGCAAGGGTATATATTTCCCAGCTCCTTTCTCCTTTATTTCTCTGGTAAAGAGGCCCAGATAAAAACTTTGGTTTCTATACTTTTAAACTTTTTTCCTGAAACAGAAGGATATGGCGTTTGAGCAAAATATGGTACTTTCTTCACAGCGATTTGTATGTTAGTGATGAGCATGAGCCAAAGAAAAATTCAAAAATATCCCTGACACCTATGTCTCATATATGTGCCAGTGAAGTTTTAGACAGGAATTCATGGAGTAAAGAATCCTTTCATATTTTATCCTTAATGAATGCATGTCTTTCTTCATCTGAGCAGTGTATATCTTATGAGTCCTTGAAGGCAAAGCACCTATAAGTTGGGTTTCAGCTGCCAGACATGGAATCATCGATTGGCAAACCACTGTTCTGCCTCAGTGCCAGCTCTGAAAGTTCTTTGAAAGGCCTCTTTCACTTGTTCTAAAACCACTAATAACACCTTACCCTTAGCCTATGAATGCTTCCCCCCTGGTTAACTGAAACACTTTCCTGGAATCTGATATAAAAACTCAGGGTCAGGATATGAACACCTGTGTTGAAAATTTGTACTTGGAGTTGAAGGTAAATCCAGAAACAGAATTCCGTGGCTCGGGCATGGAAGGAGTTCAAGAGTCTGCAACTCTGCTAATGGGCTCAGCACTCACTGCTTATAAACCTCTCATCAAGCTGTTCCTAAGTAAGCAGAGAGGCCCCACCCTTCGCCTGTGCACTAAACAGATTCTCTCTCTACTTCAGCTCTCAGGCCCCAAAGGGATGCCAAGGCACTGGCCCAGGCTGCCTTCTGGCCTCTAATACTCCCTGTTATCACAACATTCCCTTTTGAGTTGGGAGCAGGTAGAGCTCGTTCAGTCACACAGGCAGAGGCAAGGAAAGAGTATTTGCAAGTGATTTTATTATTCTTACCAAGTGCACTTAAGAAAACAAAATACTCTATTCAAAAGAGCCCAGAATTCACCAACCAAAGGTCTCAAACTTCTGGGGTGGCGCTTTATCTCAGTATGACTTACAAGACAACTCATGCCACCATCCCATCCTCCATGGGATACTTCTCCTGATATCGCAGGAGATTTCTGGGAATTCTTTGTCTCTTAAGTCCACACAGAATGCAGTTTGGTAACACACCTTTTGGTTTTCTCTTGTTGGTTTTCTTCATACAACACTGGAAACCACTCCAAACCTTTCTCCCATCAGAGTACTATTAAGAAATTTTATATAATGAAATTTACAGAATGTTTGAAATAACAGAAATGTCTGTATAGCTGGGCACAGGCAACAACTTCACCTTGGATATTAGACATCTCCCTCCAAAGTGTCCATCAGCCGTTCCTTACACAGACAATTTATCAGTAGCCAGGACTCCTTGGGCGCCATTAGGATTTTTGGGGCCTCCTTCTTTCTTGATGCCTTCTCTTCCTCCCTGCTTCCAAAACATAAGTGCCTTACATGTCAGTCCAGCTGTTGACTTCCTGCCTCACATTAATTTACAGGACAACCTCTGCATAGTCAAAACTCGAGGATGATCTATTCCATCTAGCTATTCACATTTTATCAGCATAAACTAAGGGACACATTAAAATATTTAACAACTGATACAGCCTGACCCTTGTTAATCAGAGGGCCAGCCATAAATCTTTACATGGCTAGACCATGTGTACCATTGAAATTCAACTGTGGGGCAAGAAGCATGAACAGAAACAATGAAATTATGGATTCTTAGGCAGGAGTTCCTTCCTCATCAAACTCTGTAAGCACAAGAGTAGTAGTTTAGAGATATGCTCTCCCAGTGGCCAGAGCAAGTAATTTCTTTTCTCCTTCTAATTACACAGATATTATTGATATTATTTATTAGCACATGGAATATCTAGAAATGGGAAGTGAACATTAATTAGGTGCCAGCCTTGGGCTGGGTGCTAGACATCCTATTTAAACCTCATACACTGATGCTTAGCGAGAGGTAGCCTAACCCACGTTTAATGACAGAAGAATGGGAGGCTGAGGCTTGAAGATTCTAAGTAACTTGCTCAAGATCACACTCCTGGGGATGGGATTTGATCCAAGGTCTGGCTAACTGTTTGGTCCATGCCATACCCTCCATACACAAGAGTGAGTTACCTAGAGTAGCTTCTTCTAGTTCCTCTCTCTTGCCTTTTTGACAGGTATCATAATCCAGGCAGTCAAAGAACCTAGGAAGCAGACGTCTTCTAATAGCTTCAGCTTCTGCCTTCTGTCTTCTAAACATACACTGGACTCCTTCGAGAAGAAGTTTTTACTCTCCCATCTAATAAAACACATAAGTTCTCCAAAGCTGCATAGCTGTGTAACACACACTATGCCCTCCTTCCCAAGCCCTGCTGTGGGATATTCACTTTGTAGAAAGGCTTGGGCTGCATCACACATACTGATTGCATTTTATCTCTAACATCTATTGGCACAATTCATTTTCATACCTCCATTGTTGTTAATGTTTTAGGTGAGAGGTTATAATAAATAAAATAAACTAGACTATAAACATGTTCTCATTTCCCCACTAACGTAGAAGTTTAAGAATCTCTTTTACCATGTTTTCCCATTTCCTACACTGACTTTCCGAAGGTCAGTGTCTTGTCCACTTATTTGGAATATTGGTGAGGTGACTAATGGCCATGGTGAGGAGGTGGAGATCAGAGATAGTTCTGACTGGTTCAGGCTCTCCCTGTTCCTGAGCTCTTTTAATTACAACCACATCTGATGACTGATTCTGGTGCATGCCAAGAGAAAAACAAGAAATCTTGGTAATTTTTCTTGGTCTTGTAGAGTTACCAAGTTTCTCAAGAACATCTTCTCTGAGGGATGAAAGCAGAAAGTTTCACTGACAGATCAGATCAGAATTAGCCATTTAATAAAGAATCCTGGATTATGTCAATTGACATTGCTAAATGAGCTTCAAAGATTCAACAGCAATCCCCAGGACACTGCTGGGACAAAACCATCACCTCTCACATGGACTAACATATTCAACTCCTAACTGGTTTCAACTGTTCCCTTTATGGATTCAGGGCCCCAAGGCTGCTATCAGGCTCAGTGATTTGCTAGAAGGACTCACAAGACTCAGAAAAGCTGTTATACACATGGTACAGTTTATTATAACAAAAGCATGCAGATGGAAATCAGCACAGGGAAAAGGCACATGCGTCAAGTCCAGGAGAAACCCGGCACCAGCTTCTAGCTGCGCTCTCCCAGTGGAGTTGCACGGAGCACACTCAATTCTCTCAGCAATGATATTTGACAATACGTGTGAAGAGTTTCAGCCATGAAAGCTTGCACTTTAATTGGGGGTCAGTAATGTAGGCATGCTGTATCTGTGGGACTGACTCCAGCTTCTCAGACTCCGGCCTTCTTACCTACTGTGTTTCCCCGAAAATAAGACTGGGTCTTATATTAATTTTTGCTCCAAAAGAAGCATTAGGGCTTATGTTCAGGGGATGTCATCCTGAAAAATCATGCTAGGGCTTATTTTCCTGTTAGGTCTTATTTTCAGGGGAACACGGTAGTGAAATACTAGTAAAAAACCAGTCTGACCTCAGGGACAACACGTTCATCACGCACAGTATCCAAGGCCTCCGGGCTATCTCCCAGCAGCTCAAGAAGGGCCTTTCTGGAAGCCAAGATTTTTGTTGTTGTTGTTGTTGCTGTTGCTGAATGTGCAGAGTTTGAGCAACTCAGGCCTGCTGAGTTAACCCTTCCCTGTCCACACCCTCACTTCCCTTAACTCTATTCTTTGCACAGCCGGAGACATTCTGTTTAAAACTAAAGTCAGATAACATCGCTCTTCTGCTCAGAATCCTTCACTCTCTTCCCTTGGTAACACAACCTCCCTGACTCCACATGGTCTGGCTTCCTCTCGTGCTGTGTTCACCTCATCTTCCCCTCCCTTGCTCACTGTACTCCAGCTACACCGGCCTCTTCCCTGTTCCTCAAAACCACAATCATATTCTTACCTCAGGGCATTTGTTTCTTCTGCCCAGAATGTGCTTCCCTCAGACATACACATGGCTTCCTCCCTGGCCACACCATCTAACACCATGCAGAACATCATGTATCTTTCCTCCTTGTCACTTATCATTCGCTATCATACTCTGTAACTTACTTCTTTATTGTTCATTGCTGGTCTCTACCTTAGAATGTCAACGCCTCCTGTGTGTCATCTGTTTGTTCACTGCTGCGTCCCTGATGCCTAGACTCAGTGCCAGGAGCACTCAATAATTTTGTTGAATGAATAAATACGTGAGGCAAAGGTTGTTGCATCTATCTTCATCTTCAGTCGTTAGGAAACAATTATCATCGTTATCACCATCAAGAAAGTCTTACTCTATTTTGGCATTTTACAAATTACCAAGAGTTTTCACATCCGTTAATCACCTGGTCCTTACTGCCCTCTGAGACAGGTATACTAAGTGGTGAGTCCCTCTTCTGAACAAATGTGGGATGTGGGAGAAGGTAAGCAGAAGAAAAGGCAGGGAGGTACAGAAGAAAGAACACTGGATTCAATATCAAAACACTTTGGGTCTTCCACAAATGTCCATTCTATGCGTCTTGCATGAGTCGCCTTATCAGTTATAGATTCAGTTTATCTTTGTTTACCAAATAAACAGGTGTAACCTGTATTTGATCATTTTAAATCTTGCATCTTTCGGAAGCTAGTTGTAAAATTCCAGTTTTATGAGCTCCAGTGTGGTTTCTTTCAATATATATTGTCCACCTCTCTGTCTGGGAAATGGCAACTTGGATCAATTCTCTTCTTCTTAAGATCCCCAGACTGTAGGTGGGGCTACAGACATGTCCAAACATTCACCATAAGCTTTCTGTGGAAATTCCTGCTATTGCAATCATGAAGGATCATCAAGCCCTTTCTAAGACTATCCCTTTATTCTAACCAGGAGTCTTTTGTGCTTTCAAATATGCAACAATGTTTTAATACCTAAGAGATATGCTTATGCTATCTTACTAAGTGTAAGAAGCAGCATCTAAAAGTAAATCTGAAATATAGTCTCAATTACATAAAAACATATATAACAACAAGACAATGAGGAAATAAGCAAAATGTCAACTGTGGTTTCCTCTATGTAGTTAACTTATGGTTTTTCCACCTAGATATTTGTTCATATCTGTATTTTTCAAATATTTTAAAATAAAAATACATTGCTAACTAATTTTCTAATTAGAAATTTTTAATACAAACCAAAAAAAAATAAGAACAAAGCATAAAATATAGAGAGACATTATTTATAACAGCTATTTTTATTTTCCAAGATAATATTTTGAGATTCTCAACATAGCTGAGAACAGAACTGTAAAGTTTGCATTTCCTCTGCTTGTGTTTCATTTCAGCACTTAAGCAATCCCAACCGGTGGCCAAGCTACCCTTTTGGGGATATAAGCTACAGGATCAGACATTCATTTGAGAAGAGTAGACATTAGAATCACAAGTCTTAATGCAACTTAAATTGCTTTCAGAGCTATTTTCTGCTTCAGGCTAAATGAGTTTTCACCAACCACAGTTCAAGGGGAAGTAACTCAGAACCAGAAGGCCTTGCTCTTTATCAGTTCTGGAACAGGTAGACTCAATTAGCAACCAGTTCTTATTCAAAATGGACCAACCCAATGGTGTTGATAGTGGTTCAAACCAACATTCCAGAGCAAAAGCACTGTGTGTGTGTGTGAAAAGAGAGAGAGAGAGAGAGAGGAGGAGAGAGAGAGAGAGAGAGAGAGAGAGAGAGAGAGAGAGAGAGAGAGAGAGAGAGAGAGAGAGACAGAGACAGAGAGAGAGGTTCTTGGTATTTTCTTAAATTGAGTCAGAATCCAGTACTTTCTCATAGCCCGTACGTGACTATCCTTCGTTTTTGGGAAGCCATGATGTAAAGTAACAACATCAAAACCCTAAGTGAACCATTTCCATGTTTCATTGACTGTCTTTTATTTAACTATGTGCTGAGGTACCTAAATTCAATTCCCCCCTTTTTTCTCTTTCTTCTGTATGCCAAAACTGATGGAAGTTTCTTTTACATGAAAAGCAAAATCTGCTTTCCCAGGAATCAAGTTTTACAGGAGGGTGTCGCATAGATGTTACCAACTATACTGTGTGTGCTCTGGGTAAACATTTAAACTTCTATTATTGATGTTAATCTACCCAGTTTATACCTTTGCCAGCCAGCCTCCGCCTAAACATCCAAGGGATTGGGATACAACTGGATTTTTGATAACACTAATCACCTAATTGTGTTCTGTATCAGTGTATGTCAGTGTACATACTACATCTTCCCTATAAAATTGTAAGCTCTTAAAGATAAGGGGCTGAATCTACTTTGAAAAAAAAATTCTGCATCCCATCACACAGCGTCTTTGTAACAAGAGGTTAACAGCTTGTCACTGAGACTACTTACAACTGAGCACCAAATGGCCTGCTGTTGATGAAAGGGTGGGGAAAGAAGAGGGCAGAGAACTGAAATGCATTGAGCTCCAGCTCTTGACAGTGACTGGACTAAGTACATTACAAAGGCTCATTTATTCCCCATACGATCTTTTAGGTGTGTGTTATTAGCCTCACTTTACAGGTTAAAAAAAAAGGAGACGTGAGAAAGAACACCATTTATAAGTGGAGGCATTAAGATTCAAAAGCATTTCAGTCTAATACTCTAGTTCTAAATCTTGTGATTGACTCTTCCATGACTCCACTACGCCCTTGACTGAAATTTCCTCCTGATTATCTGACAGTCATGGAAACCTCAGGTACAGCAAGAACTGTACCACCTCTCTCTTGTTTTTCTGTAGGGTCCACTGCCCCATTTGTGAGGGGCATCCAGAGCTTGGCTTTGAATATTAGACACACTCGTTGAAACCCTAAATGGCATTTAAGAGCCCCCAGGGGCTGATAAGTCTAGTACTTGCAGGTCGATCCCTGACCAAATCGAGATCACCTTTCAAGGCAACGGTCTTTCTTTATCTCTGCTTTGTTATATTGTTCAAGGCAGATAACATAGCTGTCAACAGCATGTCAATCAAATCTTAATTATTAATTATTGTACACCTCAGACTGGACACTTGAAAAATGCACACATTGTGTGGCACGTCTCTGAATGTATTTGCTGGTTCACATGATAGCCTTTAAACAAAGCCTACGAATTCAGTCCATTTCCTTCTCTGACTCCAGAAATGAAACATGCTGAAACAGTTTAAAAAGAAGGTCTTGCTGCACTTTTTTTGATCACTCTAGTGAGCAAGCCTGTCTCCCTTCTGCTCACAACATTATAGGCAGCTGGTGATCTTGAGAACACATCTTTCATGCTTAGAGAAAGTAGGAGAACAGGGAAGCTTTGTTGGAAATTAATAGGAATGAAGTACTCTGTGAGCTTCTTGCAGCCAAAATTCTGCTCATGGGAGAGAAGGTGAGGTTGGAAATTTAAGGAGGAAGAACCAGGAATAAACAAAATGACCCCACCACAGCAGGGACCCCCCACTCCTTCTTTGGGCACATGAGGCTCCCTCCTAACCATTTCTTACCCCCAGATTATTCCAAAGTTGTCCATGCTCACTGAGAGCTTGGTAAGAAACTTTGCTCACTTGAATGTTTATTTACAGCAGAACTGTGCACAAGAAGCTCAACCTGAGATTTCAAGTAACCCTTGCCATTAGCCAAAAGAACCATCTGCAAACAGGGCAAGCATGAGTGTGTCTGCCCATGTGCAATGGGACTTGAGAAAGAGAGCCACTCTGGACACCACATGGATGGCCAAATGCAGTGAACTTAGAGAGAGTCCAAATGTGCTTTGTGCTTTTTCAAAACAAGAGCTGCCATGAAACTCCATGCCCAGGGTGTCTGTCAAGTTCTTTCCTCTGAAGACTTTATTTTTCTTGTGTTTTTCTTCAGAGGAGCTGGACTTGAGACATGGTGGGTTGTTAATCAAAAACACAATAAACTTCATTATTTACTTAAAATTAGACTTTCATCCTTTAAACACTGAGTGACCACATGAAATGAAACACCCTTGTGCAGATGAAGCACTGGGTGATTACATAACCCAGCCTGCCAGCTTCTCTTTTTCCTAATGAAACAACCACGCCTTTGGTTTTATGGGCACAGCTGAGTCTGAGAAAGGCACAGGTCAGCTTTCCTCCAGTGGAACAGGCTGCTGAGAGTCCTCCGCTCTGCTTCTCTTTCCTTCACTCCCTTTGTTGAGTTCTTCCTTCATTCCTCAGCAGAGGAGGAACTGATAGGGGTTGAAATAAATTTAAAATGAAGTGTTTGACTCTATCCCTTACATTGGTGACTTCTTCCCAGTTGAGTTTTTGGATTTTCCCATGCTGTGTGAGATGTTTGCTTATTTTCATGAGCAGAGTCTCAAACATGTTATGGCTGTATTCCTAAGGACACTTATGGGTTTGTGTTAGAACCCATAATGGGTTGTGTTTGGAAGTTGGGTCCCAAGACCAGATCACCAGGTCTGATGTTCACTGAGGTCATAGGAGAACCTGACCGCTGAGGCTGAGTGTTGCTGTGTGAACCAACATCCCGATTCCTACTTGCTAAGGCAGGAACATGGTTGAGATTTTTGCAGAGAGATGGGACATATTTCTACCAGGGAGGTGAGGGCAAAGTGTGTGTTTGGATGGAGGAGGGATGGAAATGCAGAGAGTCTGGACTAAGGAGCTGAGGTGAGGCTGAAGGACATTGGACCCAAGTGATGTCCCCTTATCTGACCTTGACCTTAGCCGAACACTAAAAAGAAGAAGAAACATGAAATGAATTGATTCATCTATGCTATTCCACACAAAGAGAAGTTTAAGTGACTTTTACCTCCACCAATTATCTTTCCTCTCTATGGCTCTCTAATACCCTCACAGACCTCAAACAAAGAGGCGTAAGTCTCTTCTGGTCAGTTTTAGGCAATGTGGCTGTGAAGGGAAGATTATAAAGTGAGAGTTCCTCCCAGATCACGTGAATTTTCATCAAGATCACTGCTGACCATCTATGTGAAGGCCAACTTGGCCAGCCCTCAACAACCCTGACTTCGGTCAGCCACTCTGAGGAAGCTACATTAGGGAAACCAGAAAGAGAAGAGTTTCTTTTCACAGTGGGCATTCATGCCCCATTTTTCCAGCTCCTTGCTCCCTGGAATGGCCCCACAAGCCTTGGCACCATCCCACCAGTCTTTGGAGCTGCACATTACTTAAGTCTTCAGAATGGCTTGGCTTTTTGTCAATATGCACATCTGGGATATGCAGCTGATTCAGAACTTTCCAAGTGGACTCTGGCACTGGGCAGAGTGTTAAGACTGTTAACATTTACTCGGCGTATAGGGGTTACAGCACATCTTTCATCTGAAGGAGCTTCTCACTCCATCAACACCTGCAGCCCAAGGCGAGAGAAGGAGCCTCTGCACCACTTGGATAAAGAGAGTGAGATCATGATGAAGTTTGATGAACAAGTACAGCACAGCAAGTCCAGATGTCTGTCAGCCATGGGATGATGTTTTCTGTCCAGAGGAGAGCAGGGAATGACAGAATGTGATTAGGGATTCACAGAACTAACTGGTTGCTTTCTGTCTGCCCAGCAGACCATGGCTGCCTCATGGCACTCACAAGTTACCCAGGTTGCAGAAGCAGGGCAGGCGGATACAGCCATTCCCACCCTCTCTCCTACCACCCTACTTCTTTAGTGTGTCTGAGTCTTGAACAACAGCAGCAAACCTTTACTGAATATTTATGAAGTTCCAAGAACTTTATATATACATATATATATACACACACACATATACATACACACACACACACACCATTGGGTTATCATAATGATTAAGTTATATTGGTTCATTTAATCATTACGATAACCTAATGGTGTATTATTCTTACTCAAATTTGAAGCAAAGGAAAATAATATCCGAGACATTAATTATCTCGGCTATGGAGACACAACTAAGAAGTGGACAAATGAGATTCAGTGTCATTTCTATCTGACTTCAGGGTCCATACTGTGCATGGCTACGAGTACATCATGCCACTTCTCAAGCCCTTTTAACTCTATTTTTCAAGAGTTTGGATAGGAGTTACAGCTGTGGACATAGCATCTAATGCCTGAATTGTCTAGGATACAGTGTGACTGCTGTAACAAAGACTCCAGATATGAGCACCTTATACAAATTAAATTTTTCTCAGTCCAAACAAAAGCAATTCAACACTTACATGGCAGCTCCAGTGTCCAGTCGATACTACAGCCCCCTTCTCATCCATGTTCCCCGATGCGGTTCTTCATGACGTCTGCTTCCAACTGGCAGAATGAAGAAAAATGTGGCAAAACAGGGCACACCCCCTAAATAGCAACATCTAATCGACTAAAACTTACAGAGCCCACATATAGCAATAAAGATCGCTTAAAAATTAGCCTTTATTCTGAACGTTTATGTGGATAATTAAAGTCTAGTACCAAAGA
Organism: Rhinolophus ferrumequinum; assembly: GCF_004115265.2. NCBI lineage: Eukaryota > Metazoa > Chordata > Mammalia > Chiroptera > Rhinolophidae > Rhinolophus > Rhinolophus ferrumequinum. Next base: position 48,187,245 of record NC_046295.1, on the reverse strand, counting down.
AGCACAGAAGAAGGCAAGAATGGCTATCTTTGCCAGATAGCCTAGTGGTCAATCTGAGTTTCAGACGGGAAAAAAGTGTTATAACTCTAATATGAAAGAAACTGGGGCATCCTGGAGGGCATCGATCAAGGGTAATCGGAAACTGAAGTGCAACTAAGTCATACTCCTGGAAAGGGGGGACGGGGGAGAGAGAGAAAATATTTTTAAAGGTACCAGTGATTGATACCTTGCTCACTTGTGTTTATAAAGCATTAGACAGAACTGGTCACATGACTAACTGGACTGCACTGGAGGCTGGGAAGTACAGAGATGCTAATGGATTTAGGGTGAGTACCAACTGTCTCTGCCATGGAGATTTCACATGAAAGCAAGAATTTCCAACTTTTCTTGGAAAATCAGGTATAGCAAACTCAGACCAACTTTTACTGGGCAAGATCCACTGGAGTTCCTCAGTGGCCTGCTTACATCAGAGATATTGGTTCCCAGTGTGCCTCACTCACCATTTAATACCCCACCTTTGGGGGCTGATATTGTCAGAACACAGTTTAAAATGATTTCAGGAGCCTTTCCTAAGTGGTTCCTGACAAGCCAGGGCAATCGATCTTATAACCAGAGTTGGAATCATTTCTTCCTAAATGTATCACCTTACATTTTCCTCAATGACTCTCTACACTGCCTCACAGTTTGTCTTGTGAGAATGATCTTAATGTACCCCGTGGGGTTGATCTTTTGCCACTCAAAGATTGTGGGAAACATCTAGTATGGGCTTCGTAAATAAATATAAGAAACATTATTTTGCACATTTTAATCAAAGCTTCATGAATGGCCACGCCTCCTCTTTTAATTCTATTCATGGAAGGTGAATGAATCAGTAATTGAAAGACCTATGTTGAAGTCTTGGTCTTACGACTTGTTAGCTGTCTGATGGATATATCCAGGATGGATATATCTCAGTCTCTTGGAGCCCACATAAATATTCAGTCCAAATAATCAGTACAACGGTGGTCATGAGGATTAAGTAAAATAAAGTTTATGAATACCTTGTGAATGCAACACCAATTCCCTTTTCAATCTAGTTATCTTTCAAGTTTTATTGCTTTCCATTTCTTTTCAATTTTCAATGATACAGTTACTTCTACATTTTATTTTACTTTATTTTATTCTACTTAAGAAAAAGAAGGCAAGAACTGAAACAGTTCTAGATATCTAGAAGGAAAAATAATCATTTTCTCCTTATATATAGTTATCTTGCAGTCAAAGAAATTGAAGAACATGCAAACATAGAGTAAATACTCAAGGGAGGGAATGAAAAACCAAATATAGTTGATCCTCATAATTTGTAGAGTCCATAAAATTTCTTTGTAACTCCAAAATCAATACTCCTGATGCTTTTGCTGTCATTTGCAGAAATACGCACAGCAGCAAAAAATTTGCTCATTCCTAGCTGAGTTCGAACACGGAAACACTCTGCTTTCTTGTTTTAGCTCTCATACTGTAAACTGTCCATTTTGCGGTTTTTTGCATTTTTGTGCTTTTTGTTGGTGCTTTTGCCCAAACATGATACTGCAGTTCTGTCTAGGGTTCCTAAGTGCAAAACTGGGATATGCCTTTTGGAGAAAGTATGTGTGTGAGATAAGCTTTAAGCTTTATTCAGGCATGAGTTATAGTGCTGTTAGCTCTGAGTTTAATATTAATGAGTCATATAGCCCTGTCTTTATAGGTAACTTGCATTCCAAAAGTGACTTTTATATATATCTCTATGTATAATAAAGTGTCTTTAAATAAAAACACATGAAACACGATCACGTATTGATCAGTTGAAAATATTGTGACTATAGGCTTGCCGAAACTTAACTCTATTTCCCCTAGGAGCAATGGTTTAGTACTAGCTAATTATTGGTTTGAGGCAATTTCATAGAACATATTACTAATTACTGTGAATGATTAACATAAACTGTACATTGCCAGGTGAAACCCTTCATCATAATGGAAAAGTCTTAACAATACTGCTCTCATTTTAAGCCTCTTTCAAGTATAGTGATGCAACCAATGATACGTTGGAAATACCTAGTTTAGACACAGGTCACTTTTGGCTCCAATGAGCTGTGGCATGATCCTAAATTTAGGATTTAGGTTCTAAACTCAGAAATGAATGTACTTCGTTCCTTTTTGACTTCACAATAAAAATAAGGTAAAATTTGAGTACTTGGTGAGTTTAGTTAATGGGACAATAAATTATGGAACATTTAGATTCCTTGTCTTTTCTTGAAATAATCGCAGGAATCAGTCTATCTTTCTGTCTTTTTTTTCTCTTGCCTTCCTTCTTTTTTTCTTCTCTATTTTCACCCTTTTCGCTCTTTTACTCCCTCTCTCTCTCCTTTTTTATCTTCTCTCATCTCCCTCATTGCTCCTTTGGATGGTACTGTTCCTGCATATACAGCACAAAGCAAATGGAGACTTGACAACTACTCATTTAATTTTATGAATAGAGAGCCAGCCGATCAAATCTGCTCTGAGAACTTTCATGTTCCAAAGATCAAAAGGCAACCTGAAAGAAGCTGTGTTTTGAGATAACTTTTAAAACTCCATTTGTTTTTCTCATAGCTCATAGCAAAGGAATGAAAAATAATGGGAATGTATTTTAAATAAATCTCTGAGTCATTCTTTATTTAGAGGTACCTTACATCCCAAAGTGACTTTTAAAAACAGCATTAGATGTTGGCTGCATTGAACAAAGCCTGGTAATGAAATGAAGAAACAATCTCACTTGGAGATTTAGTTAGAAATTAAGTGAATTTGGGACTTCGATTGCCCTTCATAAGATATCCACCTGGTTTACATATTTCACATTTTAATAACTAGCCTGGCTTTGTTAAAGATGTGTGCACATTGGAGGTAATGTGTTTGATCTAGTTTAGATCTGTAGAGGACTTCTCTCTTCTCTTCCTTAGATGCAGAAGTTTCAGTCCTGATCTATCATCCCAAGATAGGAGCTGGAGAGCTTTCAGTTGAAGAGTAACCATTTAGTGCATCTGAAAAAGTCTCAGTGATGCTTCTCGGTTCGCCTGGAGTCACTTTAACGATGCAAGGGAGAACATAATGCACTTTACCCTGATGTTTCATTACTTTAGGCACTAACCCACCATCAGTATCTGATTAAAATCATCATTATGTCCTTGACATTATTTTAATAGCACTGGCAACTGCATGATAGAAATAAATAAATCACGAGCTTGAGTTTTCTTTTATGTGATTTCCTGACTCAACCCACCGCTCACTTTCTCTTTTGCTATAAAACTACTTAGGCAACCAGTTGCTCTTAGTCAGTTGGTGGGAGCACAACGATGGGAGATAGTCATAATTGCTTTCTGTAGCATTTGCTTAAAATTGCCGACTTATCCATGGAGCCAAACCTTTGAACATCAAAGACAAAATGTGTCTGACTCACCTTGACAAGAACTTGGCCACAGCATTCTCCAGTATAAGCACCAATTCCAGTTTCCTGGTAACAGTGTGTTCTCCTGGTTCCTCCACACAGGTAAACCATGGGTCGACATGCTTACTTCAGTCCTTGCTAGACTGGAGCAGCGTTACTATTTCGAGTGTCACAAGCGGTCTGGATTTCTGGATTTCAGAAGCTTGAATAAATTGAATATCTCACTTTGAGAAGTTCTCTGCCCTTTTCTTTCTTTTTTGTCTAACAACATATAAGCCTTTATACCATTTACTGATGCAAACTGTAGACTTTTTTGTTTTTTTTGAACTATGCTGTGGCTAGCTTCTTTAGTATGTAAATACTCCAGCTTGAGTGTTTTAGAGACAGCTCAATTATGAATTTTGTAGAAAATCAGGGTAAGATCAGTGTCCTATTATATAATATTATGACCAAGGGGACACAGTTCCCCACATCATGCTTCTAGAGCACTCACCCTTCCATGGAACATACCTGAGAAGCAGAGGTAACCACAGGGTGATGAAGTGAAAATAGAAGGCAAAGTAACATCATTTTTGGCTTGGCTCCATCCTAAGGAGAAACTTGAGTGAGATGGATTGGGTTACAGAAAAGTAAATTTTTCTGCTACAAGTTAAACCTATGATTCTCAATCTTGGATATGTATCAGAATCATCTGCAATCCTGGTTAAAATAGAGATTACTAGGCCCCGTCCCCAGAACTTCTGATGTAACAGATCTGGGATGGCGGCTGACAACGCGCACTTCTTATGTGTTTCCAGGTGATATTACTGCTACTGATCTGGGGATCCCACTTTGAGAACCACTAAATTAGGTCTTCATATTGAAAGATAAAGCAGGTCTGACTTGCCGATACCCTCTTAAAGTCCACACCCAAGTGTCTTTTAATAATAATGTTTTTATTTTTCAATTATAGTTGACATAAAATATTATATTATTATAGTTTCAGGTGTACAACATGGTGATTAGACATTTATATAACTTACGAAGTGATCACTCTGATTAATCTAATACCCATCTGACACCATACATCGTTATTATAACATTATTGACTCTATTCCTTAAGCTTTACTTTCCATCCCCATGACTACTTTGTAACTACCAATTTGTACTTCTTAATCTCTTTCCCTTTTTCATCTCCCCCCCCCCCCCCCCGCCTTCAACTCCCTTCCCGTCTGGCAACCATCAAAATGTTCTCTGTACCCATGAATTTGTTTCTATTTTGTTCTTTAGACTCTACATATAAATGAAATTATATGGCATTTGTTTGTCTTTCTCTGTCTGACTTACTCCACTCAGCATAATACCCTCTAGGTCTATCCATGTTGTTGCAGATGCAAGATTTCATTCTTTTTTATGGCTGAGTAATATTCTGTTATATATAGGTACCACCTGTTCTTTATCCTTTCATCCACTGATGGACATTTAGGTTGCTTCCATGTTCTTGTTATTGTAAATAATACTGCACTGAACATATAGATGCACATGTCCCTTTGAAGCAGTGTTTTGTGTTTCTTCAGATAAATACCCAGAAGTGGGATTACTGAGTCCTTCTTTGTCTCTTGTTATAGCCTTTATTTTAAATTCTATTTTGTCTGATATAAGTATTGCTACCACAACTTATTTTTTCATTTCCATTTTCATGAAATCTTTTTCCATCCCTTTACTTTCAGTCTGTGTGTCTTTTGATCTGAAGTGAATCTCTTGTAGGCAGCATATGTAAGAGTCTTGTTTTCTTATCCTTTCAGCCATCCTATCTTTTGATTGGAGCATTTAATCCATTTACATTTAAAGAAAGTAATTGTTGACAGCTATGTAGTTATTGCCATTTATTAGTCATATTTTTAAATCTTTTTTTTTCCTTCTTCTTAAAGACGTACCTTTAATATTTCTTGTAATATTTGTTTGGTGGTGATGAACTCCTTTAGCCTTTTTATGTCTGGGAAGCTTTTTATCTGACTTCCAATTTTAAATGATAGCTTTGTTGGGTAGAGCAATCTTGATTGTAGGTCCTTGCTTCTTTTCACTTTATATATTTTGTGCCAATCCCTTCTGGCCTGCCAAGTTTCTGTTGAGAAAACAGCGGACAGTCTTACGGGGGCTCCTTTGTAGATAACTGCTTTTCTCTTGCTGCTTTTGAGATCTTCTTTTTGTCTTACCCTTGTAGTGGCAGGAAAGCCCTGCTCAGTTCCTGGCTCTGAGCGGGCCCCTGCCCAGTACCCTGGGCATCTCACTGCATTTCTGTAGTTCCAGGTCTGTCTGATGGATGAAAGAAACTCACTACTGGGCCCCATGCTTAGAAGAGGAGAAAGAAGACAGTGCCGCTCCCTCAGGCACAGCTCCTGATCAATTTTCAGAGGCTTCACCCTCCATGCTGTGTCCCACTAATCTGTGTGCTGGGAATGGACCAATCGGCTCAATCCCCCATCTAGCATCCCCAGCATCATTAGAAGAGGAAACTCTATCTCCATTTCTTTCTCCACTAGCAAGTTTCTTTGAGAAACCACAGCCTGTAATAACTTGTGCGTCTCACTGCCCACCAGCACCAATGGATCTTCTTTGCATGTCTATCTAAACAGCAGACATGCGTGGGATAGTTGCACAATTATGTTTGAAAACAGACTCAAATTCTAAATGTGTTTGCAGAAAGAATCACTGAAAGTAATCCCATGATGAATATTTTCGGAAATTATGCCCTTTCTGAAATCTTCCATTTTATATATTCCTGCTTTCATGCATATGGTCTGCTATAAGGGAGGCACATAAATTTGCACCTATCTGCCTATTGCTTATTGTTGTTAACATTTTATTGTGGATAATTTCAAATATGGTTTTATTTTTCAATTAAAAAAATTTCTTTATTTAAAAATGTTTTACCCAGCTTTTGTGCTGTTCCAACTTTATCTGGTGCTGAGGGAAAATAACTATAAAACTCTCTAAGGAATTCACCCTAAAGATAGTCTATCTCCTGCCACATAGTATTTCCTTTGTGAGGCTTCAGTGTTAGGAAAAACTCTGTCTTCCTTGAGGAACTGGTATCTCTTTATTGTATAAATAATAGGAATCTTGCCCTGATCATGTTTCCCTTTACTTTGGCTTGAGGACACTTAGATTAAATTTGCAATCAACTTGTACCAATTGTGCAGAACCTTTGGGTACTTACTTCAGAATGCTAAAGTTGCCCTTATTTTGTTTCCCTTGTCTCTTTTAAAATTCTATTTTATTTGAAATGTTTTTGTAAACTCTTTCTAATTGTCCTTAAAAAAAGGGACAGGGTAAAAACAAATGATACTTTTCATAGAAAGGCACTATCTCCCTGTTCTTAATATATACCATAGTATGGAATCTGGGTGCTGTACAGGAAAAGTGTTTGATCTCATCAAAAATAAAATAAAATAAAATAAAATGTAAAAAAATCTACCCAGAAGCAAACTGACAGACTAATTGCATGAATTTCAATGGCTGTTATGAGAATGAATTCTTGTGCTGAGTCTCATGCCTTTTTGTGTTGGGGATGGTTGAAAGTTTCCATTACCCTCATGTGGAGCTCATTTGCTTGACTGGACTCTAGTGAATTAAATGGCCTTTCAAGTTTGTTCCCTTCTAACCTACAATAGGGTGTGATTCTATCAAGTTCTACTATTTTTGAGTTGTAGAAATAGTATATAGTAAGGTAAAATATATGGATGAGATCATTTGTAATATATAAAGAACTCCTACAAATCCATACAAAAACAAACCACCACCACAACAAAAACAAACAACTCATTAGAAAAGTGGCATCGGATCCAACAAGCAATTCACAGAACTAAAAATGACCACACATGTCTGAGAAAATTCTGGGCAACCTCATTCATAACAGAGGACAAGCAAATTATATAACTTATAAAATACTGTCTTTGGCCCACCAGGTTGGCAATATTTTAGGAAAAGTAGGAGCAAGTGTGGGAAATAAATACTGCTGATGGGATTGTAAATTGTCCTAGACTAGAAGGCAACTTTGCAAAGAATTATAAAAAATTTAAATAGGGAGACTGTACAAGGAATTCTTTCAGGGATTTATCCTACATAAATATTGGCACATGTGCAATATGCATGTTGTAGCCATATTAATTTTAATATTAAGAAAGGGGGATAATTAACTCCTCATTAACAGGAAAATGATTAAACAGTGAAATATCCATACAATGGCATACTACACAGCAGTTTAACAAGCATGCTAGCTCTCTGTGCCAACATGGAAAAACTCTTCAAACCGTATGGTTAAAAGGATGAGAGCAAGGGGCAGAACAATATGAAAAGAGTATGAGTCCACATACGCAGTGAACAAACTATTGCAGGCAACGTGTTTTTGTGTGTGTACGTATAAGAATGCGAATACAAAGAGAAAAAGCTTTTTTTATAGCTCTCCCTGGCTGGGAGAGTGGGACGGAGATGGGGATGGGGAGAATGAGAGTGAAAAAGAACTTTCAGTTTTTTATTCTTTATAGTTCTGTCCTAGTATATAGTTTGAAATTTTGCACGTTTGCATCCCCATGCTGTGCAATATTACAAAAAGAAATCTTTAAAATAATAAGAAAAATAAAAATAAAAAGACGAAATACCCACACAGTGTATACTCTGGGTATTCAGATTATGGATAATTTTTATATTATTTTGTAAGCAGACCAAAAAAACACAAAACAAAAAAACAACAACAAACAAACAAAAAAACTTTTCCAGTTTGATACAGTTCACCCCTTCCTTTCTGAACACATAGGAAGGGAGATGTCATACTGTATTAAAGGATGTCTCCTATTTCCCTCCTTTACAGTACGTGATTTAATACTCTGTGACAGGCTCTCTCTATGTCTACTCCCAAAACCTGAAATAAGTTTCAGCCAGCTGACGTCTTATTCCTAGAAATGCTCGTCAACTCCCCTTCCTCCTGGAGGGTGTTAAGGGACGACACTGAATGTTTTTCTAATTTGTCCTTTCTATTGGCACAGCATTAAGCAATCCAGAGTCTCCATCTCCTGTAGATTTACCTGGATACCTGGAAATTTCTTATTTAAAGGAAACAGTTTCTTCTAACTGTGCTCTCCTGGGGAACCCCATTTGGCCCAGAGCTTTCATAGGCTGAATTTCTACCAGGCTCTCATGGATTGGCTCAGCGTCATATTTTCTTCTGACCATGCCATGTGGACGACTTCCCACAGCCTGTTCACCTTTCATCATAAGCACATCAAGGCATCCATGTGCAGCATATGGTTTTGAGAGGTAAAGAGTATTTCACAGAAATAGAGCCATGAGTACGCTTCCTTCCCCCCTGACACCTTGCTTCTCCCTCCCATCCCAATGATATCTCTTAGCCGTACAAAAAGGTCTCTTTAGGGCAGACTTCTCAATCTGTACCACACAGGCAAATCACCTGGTCATCTTTTTATCATGCAGATTCTAATTCAGTAGGTCTGGGGCAGGGATTGCCCCAATTTACTTTCTGACCAGTAATGTGTGAGAGTCCCTATTTCTCTTTGGCCTAACAATGCATGCTATCTAATACTTTGAATCAATGCCGGTCAAGTGGAAAAAAAAAAGTATCAATATAATTTTAGAACCTTTTTATTCAAGTCTAACACACATATAGAAAAGTACATAAATCACAGTACATTAGGAAATCAATTTTCAAAGGGCGCACACATGTAACCAGCACACGTGTATCAACAAACAGTACCTAGAAGATTGCTGTGTACCCCTTTCAGTCGCCATCCCCTCCTGCTGGGTAACCTCCATCCTGTGTGCTAGTGCCATAGATTAATGTGCCTGTTCTTGAGTTTTGTACAAATAAAACACGGTATATACTTTTTGGGGTCTGGCTTCTGAAGCTCTAAGATACCTACCTTACGAGATTCAAACATATTGTTGCTAGTTGTACTTATCTTACTGAGCTCTCAAAGACAAAGCTTTTATTCCATTTCATTTTTGATACATTTAGAACTCATTCTGGGTTATTATATAGGCTATGGAGACAAATTAATTTTTCCCCACATGAGTTGTTCCCACAACATTTACTGAATAGACCATTTTCCCACACTGGTTTGTAATGTCACCTTAATTATATCTCAAAGTCATATATAAGAGTGTATCTCTAGATCTTTAAAATTCTGTTCCATTCATGCTTCAGTACCATTCTGTTTTAATTTCTCAGACTTTGGAGTCTAAAGTTTAGAACAAGTTTTAATACTTGATAGGTTTAGCCTACTCTCATTTCTTCTTATTTTTAGAATTTTCCAAGCTAGTCTTATTATTTTTGTGTATGAAATTTAGCATTGGCCTCTCTAGTTTTAGAACAAAAGAAACAAAAACCGCAATCACTAGATTTTCGTTGAGAATGCTTTCAATTTACATGTCAACTTGGGAGGATTGATATCTTTATGATATTGTATCTTTCTTCTTAAGAATAATGTCTCAATTTTTTTCATGTCTCTTTTTGTCTCTTAAGAGTGTAGGTGTTAAAGAAGGAAAATAAAAAAAAAAAAAAGAAAGAAGAAAAGAAAACAATCAGAGGGGAGGTATTTATTAAATAAATCACACCAGAAAATTTATATGACCTGCAAGATGCATGCCTTTCTGTTAGAAAAGCCCAACAAACACCCAGCTCCATAAATGATAAAGGATTCATACTCAGAAACAGTGTGAATTTTCAGAACAACAGGGATAAAGGTACACAGAGGGAAAAATAAAAAAGGAAAAACAAACTGGAAATGAAAGTATGGGTATCCGAAAGCCACTGGGTTCTTGATCACTCACTCTGATCACAGCCTGGACAGAGCTGGCTTGCCCCTCCAAGGTACTCCTCTCTATGCTAGCTGCTTGGTCAGTCTCATTGTGAATGACTGCATTATGTCTAAAAATAAAAACACAATCACGGCAAGTGACAACTGTAGGTAATGTTACAGAGATAAATCTGAACCAGGTGGTCCCCAGTTACAATGCAATCAAGAGTCTGAAATACCCAGAACAGGTGGGGGGGCGGGGTGAGCAGCCCTCCTTAGAATGACGTGGCCATTTGTCCATTTGGCACATCATACTGTAGTGTAAGTTCCACAGGAGCTGAACCTGCTTTATGTGCTCATGAAGGTATCTCCGGCATCTAAATATTATGTGGCATCCATAGTTCCTCCATGAAAGCTTATTAAATAAAAAATAAAAGAATGAATGGACATTTCCTCTTTGAGGCTCATTACCTATTACCTGTGAGGAAGGCAGGTGCCATGTAAAAAAAATGTACATAGGTAAGTTAGAAGCAATAGAATCCTGGTGTGGCATGAATCAGAACGGGCAAGGAATACAGAGGGATCCAATCTTTTTCACTGGGCACGGAGAATTCAGATGTTACCCTTTGGCCTACTTCATGGTACATACTGAGTTTTAATTAATAATGGAGACTTTAATGAAACATTTGGAAGCACAAAACTATTTAATAATAACAACACAAAAATGCTTGCTATTAGAAGGCCTGGTTTTGAACACATGCCCCCTTGTTCCTTTCAAGTCTGCTTTTATGTTTTCCAACAGTTTAAAATACATGTTTCCTACAGAAGTCAGCATGTCTGTTTTCAGGATTTGAAGAAAATGTATTTTTGGCATTTATGTAGTTTCTGTCTCATTTGGTAGTTTAATTTTTTTTCTTGGTATTTGTTTTTTCTCCATATTTTTTCATCCATGGAATGAATTTATCTCTCTTTTACACATATGCCCAATACAGTGCAATGAACCCTGAACGGTCTCAACTCAATACTTTTTCATTAACTCAGAGTCATTTTCATCCTTGGTTTCATTTGGACCAAAAAATATCCTCCTGTGCCTAGCAGATGCCGTGAGGTGCCCGACAGCACACTGTTGTGAAAGACTTCAGCAGACTTGCCAAGGAGACTGAAGGCTCCTTCCTTTTACCTTAGAGAAATGTCCCAATTTAAAAACTAGTCCCAGAAATATCAGAGAAATGTCCACCCCCACCCCGCCCGCCATCCGCTTCCCTGGAAGACGTAATACAGCAAAACTGCGTCATGTTTCTGCTTAAAATCTTGTGAATCTGATTTTCAATTCTTTCCTAAAGTTTCCCTCTGGTAAATGTACCAAATAAGTGCATGTGACTCATGTCAGGGACCAAGGCAGTTCTGCACTAGAAACAGGCCAATCCTGCGAGTGATTAGGAAGTTTCCTAGAGGACCATTCCATGCAAATTGGAGTTAGCACAAGATCTGACTTCAAAGGGCAAAACGGATGGTTAAGTGGAGAAAAATTATTCCCTTATGATTCAAAAGAAAATGGTATGTTTGGGGCAGACTAGCAGCATCATTATAATGCAAGACTCTTCTCTGCCTTCTGTGAGGAAGCAAGGGAAGAGAGAGCGAAAGTCAGCCCACCCATAGACTTTCCCGTCCTTGGGGAAGCTCTAGGCCAGTGCTACTGTGAGTTCTGTGGACGGCTGCCAGTTCTCACACTGTTGGTTATGGTTAACAAGACAAAGAACTTGCAAGGGAATGTAAGTCCATTCCATCACTCAGCACACTCTTCAGGGCAGCTGAAACTCACAAGGAGACTTCCCTGATGAAGGAAGCCGTGCCCTGATTCACCTCTGGTGCAAGCTTCTTGTCATAGGCGGACTGGCATTTTGGGTAGCACTGCTGTAGTCTATGGTAAAGGGAAGCCACGAAACTAACTCTGGCTGAAAGCAGCAGCAACACACCTAAGCCAGCTCCAGAAAATAATTTACTTTAGGGCTACAACCATGGAACCTTAGGGAAATCCGGGAGCTGAAATTAGAGCTGAAACTTCCAGAAGCTCGTGCCCGAGGCCAGTTCCAGACCCAAAGGGGTCTAGCAAATGCAGCAGCAAAGACTTGTGAACGTACATCATTATACTATTCAATTAACAGCTTTGAGGGACATTTCACTCCTTTGTTTTTACTTACAGTTTCTGCTCCCTCCTGACTATGTATCTCAGAGTGTTCAGCACTTAATGAATTGAATCTAAAGACAGTATTTGAGGTCACCCTTCTCTCAAAGGATTGCATCAGAGGCAAAGGAAACTTGGAGTTATTAAACCTCTGCAGGGGGTGTGGGGAAATACAAAGGCTTAAACAATGTACTGGCAAAATTTTTCCATTCCATTGGCAGTGATTCAAAAAAAATATTTGATGAAGGCATTGATCACAGTGTCAGTCACCAGAGATAAGAGAAAGATAAAAAACAGTATTCTAAACAGGCACATGTTAATTGTCAGACAGATAGATCTACCTTGCAGATGTGCTTTATTTGGCCTGCATATCACTTTTGTACATAAACACACACAGGGTATATATGTTACATACATATTTCTCTCTATAGATATATATATGTGTGTGGTGTGTGTGTGTGGTGTATGTGTGTGTGCGTGTGTGTGTGTCTGTCTGTCTGTGTGTGTGTGTTTGAATTAACCCATGTGTATTAACACATATCATATTATTAACCCATATATATTAGTTTCCTGTGGCTGCTGAAACAAATTGCCACAAATGTGGTGGCTTAAAGCAACACACATTTATTTTCTCACGGTTCTGGAGGCCAGAAGCCCAAAATCACTCTCACTGGACTCAAATCAAGATGTCAGCAGGGCTGTGCTCCTTCCAGAGGCTCTAGAGGAAGGACTGTTTTTGTTGAATGTTCCATCTTCTGGTGGCTGCTGGCATTCCATGACTTGTGATTGCATCACTCTAATCTCAACGATCATACCTATTGCCTTCTCTTTTGTGTGAAATCTTCCTTTCCTCCCTTTTATCAGGACATTTGTGAATGCATTTATGGCCCACCCACATAATCCAAGATAATCTCCCATCTCAAGATCCTTAAAATAATCACATTTGCAAGAACCCTTTGCCCATATAAGGTAGTATTCGCAGGTCACAGGGATATCTTGGGGCCGTTATTCAGTATGCCACACCATATGAAATTATTATTTCACTGGCTTTGATCTGTAAAAGTAACTTTCATAAGGTAAAATCTAATAGTTGCTAGCACATAAATCAGATTTCACATAAAATACAGCTGTCTGTTTTTGGAAATGGGAAATCTAGATATACTTAGGCTAAATCCTAAGTATATAGGAACATAACTGGATGTCAGAGCATTTGCCCCTGTTTAGGTCCCACTTGTGATCTCCAGCTCACTGCTGTACCCATTTACAGTACTTACTCGGATGCTAAATGGGTTTGAGTTTGTAACCTCTGACTTTAAATCTAGGCAGAGTTGCAACATTCATACATACACACCTGTAATACAAAAAACCAAGGATATCCTCATGGAGAAGGTATATTTAAGCTGGTTCTAATGGGTTAGCCGGGCAGCGTTTAGGGTGGGGTAGAGGTGAAGCCATTCTAAGTAGGTGAGCTTGGAAGTTGGAAAGTATCAGGTGATAAGCCGCTTTAGGGCACCCGAATGTTTCTTCCTATGATCCCAAAGGCAAGTCCGCTCTTACGTGATGTGGCTAAACATGAACCTGAGATCAAGAGAAGCTAAGAGTTTCAGATGTCCCACTGTGATTTTCACCCCATTCACCCTGATTCAGAATCAACTGAATGAGGCAGCTGGCTCATTCTACAAGGCCCTGGAAGGCATAGCACATTTGTCCCTATAGCAACTTGCAGATACAAATGATTATGCAGACACAAAATGAAAACTAATGATATTCACTTATAATGAAAAATAAATATATAGTTTCAATGGTTTTTATCATGGTCCTAAAATGCTTTGTGAGGCGGTATTCTTAGTTTTTTGAAGGTTTTTGCCCCCCACTCATATCATAATGATGTCAAACTCTATTATTTTTTGAAATTGTGAATTATACCTTACTGAAAACCTGCAAAGGACTAAATGTATTTCATTATGAAGAAGTAATATACTTTAAAAAAATGATGGAGTCAATCACTAAAAAATGAGTTAGCTGAAGTCAGGTTGACATTTTTGTAGCTTTCTTTCTTTTTTTTTTTTTTTTTTGATTGACTCAAAGAGAAGAAGTGGGAGCAGAGATATGTGGTTTGTACATCCAGGTGAATTGGTGTCTTTGAGAGAAGTAGAATTGTGTAACTCCCTCTTTCTTCCTCCTTTTTCCTCCCTCTCCTTTCTACTATGCCATTTCTGTCCTCACTCCTCAAACAAGTCTATTCCATGATTTGGAGGGTAAAAAGGGGAGAGGGAGAAAAAGGATTGATATTTGGAATTAAACTATAATGACTTGAGTTTGAGTAGTCAAAACTTTTATGAGACAAGGTAAGCATCTCCTGCAACTTAGGATCCTGGGCAGAAAACGCAGTAGTTAAAAGTCCTGGCTATGATTGAGTTAACTGTTTTGCCTTAATATTTATAATGGGGATGTTGAATTTCCAGATTCTTTTCTGGGTAATGATAAGTGAAGAGTTAAAATATACTGTTCACCAAAGTCTGGAGCATGAAAACATGTAGTTTTGTCTTCACCTTCTTCTCCATCACATCTTTAGTTAGTATCTTTTAATTTTGTGTTTATTAATTAAACAAATATTTCATGAGTATCTGCACATATTTGGCACTGTATAAGGTGATGTGATGGAAAATTTCAGCGAAAAGAACAGACAAAAGTCTCTGAAACTTGGAGATTATATTCTAGTGAGAAGAGCAGACAATTAACACCGCACCCAACAAATAAAGGAATGATCTTATACATTAGATAAGGTGCTGATAAGGTGCCTTGGGGAATAAAAGAAGGATAATAAGGAGCTAGGGTGCTGGGAAATGGGTTGCAGTTTTAAATGGGGGGCAAGACATGCCTCATTAAGAAGGTAACATTTACACCAAGACTTGGACGATGAGAAGGAATGAGCCATGCGGATATCTGGAGAAAGAGGAAAGGCCAGGACAAAAGCGCCGCTCTGCAAAGCAAGAGAAAAAATAAAAATAAGTAAGATACCTAAGAGTAAACATAAAAATACCCCCAAAACTTAGAAACAGACTCCTGGCTAATTATGATAATGAAATTAGCAGAAAAGACTTTAAAATAATTATGATTAATATGTTTAAAAAATTGGAGGGAACAAATAGAGCTTTACTGTAGATTTAATATCCTTAAAAAAAGAATCAAATAAGAATTTTAGCACTGAAAAATACAGTATCTGATTTAAGAACTCACTAGATGTGTTTAAAAGCAGATAAGATGCAATCAGGCAAGACTGATAAGCCAAATGATAAGTGAATAAAAAATATCTAAACTAAAGTTCAGAGAGGAAAAAAGTAAGAGCTATGGCAAAAAGAAGTGTAAGAGCTATTTGAAAAACAATAGAAATAGACTAATACATGTGAACAGAACACCAGGAGTACGATGGTAGTGATAAATCCAAATATATTAGTAATTACAATAAGTGAAAAGAACTCCTATGAATAGGAACAGCTGTGTTCCTATTCAGGATTTGGCCTCAGCGTATCCAGATCTTTCCATTTTGAAAAAGAGTCAGAGAGCTGTATTTTATGAAAAGTCTGATTTATTTGCTAGCAACTATTAATTTTACCATGTGAAAGTTACTTTTATAAATCAAAAACAGTCAAATAATAATTTTATATGGTGTGGTATACTGAGCCATGGCCCCCAAGATATACCTGTGACCTGTAAATACTAGCTTATATGGGAAAAGGGTTTTGCAAACATGATTAATGTAAGGATCTTGAGATGAGAAATTATCCTGGATTATCTGGGTGGGCCCTAAATGCATTCCAAGATTATTAGACTGAATAAAAACATAAAAGTCACTTATATGCTACTTACAAAACACATACCTTAATATGAGTAAAATGATATTTAAAAATACACCATTTAAACACCAATCAAAAGAAAGCTGGGGTAATGCTAATATCAGGCACAGTAAAATTTACAGCAAGAAGCATTTCTAGAAATAAAGCAAGTTATTTCATAATGATAAACAGGTTAATCCACTGGGAGAAATATAGCAATTCTGAATCTGTAAGTACACAGTAGCATGGCTTTAAGACATAGAGAGCAAAAAATGACACAATTAAAAAGAAAGATCACACAAATCTAAATAATTTAGATTTAGAGACTTAAACTGCTCACAACTGATAAAACAAGCAGACAAAAAATAGAAAGCGATGTAGAAGATGTTAACAACACAACTGATAAATATGACTTAATTGATACATACAGAATACTGAATCAGGTGACGTCAGAATACATTTTGTTTTCAAGTCGCATAAAATATTTACCAAAATTTCTAAGAAAAGAGTAATTACATAAAGGTTTTAAACGCATAATGCAAGACTCCATTTCAAGGAGCTAGGAAAAGAACAGCAAAAGAAACTCACTCAAAGAATCCAGAAGGAAAGAAATAAATGAAAAACAGAAATCAGTGGAATGGCTATCAAATGTTCAATAAAGAAAATCAATACAGCCAAAGTTGATTCTTTGAACAGATTAATAAAACAGATAAACTCCTAATGGCATCAATAAAGGAAAAAAGAATAAGTTACTACTAATAGAAATAAAATGAGATCATTAGTATGCATCCTACAGATATTAAAAAGACCATAAGAGGATATTATAAACAATCTTTCACCAATAAATTTGAAAATTTAGATGCAATAGACCAACTTCTCAAAAAACAACAGTTGCTAAACATGACCCAAGAGGAAATAGAAAATCTAAATAATTTTTTAACTTAAGTAAATTAAATGATGTCCATTCCATAAGGAAAACTCCAATTCCAGATGGCTTCATTGGTGAATTTAAGGAGGAAATACTATCAATCTTACCTAAGCTTTCCCAGAGTGTAAAAAAAGATGGAGCACATCCAAACTTGTTTTCAGAGGATAGCTTAATTTTGATACCAAACCCTGCCAAGGACACTATAAGAATGAATATTACAGACCAGTGTCTCTCATGAACATATTTTATTTCCATATATCAGAAACAAACAAATAGAAAATTAAGAAAAAGCAATTTACACACTATTAAAATTAATACATGTATTTAGCAAAATAAACAAATAGGTAATTATGAAATATAAAATTATGAAAGATTGAAATGCTTAGGAATATATGTAACAAAATTAGTGAAGACTTTTAGACTGTAAATTACAAAACATTATTGACGGGAATCAAAGAAGATCAAATAAATAGAATGATATTTCTTAACTGTGAATTGGAAGACTCAGTGTTGTAAACATGCCAATTTTCCCCAAATTTATCTATAGATTCTATGTAATCCTAATAAAAAATTCCAGCAGGGTGTGTGTGTGTGTGTGTGTGTGTGTGTGTGTTGTATGTGTGTGTGTGTGTAAGTAAATTAAAAAACTGATTTAAAAGTGAATATGGAAATGCAAAGTGACAACAATAATAAGGCACTTTTTGAAGGAGAGCTAAAACAAATCTGGATGATTTATACTACCAGACACCAAGAACCATGATAAAACTATAGTAATTAAGATAATGTTATATTGACCCAACCATAGACCCACTGTCCAGTATAACAGAAGAGGGAATCCATAAAGAGGCCTACACAGTCTCCTGGTTTATGATAGTGACAGAGCAATACAGTGAGGAAAAGATAATCTTTTTAATAAATAGTGTTGGGTCAACTGAATATCCATATGGAAAAAAAAATAAATCTTGACTTCTATTTCACCCCATACTCGAAAATCAATTCCAGATGGATTGCAGATGAAAATATGAATGGTATAACAATAAAGCTTTTAGAAGAAAGTTTTCATGAATATAGGCAAAGATTTCTTAAACATTGTACAAAAAGCACCAGTCATAGAGGAAAAAAATTGGTATATTGGACAACAATAATACGAACTGTGTATGAAAAGATATTGCTAAGGGAGTGAAAAAGCAAGCTATGGAATGGTTATGTTATTTGAAATACATACATCCAACAAGGGATTCATGTGCATAATAGACAGGATATATAGACACATACATAATGTATCTTATGTGTATTTATATATTATATATTATAAGAATTTAAATTATATATTATTATATATAATATTTATATACAAATATATAAACCCTACTCATCAATAAAGAGGCAAGAAAACCAACAGAAAGAAGAACAAAAGACTTGAGCAGGCACTTACAGCAGAAGGTATTCAAATGGTGAATAAACATATGAAAATATGTTCAACTTCATTAGTCATTAGGAAAATGCAAAAATAAAACCATAATGCATTATGTCAACATACTCACCAGAATGATGAAAATGATAAAGGCGAAAACCATCAAATATTGCTGGAACAATCATATCTCTTGTGCACTGCTGGTGGAAGTGTAAATTGATAAACCATGTTGGAAAACTGTGTGGCAGTATCTGCTAAATCTGAACATATGTAGACCTTATGATGAAATAGTTTCCCTTTAGGTATACGCCCAGCAGAATGCAAACATATGTTCACCATAAATATATATAAGGGTGTTCATAGAAGTACTACTTGTAATCACTCCATATTGGAAACAACCAGAATGTCCATCAAAAGCTGGGTGACCTGAAGGGGATGCATGGTTACAAAAAGGGGTCCTATAGTAGAAACTGGCAGGGATCCTCTGGTAAGGTACACTTAGGGATCTGAGAGTCTGGAGAGGTGAGGTCATTGGATACCAGAGGAGGATCGTTTATCACAGATATGGTACTTCTTCATCCCTTCCCTCATTCCCATTCCATGATGTCAAGTGAGCCCATATAAGAAGAGGGACAAAAAAATCTATTGCCTGAGCTTAAAACTAAAAAGCCTGTGAATAACAAGTGAATGAATTTCTTTGGACTAGTTTAGATTATGTTTTTTTAAAAAAATATTTTCTGGCTTCTTACCTCTTTTTTAAAAATTTGTGGTGAAACACACATAACATGATATTTACCATCTGAACGATTTTACGTGTACAGTTCAGTGACATTAAGTGCATTCATATTGTGCTACCATCACCACATGAACTCTTTTTATCTTGCAAAACTGAAACTCTGTACTCATTAAAGACTAAATCCCCATTCACCCCTGCTCCCAGCCCCTGACAACCACCAATCTACTGTCTGTCTGTATGAATTTGACTACTCTAGACACCGAATTTGTGCTTTTGTGACTGGCTCATTGCACTTAGCATAATGTCATCAAAGTTCACCCATGTTGTAGCGTGTGTCAGGAGTGTCTTCCTTTTTAGGACCGAATAATATTCCATTGTATTGATACGCCACATTCTGTTTATTCATGCTTCCATTGGTCAACACTTGGCTATTATAAATAATGTTGCTATAAAATTGGGTGCACAAATACCTCTTTGAGTTCCTGCTTTCGATTCTTTCGGGTATCTACCTAGACATGGAATTGCTGGATTGCATAGTAATTCTATTTTGAGTTTGTAAATTAATTATGGAGTAACCACCATATTGTTTTTCACAGCAGCTGCATCACTTTACATGGAATATTTTAGATTAGACTTCTAAGTGAAAAGGAAATGCAGGACAGAAGCTAAGTTCAGTTGTAGGAAAACAAAGATAATTATGTTTATTTTCTACACCGATGTTTCTCAATTGAAGAAATGTATACTGGCTGTACTAGTTTGAATGAAGGATTATGCTTTCTGCCTCCTGAACTTTGAATTCGATAACTGGCCCCTTATTTTTTCCAATCTGCAGAGTGTCTGTCTAAAAAAATAATTTGCATAATTTTTGCGATTGCATTCTGTGTCTTAGCATTGTGGAAACACAGACTTTCCCTTAATTTTTATGGGTTGAGAAGTAAGTGGCAGCTTTAACTACGGACACACATTTCTCCTCTAGTCCTCATCCTCCTTGACCTCTTCACTGGATTGGATATTGCTGACCAGCATCCTTTAAAGTTTGTCATTCCTTGGTTTCTGTTCCTATTTTCTTTTCTACTTCCCTGACTGCTTTTCTACCTCTTCCTGTTCCTGAAATGTCACCAAGGATATGCCCTCGAACTTTCTCTCCTCTGGGGAATATCGGTCATCTCAGTGGCTTCTGACACTGACAGAACTCTAGGAAAGCAGAGTGGAGGCTGGGAGTCAGAAGCCTCTTGACATTGACATAGCTCTCAATGGACAAGTACATGGTATGGCTGAGTGAACAAGAAATGCCAGGGATGAAGTGACTCAGAGGTTCCTGCTTGGGCAAATGGATTGTGCCACCACTTGTGAGAGAAAGCCAAGGGAAGAGACAGGCTTGTAGAGAAAGATAATAACCTCAGTTTTAGACATGTTGAGTTTGAGCTGCCTGCAGGACATTCAGGTGGCATATACTGTGGTCCTATCTCTCAAATCTACCCCATTTCCAATCCCTATTGCCAGGGCCTATATCACCACTCACCTGGCCCAAGCAAACAGCCTCTAACAGGCCGCTCTGTCTCCCGGTTTCTACTTCCCATTCCAAACTACCCTGTGCTGCTGGATTAATCTTCCCAAACACGACAACAATCATATCTCACGCTATCATATTTACCTGTCACACAGTACACACTACCACACAATCGTATCACATATTACCATAGACCATGGGTCACACGGCACATGCTGCCACACAATCATATCACATACTATCATCATATAGTACATGTCACATAGTACACACTGTCGTAACACATGCTATCATATATCACACATCACATGGTACACTCTACCACACGATCATATTCCATATTACCATATATCACGCATCACATGGTACATACTATAACATAATCATAGCACATATAGAAACTGCAATCACTCAGCAACCTTAAAGAATACTGCCTATCTTCCTACGTTAAGTATAATTTTCCTACCCTGGAATTCCATAGACGTTAGAATGTTTTTAATTGCAAGACACAGATCCTGACTTAAAAAGTCTTTTCAAGGATATTTGACATTTTTATACCCAGTATACAGATAACATTAACTCCAGTTTAGAGAAGAGGAAACAAAGAACTCATGTTCTTAACTTGCCCAGCACAAAACAGCTAATAAATGTATGAGTCAAGACTTTTAACTCCACCTTCTCTGTCTCCAAATCCCCTGCTCTATACCCTCTGTGTACTCTCTGATTTGACTTTCCCTTGCCTTCTCCGTTCCTTATTCTAAGGGGTTAGGGTGAAGGCCTTGCTGAAATTCAGGATCAACATTTTTTCAATTTTGAGCCAGTGAATCAAAAAGTCCTTTTGGAGTATCTGCTGTGTCCCAGCACAGCGGGAAATGTTAAGAATTGCAGGGCCTGTTTCTTGCCGTCAATGAGTATCTACCTGATAGAAGAGAGAAGCCACAAAAGCACAGGTCATCTTTAGAGATCAAGAAAGAGGGTTAAGTCTGTAATTGTACAGAGCAGAAGAGAAGCTGATCGTACTGCAGAAGGCCTGGGCCTTGTAAATGGGTAGGATTTTCATAAAGTGTGTAAGGAGTACATTCTCAGTGAAAGTACCAGCATGAAGAAGGGCATAGAGCAGAAATGCACTAGGAAAGTAGTGGCTATTAAACAAGAAATCCCTCTATCCTGCTATTTTCTGTGTACCCCTCCTCTTTTCTTCTTCATGTTCAGTTATAGGGAAAGGAGTACGCAGCTAGCACTGCACCTACTTCCCATCCTAACCCCTCCTTCCTTCTTGGGAGTTTCCTCTCACCTGTCTACCTCCCATTTTCTCTACAGTCACAGTCTCTGTCTCTGTAATGACTACTCCCCGAATGCATCAAAACATTCCCGAAGTCTCTCGGATTTTAAAAAAGAAGAGATGCTCTTACAAATGCGTCCATCTTTCTCTTTGCTTCACATTCTGATTTCTTAAGGAGAGATCTACGCACCGTATTTGATTCCTCACCCCTACTTCCCAGTCACTGTGATCTGGATTTCAACCCTACTACATCTCTTCATGTCATCACCAAGCTCCCCAAAGGCTTCTTTGTTGCTAAAAACAGAGGCCATTTCCAGTCATTTCTGACCTTTATCAAGCAGCAGTGTTAGGCGCTGGCCAGGCCCTCCTTGAAGCATTCCTTCCTGGATTCTCTGACGCCATCCGCCCCTCATTTGCCTCTGTCATCTTGATGTCATTTAGAAGGTCCTTTTCTCTGCCTACCCCCTCCTTAACCGCTGGTGTTCCTGGTGCTGACCTGGACCTACTTATACTGTAATTGCACACTCTTTCTCAGTGATCACCAACTCCTGCCTTGACCTCAACTTCTATGAATTCCAAATGTATGGTTCTGGGTCAGAGCTTTCGCCTGAGTTTCAGACCCTAATGGACATATCACGGGGATGTCCCCAAGACCCTCATAGTCAACAGGTCCAAAACCAAATTTGTCTTCTCTTTCCCCAACCCCTCTGTCTGTCCCTCTATCTATTTGTCCTACCTCCATAAACAGCACCACTACCTCTCCTGAACAAGAAACTTGAACCTTTCACCCACCATGGCTAATCAATGACCACCTCTTATGGATTTTAAATTTCACACACACACGCCTCCAAGTGTTCTCACCATCTCTTACCTTGGTAAGTCCACCATCATCACCCTCATCTGGATATGTGGAGCAGCCTTCTAACAGAGCTTCCTGCTTCCAACCTTCCTCCCTTACAGGCCAGTCTTAACACTGTAGCCCAAGCCAACTTTCTAAAATTAAAACGTGGTCATGTCACTCCTTTGCTTAAAATCTTTTAATGACCCTTAGGCTATTGATTTTCACCTTGGGTAATGTTGGTCACCCCTCCAATCTCACCTGTGACCATGTTCTTCTCACACTCTTAGCCCTATTCATCCTGAACTTCTTTCATTCCTAGAAAATGTCATTCTTTCTTTTGCCTTTGAATCTTTGTACACATTGGTCCCCCTTGCTTCCAACATGATGTTTTTCTTGATATTCTTAAACTGGGAGAGTTGCCCTTCCTGTCTTCTCCATATCCTTACTCAACTTTCATCATACGTATCTCATTATTTTTCACCTGTCTCATGATTGGATTGTGAGTTCTATGAGGATAAAGATTATGACTAACTTTTCAATTGCTGGGTCCCTTGGATCTAGCACTGTGCTTGGCACCCAGCAGTCATTCAACTTTCTGTTAAATAAAGGGAAAAAAATTGAATGAGATGACTGACAGATTACCTGTCTTTCTAGATGAGTTGACGAAAAAAAATAATGGTGAATTAACAGAATAATAAGAAGATTCAATGAAGAGAAAAACATTAGTGTGAGAAACCACCTGGGCTTGGAGCTCTGTCTTAGAATTGGAAAATTTAAATCTAGTGTCATAAACTTGCAGAATGTTTGAGCTGAAAAGGCCATCAGATATCAAACTGCCCAACCCCCTTATTTTATAGATGAGGAAATGGACATGTGACCTGTCTAAATCTGCAATGTTGCTAATCTAGAACCAAAGTCTTTGGTGGGGCTTGGTGATGGCTATACAGAAAGAAGCCATGCAGTTTCTTAAAGTCTCAGGGCTCTTCCAATAGCTGCGTTAGCACCAGGCTCCAGTTCGAGGCCAGAAGTTGGCCGGGACACACAGCACCCACATCTGTGCTGTGGCTCTTGCAGCCTTCACCACTGACCACATCTCATTTCCCTTTGTGGACCTGCCCTGACCTCAGAGTACCGAAGAGGCTGCTTTACTCTGAAGCAACCCTTGTGCACCCCAGCTGACATAAATAAAACTCTTTCCCAACTTTCCGTCATCCTTCACCATAAAGACAATAGACTCATCTGTCGGACTCAGATGTCTCCTATCTGTTTGTGCCAAAGGGTAACACTAAAATCCTTCCTCACCTAATCTGATGCTATTTTAAAACACAGTGTTCTTTCCTTGTGTCTGTTTATCATTATCAGATAGTTCTTCCACAAAATGTTCACGTGTACACAGTGCCCCCCCAGCCACTATTCAAAGCAAACAGGGCAAGGAGTCAGTGCTGCTCTCAGAGCAGAAATTCTAGAACCAGCATAAAAACTAACTGACTAGTAGCCAGGTGCACACAGGGAGGGTCTGCTCAGACCTGGGCCAGTACTGAGAGATTTGGGTTGGCCTTACAAGCAGGCACTAAGTTCTGAAGGGTAGGCAAGGTTGAGCGATAGCTGACTCACCCCTGTGAGTGGGGGGTGAAGTCAATTGTTTCTTTCCAGGCCTCTTAGGAGTGACAGAGAGGTGAGACTTTACCCAGAAGGTAGATAGAGCATGTCCGTGGGGGTGGAGACTAGGCAAGGTGAGGGAGGGAGATGTGGCAGAAAGAGGGACTGGGGAGGGACTTTTATGAGAGGACTGAGAACTCAGGCCCTGACTTACGATTCCATTTCCCATAACAGGCTGCAGCAGGTGGGAGGTGCAGAGAGAGGCATATGCCCTGTGGGATCAGTCTATTGGGGCCCAGGGAAAATACTCATCTGCTAATACCAGCAGTGCAGTGGCTGTGTGTCGGGAGAGAAGTCGCAAACCTATCCCATCGCCGTGTGCTGCCCACAGTGAATTGGTATAAAGGTTAGTAAACTCCTGTCTGCTGGCCAAATCGGGCCTCTGGCCTGTTTTTTTTTTTAAAGACTACGTCGTAAAGACCTTATATGGTTCTGAAAGCCTAAGAGATCTGCTTTCCGGCCCTTTAGAGAAAGAATTTGCTGACCTTGGTGTGGAGGACCAAGCTGTCTGGATGACTCAGAAAAGTATAACGTTTGGGTATTTCCAATTATGGACCGGCCTTCACGGCCTCTGGTGCAGTTTCCCTCAGTGCCCAGGCGGGACCAGCCCCTGGTCTCTGAAGTTGCAGAGGCAGCCCCACTGCATGGAGACCTCATTCCCGGCATTGCCCACCTGGGAACTTAGGGTCCATTCTAGTGTTCCAGATAGGCCTTCTAAATACTCCGTATACTTGGGGCATTGTTGTAATTAAACAATATTTTTCCACAGAAAGACTAATACACATATGATTTTTTGAAAGGGGAAGTTATACAATGAAAAGAATCTTCCTTCCACCCTGGATTCCCTATTTAAAAGAACTACTACTGAGAGTTCCTTGTGCATCCTTATTCGTGTGTGTGTGTGTGTGTGTGTGTGTGTGTGTGTGTTTGTGTGTGTCTTTTACTTTATACAGATAGGAACAAGTTACATCACTGCCATGCTTTCTTCCTTTTTTTATCTTAGTAATATAATAAGTTGTTTCCACATGAGCAAATACAATCTAGCTTATTTTTAATAGCAGAATAGTATTCCTTTGACTGAATATACTAAAATTGAATTAACTATTCCCTTACTAATAAAAGTTAAATTATCTCCAGTGTTAATCTATTATAAATAGTACTAAATTTCTAATCCTTATACATATAGTTCTGTACAGATGAGTAAATGTAACTGGAGGATAAATTCCTAGATGTGGAATTGATGAGTTAAAGAGTAAGCGAATTTTAGGTTTTGATACTTACAAACAGCCCTCTAGAAAAGTTGTATCAATTTGTGCTCTAACCAACAGTTAGCATGAGATCTTTTCCCAACATCTTCCGTGACATTGAGCCTTATCATTACTAATTTGGTAGGTGAAAAAGACATTCCACTGTATGCCATTATATATGCTTGTATAAACTGTCATCTTCTACTTTTGTTTTTATGGGATCTGCCAGTTCATGCTTTTGTTCATGGAGATGTTGAAGTTTCTCTTTTTAACACCTTCTACCCCACATTGCAGACACCCTTCAGAATGCAGGGACTTTATCTGGCTTGTTAGCCTACAGTATCCCCAGAGCAAAGCCTAGAACTGTGCCTGACATATAGTAGGCAAATAATAACTACTCGTTAAATGAATTAACAATTCATTTTATAACAAATCATTATATATTAAGAAAATATGTGTTGCAAGTACCTTTTTTCACTGTGTCAGAGTTCTTTGGTTTTGTTATTTATTTATTTTAAATAAATAAATGTCAAAGTTTCGTGAAACTTTTCCATGATTAAGGATATCATTCTTTGATTCATTTAAAATATATTTTGCTCTAAAGTGTGTGGAAGAGCTCCAATTTCAATGGTTCTGCTTTGGTATAGTTTTAAGAACAGTTGAATAGGCCTCTTCCTAGAATGCCTTCTGCATGCTTGTTAGTCCATGAAATGCCACTGTAAGCACATCATGCTTTTATTTCAATATTTTTGAGACATATTCTCAACACTGCGGGCTCTCATACTTTGATATAAACAGATTCAAAAACTATTCCTAAAGTACGCCTTACTATGGTGAAATGATGGGACATTATGACTGATCTGGAATGCTGGATGGCATAGAGAGAGACAATCCCATCAGAGAGCCAAATGTTCAGGAAGAGGAAGTTAGAAAATCCAAGGATGACCATTGTTTATTTTGCAATAATTCTGGGACTGGCTTAATTAAGATATCTTTCTTTTAAGGTACATGTAATTTTGTTTTGGATTTTTTTTTCATGTAATACAGAGATGTCAATTCTGAGCCTTTCTGGTCCTTGAGATCTAGGGGAGATTGGACAAAGACCACCCTAACAGTTTTGAGAGTTCCTGGAAGTCTTAAGTTCTCCTGCTTCCTCTGTCTCTTCAGCTCCATCCAGCTTATTCACCATTTTTTGTGGGATGTCTCACATGAACTCCAGTGGAAACATAAATCCTTTTTCATTGCCACCACCCAATCCCCAACAGAAATCCCTCATGCCAAATCCCTCATGCCACATCTTTAGTGACATTTATTGAAGATATTTTGTGGTGAAACTTCCTACCAATATGCTTGCATGATCTTTCTCCCCATTGTAACCCTCTGTCTCTGCTTGTTACACTCCCTACTGGACTGGTTAGAGAACTTGCAAACTTTCTCCCTCTGTTTAGACAAGTCGCACCCTTCCCCTCTGAAACTGCCCAGCAGGAAGAGGACGAAGTGAGTCACATTTAACCTCACACAGGATTTTCCCAGCAAAGACAGTTTTGTACCCAAATGGAAACCTGGTGCCAACTGTTAAGGTTATAAAATGTTCTCCACCTTTGCTGCATTTACATTACATTTTAACAGGTTAATTACTGCTTTCTCCCATTACACTCTAAATACCACCACACACAGTCCTCCATATGCACACACATCTCTCCTTGCTTCTCCCTATTCATTACAAAGCAACTTAACAACCAATATAAAAGCCAAGTGAATGAAAATGATTGATAATCTTCAGGGCTTGGCTGAGGTTTTGTTGGTTCCCTGCAATATAATCAGGGGTCTAGACCTGACTCAGAACTTCTCACTGAGTGGAGCAGACATTTAGTGGGGTTAGTGGTCCCTTAAACTGTTTTTAGTCCTAGCAGAAAGTCCAGACTGGTAGACAAAGGGCAACAGATAGAAGGCGGCGATAGTTTAATACTTCCTCTGGCACCAGGGTAGTCTACATAGACTCAGTCACACAATGTCCAAACAGGTGGACAGGGGCTGAAGAGAAAGAATCCAGCAGCTAATCACACACGGGTAGCTTTGTCTGGTGTTTTCAATTATTGGCACGTGGATATCTAGTCCTGCTCCATTTCAATGGGCAGAACTGTTGTCCCTGAAAATGGAGTGAAAGAGGCTGAGAAAATGAGTTAGGTGTGGAGCAGGCTACTAAAAATGAAAATGGAGGAAAACCCAGAGGGGAGGTAAACTTGATCATGAATCTGTAGAAGAGGGGTCATGTAGATCATAACCTGTGAGCCAATCCAGCCCACTGTCTATTTTTTGTAAATAAAATTACAGATGCTGCTCAACTTATGATGGAGTTATGTCCTGACAAACCCATCATAAGTTCAAAATATATTAAGTCAAAACTGCATTGAATTCACTTAACCTACCAAACATCATAAACATCACAGCTTAGCCTGGCCTCAGAACACTTACATTGGCCTACAGTTGGTCAAAACAATGTAACACAAAATGACGTAACACTATTTTATAATAAAGCATTGAAGGGCTGATGTAACTTATTATGCCTTTGCTTTTGCACCATCCTGAAGTTGAAAAACTATAAGTCAAACCATCGTGAGTTGGGGACCATCTGTATATTGAAACAGCTACACCCCTTTATTTGCACGCTGTCTATATCTGCTTCTCTGCTCTAACCGCAGAGTGGTGTAGTGCACAGAGATCTTATGGCCTGCAGAACCTAAAATATTTACTATCTGGCCCTTTACAGAAAAAAATATTTGCCTACCCCTGCTCTAGAATGTGAGTTTCTGAGGACAGAGTGTTTTGTCCATCTTATCTAGATAAGATGTTGTAGGTGCTGGAAATAGATACAGGCACAACAGTGCCTGGCATATATTAGGTACTCAGTCAGTTTTTGTTAAGTGAATGAATGAATGAGCAAATCAGTAAACAAATCCCTGAAAATTAGGAATCTTGTATTTCCCAAGCTCCTTTCTCCAAAGAACAGGACTGGTCATGGAGACTAGGACGGGGTCCTTCTCAGCTCTGGAAAGAGCAAGGTTTACAGAGAACATTCCGGGACTTGAAATCATTCTATAGGCAAAAAGAGGTTTTCAGACATTCCTAACTGCTTTACCATCAGAAACCTCCCATGTATGTTTATTTCTAGGAATGAAGGCTAATTTTAAATCTGCAGAATTAGCTAAGCACCCTGATAGTTTTCACAAATGAATTCTCATGATTAATTATGCTTAGTCTCTTAATGGTTTCCTCCCTCCGTCAGGGCCCGCCTTGCTGGCTCTGCTCAGAGGGCACACAATGAAGCCTATTGATTACATTTCTTCAAAAAAAAAAAGCTTTGAGTTCATTGCAGGTTTCTTTTCCTTTCCTTATTGATCCTGCTTGATTTCACCGATAACTAAGAGCTGATAGGGGAAGAATGTAAGAATGGCAACGAGCTAAGTCATGTATAGTTTTCAGTTTTAAATGCCCGCTGCTGACTGTTTAGACCTTGTCTTGCATGAAGGTTGGTGTTAAGTGACCACCCCTCTTCCCCAACCAACAAAGTTTCTAAAGAAGTAAAATAAAGGCCTCTTAGGACAGAACTTGACAAGAATATCAAATCCTGTCTAAGGCACCGATACTGCTAAAAGGCAGCCTACTCTTTAGGCCTCCTGGGTGAACATGTACCAAGGGACCCCGTGATTCCATCATTGGTCACCTCCCTCAAGTTTTTCTTTCTTAAGGAAGAAGGGAGATTATGCTATGAATGACAAGTCTTCAAACCTGTAGATGTGGTCACCTCTTAGTCCATTCAGGCAGTTATAACAATAATTATAACAATAATGCCACAGACTGGGTGGCTTGAACAATAGATCATTTATTTCTCACAGTTCTGGAGGCTGGGAAGTCCAAGATCCAGGGGCCAGCAGATTCGGTGTCTCGTGAGGGCCCACATCCTGATTCATAGATGGCATCCTTTCATTGTGTCCTCTCATGGAGTAAAGTGAGATCATCTCTCTCGTGTCTCTTCTTATAAGGGCACTTATTCCATTCAGGAAGGTTCTACCTAATCACCTGATCACCTCCCAAAGGCTCTACCTCCTAATACCATCACACTTCAACATATGGATTTTGGGGAGACATAAACATTCAGTCCATAGAACCTCTCCTTCCCCATTAAAGCACTAACAGTAGTAAACGAAACACTTGCTTTCCTGGATTTTCTATCACTGATCGGTTTATATCTTCTGAGGTCTTACTGAGAAGGTACTGCGTGTTGGTTCCAGTCATCATGCAGCCACTCTCCTCACTTCTGCACTCAATGTGCACTGTATATAGAATGTGCTGTAGTGGAAAATTAGGCTCCATAGTTACCAGAAACCAATGGTGAAATTGGAGGAAAAAAGGGAAGTTCATGGGAGTGAGCAAGAGACGTGCACCCAAACCCTCTGTATCTGTGACTCTGCACATCTATTTGACAATTAGATTTCAGCACCCTCAAATGTGACGAGACATGAAATTGGAGCAATTTCAGTCGGTGGCTGTGTCTGAATCATCATGTTGGAAGGAATCCAAAGAGTCTGTCCTCTCTTTGCCCCAAAATTGTTAGCAGAGATAGTGTTAACACTTTAGTTGAAACGAGACACAACTACATCTTGGAGGAGTTTCTGTAACTTCCCCCTTCTTCAGTTTACCATTCTGTGTCAATATAAATTAATTATCTTTTAGGTATTCAGTAACTATGCATCTTCTCAGACCCTTTTTACACATTTTACACGTGAGTGATGAATAATACTTCTGTAAGACTATTGTGACACTGCTGAGAAATAGAGTTTGAAGAGTAAAACCCCCTTTTGTGGTGAAGGTATGTTTGAGATACATGTTGATATATACAAAAGGAATCGTATCTTGCAAGGTTTATAAAAATGTCCCCTAGAACAGCTCCTGGCATGTAGCAGATGATTAATAAAAGCTTTTGAGACATTGTCAAAAGTGAATTAGTATAGTCTTTAACCTTTTTCAAAGAAAACTTTTACTATATCCTCTGTAAATCCTTCTTGAATCCCACAGTAGACATTTCCTGACATCACAAGTAATTTCCCCGCATGCAAAACCCTCCTGCTCCATCATCCCAATGAGTTGTTATTCTAGGTGATGCTTTATCATTCATTCACTTATTCTCTCAATTATTCATTTATTCAACACACACTTAGAAAGTTCCTGTTATGTGTTAATCTCTGGAGATCCATGGATACAGCACTCATACAAAAGGGTTAGCTATGTATAGACAACTTAAATAGATAATTCTTTAGAGAGAATAGCATTTGAAATATTATATAAAATACAGCACTGTAGTAATATTAAAATAGATATACCCATCCAGCTCTCTATCCTACGGTTTTGAATGATCACCATGTTTCAGGCATTACTCTAATACATTATTAAATTTTATCCTCAAAATACCTTAAGATATAATAATCATGTTCCCATTTTACAACAGAAGAAATTGAGGGTAGAAAAAGAAGAAGAGAAGGAAAAAAAAGACTCAGAGGAGATAGGATAAAAAGAGTGCAAAGAGGAAGGAAGGGATT
Source organism: Rhinolophus ferrumequinum (assembly GCF_004115265.2). NCBI lineage: Eukaryota > Metazoa > Chordata > Mammalia > Chiroptera > Rhinolophidae > Rhinolophus > Rhinolophus ferrumequinum. The sequence goes on along the minus strand of NC_046295.1, from coordinate 48,155,783 downwards.
AAGAGGTAAAGAGGGAGGAAAGAGGGGAAATGGACATCCAGAATATCTCTCTGCTGAAATCACACAAGTCATTGATTAGGTTTTCTACCACAAGTAGAAAAAAATGTTCTGCCTCGTGTTCAAAGAAAAATGTAAACAAAAAATCTCTTCAATTAATTTTCTCGTCAGGGGCATATTTACAATATTGTACATGGAATGTGCCCTTCTTACCGACAGCCTGACAACAGTGCAGTAACCTGGAATATTGAAAAGCACCCTAGAGAAAAAAAAAATTCTTCAGAACCTGATTTCTGAGAGAATTTGTTTTCCTTACATGTGATACAGCATTTTGATTTGGGATTTAAAATATGTAATTTTGAACAGAGACATAAAATTGTTTCACGATGCGGACTTCCTAACAACGTCAAGTTTTCTGAGCAAATACTGGGAGGCATGTTTACTGCAGTTCGTTATTTCCATGAGGGGTGGGGTGGGATGGAAAGGACTTGGATTGCAAGGAGAGGGATTTTTATGTGGATGGTCGGGAGAGATTCCCAGCCAGGAGATGGAAGGTCACATGTGAAATCGTTTAAGACTAGAAATGGCCTCCAGGGCCCAAGTCTAGGGTCTGATTTATAGAAAAAGGAAACTGAGGTCCAGAGGGATTAAGTCGCTTGTTAATATTCTTCTCAGGAGGTTTCCCAGAGAAGGTAGTTAGTGGGTCACCTTTGATGGTGCTGATTTATATAAGGTTTCTTCAGGTGACAGGAAGAGTGACTGGAAGGGATTTTGAGATTCCTTCTGGGAATTCATCTTTTTGTCTCTCTTTAGCTAGTTTTTGGTGGTGAGCAAGAAAGGAGGAAGGAGAAAGAAGAGAAGATAGAAGAACAAAAAGAAAGAAAGAGGAAATAACTAGATTACACGATTGAGCCCTTATTGAGTGTGCAGTATTCTGATAAAACTTTATAACTTCTTTGAACTCACTTAATCCTTTCAACCACAAACAAGGTAGACACGATGGTTGCCGTTTTACTGATGAGGAAACGGAGACACAGAAAGGTTAAGAAACTGACCCAAAGTCACATGTCACACAGCTGGTACGTGGCAGAGCTGGTAGACCCAGGCAGTCTGGTTCCAGAGCTCAAATACAAAAGAGAAATAAAGGAATAGAAGTGGGAAGGGGATGGGAGGGAGACACAGAAATGAGAGAGAGAGAGAGAGAGAGAGAGAGAGAGAGAGAGAGAGAGAGAAAGAGAGAAGAAGAAGGAGGAGGAGGAGGAGGAGGAGGAAGAGGAGGAGGAGGAGGAGGAGGAGGAGGAGGAGGATGGCAGTCCTAGATAAATACCTACTATGAGCCAGACACACACATACTACATCCCCAGCTTTACAAGGTAGAAATAACTTAGCCAAACACACACAGTGACAAATCTAGGGTTCGAATCAAGGTTTGTCTCATCTACAAACCCATGCTGTATTTCATATATGGCGTTGGCCATCATTTATCGAGGGATTACTATGTGCTGGAAACTCTAATGGCTTTACATCCATTGCCTCATTGGCTGTCCCAACAGCATTGGTGAGAGGAAGTACCAGTCAGGGCTCAATCAGAGAATCAGAACCAATGGAGGTTCATGTTTGCTCCCGAGACTTGAGCTGACCCCGTGCGGCATCCGGTTTAGCGGTCTGTATGGATTTTGCATCTCTTGTCTCTGCACCTGATGCCGGAGCTTGAAGTCCACCAGGCAGGCAGTGGAGGAGGGAAGGCGAATGTAAATTGGGGGGAGGAAGGCCGAGGTGAAACCCACAAAGATGAGCTGGGGCCTTGTGAGATTTACAGGGACTGATTGGAATCAGTACTGGTCCTTGTTGCCTTTGATTTTGATGGTGTGGGGTCATGAAGAAGCTTGGGGGACTTTGCCATGGAGCTAAACACACACCTGACCCACGAGTCAGAGAAGCTGAAGGGTCTGAGGAAGCAAGAGCAGTTGTAGGCTCAGGTGTGGCCTCATGGCATTGAGGTAAGCCCGCAGGTAAGCAAGGACCTGTGTGAGCTACAACGTGGCTGCTGCTTCTCTTCTATCTCTCCTCTCAAATAGGCCACAAAAGATTGTCTCTTGTCACCTACTCGAATTAGAAACACACAGAAAAGAAAAGGTATTCTGGGACATGTAATTCAATCTAGCCAAGTTTACACATCACAAAGCCACCACAGAGGCCTATTTTCTTTATTTAATAAGTGAGAAAATTGAGGCACAGATGGGTTAAGCAAAATGTCCAAGGTCCCAGAGTTAGCACACCATTTAGGTAGCAATATTGGCACAGAGCAATGGCCTCTCTTGACTTTGGGACTGCCCAAGAGAACTGAGAGACCTGGAACTTGCTGAGGGACAGCCCAAGGGCCAAAGTGCCTCAGCAGGTAGAGGAAGGAGGACAGAGAGCATATGGACTTGACGACTTCACGCCACAGAGGCACCTGATCACCTCTGAAGATGCAGACAGCAGAGCGGGCAGGCAGGATGAGTTGGGAGGGGCCACTGAGCATCAAAGAAAGTCCCCCATCTGGATGCTCCAAACCTCTAGCCAAAACTACTGTGCCAAATAAGGAATCTCTAAACTCACGTGCCATCCTAGGAGAAATGGGGGGAGGGGAGTTCTGAATTGACTGGATACTCACCCAAAAGGGACCCGATGAACCTAAAGTTTACTGAGTTTAATCCAACGTGACTGGGGTGTCACAGTTATGTTTCTTTTTTAGCCTTTAGCAGAAATAGGGATTTGGAACTACTTAATGTTTTGTCGTAGAGAAATAAACAATGTTCTGTTTTCGCACCACTGAGTTATGCAATCCACATCTGAGAACAGTGACACCCTCTCCAGGAATGGTTAGGAGCAGAGGCTGTGGATCAAGACTGGGACTCTTTTTTCTCAGCACCCCCCACCCCACCCTTTACTAACCATAAGGGCTTGGGGAAGCCACTCATTCATTCCCTGCCTCTGTTTCTTAGTTGGGAAAATCAGGGTAAAAATAGTACCTTCCTTGTTACCATGAGAATTCAATGAGCTCCTCTGTGCACAGAGGTTGGTGGCGTCACAGAAGCCTGGCACTTTGCTTCGTGTGACACACTCATGTCGTGTTCTGTATGAGCAGTGCTCCCCTGATGCCAGCAGCCCTGCTGCAGTGGCTGGCAGATTGCCTCAATAACGTCGGCTATTATTGTTTTAAGTATTATGACTGAGTTCATGTTTCATCATCTCCTCTGGAATGTCCTCCCTGCCCTGCATCCCTGCCTCCCTCCAGCCTGGGTGAGTGGTTTGCGAGCACCTCGACAGGTGCTGAGAGCCCTGCCCTTTGCTTCTCTGTCCCACCTACTAAACTGTGAGCTCCTTGAAAACAAAAATCATGGCGATTGTTTATCTGTCCTCAAGCCAAATGCAACTCAGAGAACTTAACACATGTGGCTGAGCGAACACAGCCGGTACACGGAGAGTGGGCATCGGAGGCCAGGACTTCTAATATTAGAACTAGTGACCTTTATTTTATCACACATTTTTGGGTTTCAAAAATAATAGAGAAGTGGGTGCTGAGACAGGACAACGGCTGTGAAAAGGACCAAGACAGGTATTGTATTTGTTTCCTATTGCTGTTGCAACAAATTACCACAAACGTGGTGTCTTAAAACACAGAAATGTATTTTCTCACAGTTCTAAAAGCTAGAAGTCCAAAAGCGGTGTCACTGGGTTAAAATCAAGGTGTTGGCAGGGCTGTGCCCACCGTGAAGACTCTAGGAGAGATCCATCCCTTGCCTCTTCCAGCTCCGGGGGCTTTGCTGTTCCCTGGCTCAAAGCCTCATCGTTCCAATTTTCAAAGCCAGCATCTTCAAATCTCTCTCTGCTCCATCTTCACAGGGCCTTGTGTTCTTGCTTTTCTCTTATAAGGACAGTTATGATTGCATTTAGGGCTCTCCCAGGTAAATTGGGATAATCTCAAAATCCTTTAACTTAATCACGTCTGCAAAGAACTCTTTTCTCAAAAAAGGTAACATTTGCAGGTTTCAGGGATTAGGACCTGGGTATCTGAGAAGGCATTATTTATCCTACTACGAGTGGTAACAAGCATTTTCTGTAAATTACCTGCACTTTTCCTCCTCCTGTTTCAGCGTAGAAAGAAGCAGTTATGGCTCAATTCCCAGGAAATTTCCTGGTATCTTGTTATCCTGGGGCCCTGGCTGGAAAGCCTGTGACTGTGATGTTCCTCTCTGAGAAGCAAAGCTGCTTAAATTGTGTGCAGTCAGTCAGTAAGAAGCATTCATTATGCATCTACCATGCGTGTGATTTTGACTTGGATATATGCTGGAGAGGTGAGGGTGAACAAGATAAGATGAGGACCCATTTCAAAAAAAAGTGAAAGGAAAGATAAAACTTAAAGGCACACGTATAGTTATTATACTATTCAACAAGTGCTTGATTAAAATCCTAGGATTGTTTTAAAGTCCAACCAAGTGGGAATTTAGTTGATAGATAGGACCTGGCCCTATTTAAATACCACCCAAATGTCCCATTCCTTCCAGGTGAGGCTGGCAAGCTCTGTTTACAAGGCAGTTACAGCTGCCTTCAGCAACTCTCTGCAAAAAATGCAGGTGACAGATCTCAGTTCTTCTTGGCACTTTTGTTTGTGCTAAGCTAGAGCTCAAAATAGTATCTGCATAGGACTGTGGGGATACATCGGATTTTTCATTGTCTGGATCTTTTTCAGAATTGATGCTGAATTAGAAAAGAGTTGACTTGGGGTGAGTATTTGTCTACTTTCAACGTCGTATTTTTAACTTGTCCTGTCATTTTCCTATAATTTATTTTCAAAGTGAATTTAGAATTGGTTTTGCATATGAAAACCATGCTAGCATAAATGTTGCAGATTTAATAGAACTCCATAAAATGAGGACTATTTCATGTAGATTTCAAACATCAAAGCATACTCCCAGATGGAGTCCCTCATCATATTCTCTGGGGAGATTTTAGTACCGGATGGGTGTGTTTGATCACACTCAGAATTTGTGTTAAAAATAACATTCTGAGACAATCTCTTCTAGTATATAAAAATCTCAGCCTGTCCCTACTTCTCCTTACTGAATTTCACATCTCAGGTACTGCTGCCTAAAAAAGCTCTCACTTTATGCTGCCTCTTCTCACTGTTCAACAGTTTTCTCTGATGAATCCTCACGTCCAACAGGAGAGCACAGCAGCACTTTTAAACATGAGAAATGTGCCTTATGAATCTTCTGTTCATTATTAAACAACGATCAATTGTGCAAAAATAGTTTTTCATTTTGGAGCTTGATGCCTCTGCCTAGTATTCGTGAATTTTACTGTCAAAACTTAGGATGCCACTTGAGGTATTTGCACTGGTTATTTGCACTGGCTTCTTGTGCACAAAAGACAACCAGTCACAGAGACACAGTGACAGGACCGAAAGCGGAAGATGTCCATACAGTTTTAAAAGTGTATCCTGCTAGGAAAAATTACCCGTAATTTAGAAACAAGGCAAAAGGATGACTACGTGTCCTCTAATGTCATGCTGAAGGATTGCCTCACAATCCTGCTCAAGGGACATCTGACTCTAGGGGAATGTAATTTCGTTTGCACAATGGATTAAGGTCCAGACATTTCCCATCCTGTGAAACTGATAAGGTGTGATGAATTTCTTTCTGACTCCGAGACAAACTAGATAGCCAAGGGTTATGATTTCATCGCTCTGGGGCACTGTTGCCAGGTAGTATCTAATTTAGTAATCTTATTTTAACATTCCTGAATTCCCCATTGACCTCAAGATTCCCAGGTTTTCATATTCTCTTTTTGAACGGGGTGTTGTCATGCTTCTGTTTCCTTATTCATGAGTCAAACAAATCTTTGGCACATGTTCACTATATATTGTGTGAATTGTTTTTTAAGTTTTTTAAAATTATATTTTCACACCTGTTACCAGCCCACACTGCCTGTGTTGAACTATGACCTAATACTGTTTATATATCTCTCAATACCCTTGTGAATGGCTGGATCATATGGTGTTGCATGTTTGTTAAGAGCATTAAATTCTTCAGTGTAAACAGTTGAAACATGGCACAATTTTTTTAATCTTTGTTTTGGCATTAAAAATAATTTTAATATATCAGGAGTTTCAAATAAGTGAAAGAGGCTTCTCTTGACTTCTGAGAAACCCTGGTTGATCACCATCTTCTGAAATTGTGCCCCAAAATGTGAGACAGTCTCTCCTTGTTGCTAAATTGTGAATGGAATTTTAAACACTTACTGAGCAGTGAGAAACATTAACACATACTGCCCCTCTCCATGTCCCCCACTCTCCACATTTTTGTTCCTCAAATAAGAACTTAAGGATGTCTCTTAAACCTTTCCCTTTGATTTTGATTTTTTATGTCTTCCTCACAGTCTGGGTACCATTAACACCTGACTTCAAAGTCGCAGGCCAAAAGCATGACCTTCCTCAAAGAAATCCCAGAGAAAATTACTTTTCGAAAATGGCCAGTTATAGCCATGGAATTTTGGGAACCTGAAGGTAGAGACCAGAGATTAGAGACTGCCTTGTAGGGCTGCCCTTGGTAATACTGAACTGTGTGCTCTTGGCAGGAGCCCCCTGGATCTCTGCAGTACGTCACCTGTGTACACAGCAGCTCTGGATGGAGGTGCTCACAAGAATCACAAATTCAACATGTCCAAAGCAGAACGCATAATGCTCTCTTTCTTTTCTTCCCTCTCTCAGTCAATAGTCCTTATTTTTCTCATGACTAACCTTGGAGTCAATCTTAAAATGCCCTTCTCTTCTGATGCAACCCAAGCAGTCCCCAATAACTCTACCTCCTAAATATCTCTGGAATTCATCCACACCTCCCACATCTATTGCCATCAGCTAAGGTAATGAGATAGGACATGTAGCCTAGGAAATTGACAACCCCTTCCAGGATACAGCTGAGGTGCCTCACTGGTTACACAAGTGACAAGTGACTGTATCCAGCACCTGCATCTGGAGAAGAACAAGAACCAGTTTCATCCAGCAAGGCTAATCCCCTTGACCAGGATCAGACCTTGAATTAATTATAATGTCATTATAATCTCTTTTACATTGTGGTCACTACAATGGGACATTACCAAAACCTGCCCCTGGGAGGCGGCCCGCACTTCCCTCTCAAGTGTGTACTTTTGTTTCAATAAATTTCCTGTGCTTTCTTGCATCTGCTTCTCTCTTGAGTTCCTTCTGTGCGAAGACAAGAAGATGGTCACTGCTGCTCTGGGTTGAGTCCTTTCTTGGACATGCCCGTGAGCCTCTGGAGACCGTAAGACAACATTCTTTCTCTCCCAAGTGTCTGCCATAGTTTCCTAACTCATCTACCCACATCAATCCTTACCTTCTTCCAATTTTGTAAATACAAATCGGTAACTTTTATCAGCTCACTGCTCCCATAGAATGGAGCCACTTTGTGACGTGGCCTAGAAGACCACGAATGACTCACTTACCTCTCCAAGCTCATCCCCCTCCTTCTCCCTTTTGTTCTCTTACCTCCAACTGCAATGGCCTTCATGCAGTTCCTTAACTATACCAGGCCACATACTGCCCCAGGTCCTCTTCACATACTGTTTCCTCTGCTGAGAACACTCTCTTTTCTCCTTGGCCTCTTAGGGATGACTTCCTGACCTCCTAGGCTGGGTCAGAACTCCTTTGGTACAAGTCCTCACTTCACTCCATATTCCTCTATCAAACCCTTTACCACAATGGGACCGAAGCAGTATTTCAGTGTTTGAATGTTCAACATATCATTAATATATGGAAATCTCTCTATATTTTTCTTTTCTTCCTCTTTTTGTGTACTCTATCCTTGACGCAAGGATGATTCTTTCCAGGTCACAGTGAAAATATACCTCTTTCCCTCCATTTTCCCCACCAAATGCAGATCAGGCAATTCTTTCTAAAGTCCAAGGGCATTGTATCCTTGAGAGAGGGACATGTTTTCTGTTGGAAATGGTTTGGGAGCATGTCTCATAGGGGTGAGGTTCAATTAGAAGAGACATAGGGGTTTTGAGCTAAAACATTAAGAGGTTGAAGGCATGGACTTAAGACACCTGGGGCAGGGGCAGGTTAATGGTAAGAAGGAGAGGACTCTGGATCTGAGGAGTCGTGTGCACTCACAGATCCAGATTAGTTCTCTGTGAGTGGATCTGCTGTTAGGAGGTGTCTGGCAAGTGAACCAAGAGGAGGGCTACCGGAGAGCAGTAAGCCTACCAGGCAGCTTTCATGAAAGTGGCAATCCCAAGTCGCCTGCACCTAGGCACTCTCCATCCCCCAGGTGAGGAGAGCTTCAGAGTATCTGTAAACCTAGAGGATCTCTTGAACCCTAACAGGGAGTAAGGACTTCTAAAGAGTTTGACTGAGCACTCTGGAGCATTCCAAGCTCATCTGGAGCTCATCCTACTATATAATTTAGCAATGCTGCATTTAATGCCTGTATGTCTTCCATCTCCACCCTAGTGCAATGTAACTTCCAGGAGATCAGGAACTGATCACTGTTGTATACACATATCTGACAGCAATCGGACAAAATTCTTGTCGCAGTCCTCACTGGAAAAATGGAGAGACTGGGCCACATAAGCTGTTATTACGGTGATTTTAGCCTTAGAAATGTCCCTAATTTAAAAAGCATCTGACTTAGAACCCCAATGTGAACATTAGTTTAGAATGGTTTAGCTCTGGCTGAATCAGGAATGGGAATTTGGCCCTCAGCAACTCATAGACCCCTACCTTCCTCAAGCCTCCCTAGCTGAGCTCCCTGAAGGCATCGCTCAGCACCCCAGGACTGGATCATTTATTAATGAGCCTGCTCTTCAAAGAGTTGCATAAAGCTTTCCCGTTACGACATGCTTTCCCATAGGTTATTCTCACTCAATTGGTGACCTCAAAATGAATCCTCTTCTAAGGCTCTCTAAAATTAATGTGGCATGATAGTGAGCTAAGAAAAATGTAAGCTATGAGAATGTTAAGGATGAGGCTATTTTTTTTTTAATTGGGGAATATTGGGGAACAGTGTGTTTCTCCAGGGCCCATCAGCTCCAAGTCATTGTCCTTCATTTTAGCTGTGAAGGGCCCAGCTTACCAGTCAATATGGGAATTGAACTGGCCACCCTGTTGTTCAGAGTTCTCACTCTAACCAACTGAGCCATCCGGCCACTCTGCTATTTTCTTGATGCCTGAGACTAGAATTCCTGATGCCAGAAATAAATTTGGTAGCACACTGTGATGAACTGGTTCTGGTATTTCAATGAAATAATGAAAAGTTGCCATGGCTGTGGGCCTGCCTCCCACCCTTTAGGCAGACAGAAAGGTTAACCTACCCAATTCCTGCTTTGGACAGGAGGGTTGTCTGGTTTCTTTGATTAGCTATTGCATTAGACATTCTTGCCTCATCTTAGATTCCCAGCCCTCTTTTACCTAGATCTCAAGAATGCGTGTAGGGGCCCCATTCTGCCAAGTCTGGGCTTTGTCTGCATACTTCTCCATGCCTTAAGCAGACCCAGTGTCTGCCAAATGTGTGCGGACCCAAAGCAGACCATGCTGTAGTCCACCAAGAGACTTGTTGCCAAGACAAGTCTCCTGCCCTCCTCCTCTTCTACTTACTCTCAATCACTGGCTTTCATTCAAGGGACTGTCCCCACTGAGTAAAGATAACAATGTTTAGATTGCACTTGCTAACATGCTGGGGCCAGATTTTCAGCATAATGCCAGCCCCTTGTGACAGACATGCAAATTAGTTTAGATCCAAGGGCTCCTGATCTGTAAGAAATGATAGGGGATTAAAGCTAACCACCGATTGTAGGAAAACACCTTTTATGTTGAAAATATGACTCATGGCTCTAGGACAGGCAATTTCGCCAACATCATCTCCCCTTAACACAGCTGATTGAGAGCAGTGCCTGGATCCTGCCGTTCTGAAATCCACAGATGCTTAGAAAGAGGCCCAAATCCCCCAAACTATGAGAGAAACCAGCATTCATGTCTTCACAGGCAAAGATGGTTATGATTTTAGACCTCAATTTAATATTTGATAGGCCCTTGAAAAATATTACCTGTGCTTTTCTTAAACAAACAAACAACAATTATGTTGCTCTCTAGTTACACTCTGAAAATATTTCTGACAACAGATAGAATTTGGTTGATCTTCATGAGAACAATTTCTATAGACCCTAATTGCTCCGATTGAACAATATGACTTCCAAATTCTTTTTTTTTAAATTTTATTGGGGAATATTGGGGAACAGTGTGTTTTTCCAGGACTCATCAGCTCCATGTCAAGTTGTTGTTTTCAATCTAGTTGTAGAGGGTACAACTCACTGGCCCATGTGGGAATCCAACTGGGGATCTTGGTGCCATGAGCACTGCACTCCGACCACTGAGCCAACTGGCCGTCCCCCAAATTCTTTTACTGAGGGGACTCCTGTCTCAATCAACCACCCAGAGCAATTTCCTGACATATTCCCCCATCCTTCCCTCCCCACTCCTGCCTTTTCTCCAGATGAATGATCCCATTACACTAATGGGAAAATTCTGACTTGTGGATGGCAAGTTGTGAAGCCAGCAATTGAACACACATCTGTGTTTCCAAAAGATATTTTGTTTGCAATCTCCTGGAATGGGTTATCTATAAAATCCTTCCTCTGCCAAGATCCTATCCATTTTAGTTTTTTTCTTCTCCATTTATTTCAGTCCAACCGTCCATTTCCCGCCCCACACCCATAGCACTTCCACACTAAGCCACGTAGTTTTCCCCTTCTATTCTTATTTTGCAGTCACAGGACCAGCCACAGAAAAAGGAAAACTTATTAGACGGGATGGAACATAAATATACTAGTCTTTGTTCTCTATCAATTACACTAGATATTCAAACGTCCTAGAAGCTTTCCAAACAAGTAACCTCATCTAAATTTGTTCATCATAAAATGAATTTCTTGGGGGAACATTACTTTCTTGGTGACTAATACTCCACATTTGGTTTCTGTTACAATAAAACCCTGTTAAAGTTAGCTTATGTCATTGGGAAAGTGCTATATGTCCCTGCATTGGGAGAAATGACTTGCTTTTTTACGCATCTATAAAGAAACAATATGCTAACAAGTACTAGTGTAAACAAGGGACACACTTGATCAACTTTAAAGAACAAATATTTAAAGAACCATGATATATGTATTGTTTATCTGTTAACACTACTTCTCAAACATCTGTTGTTTAATCAACACACTCTAAATTTTTACTTTTCTTTATATCTGATCTCTGTTTTATACAAATAAATATATTTCTAAAAGAGATTTCATATCTATAGAAAATGGAAAACAAGACTCCGGGCATAAATAAAAGCTACTAGTAAACATCAAGTCAAAGGAAACGTACAAATTACCAACGTCTGGCCAGACATTGCCAGCTGAAGTCGCTCAGCCCGAAACTTATTCTCTCTCTCTCTCTCTCTCTGACTGGTAAGGGTTAGAAAGTGTTAATCAAATAATTGTCCTGTATTGGGTCTTCCTCCTTTAGAGGATCAGAATGTATGAAGAAACTTGAAAATGGAATCACTTTTTGCTATGCAATTTTATATTTTTTAATACACTATGCCCTTATAACCCCAAATAATCTTTCATAACACAGCAGTCTGTTCCCCTCACCCTGAGAAACCCAGTGAGTCTCACTCACTCACTCCTTTATTCACTTGCATTCTCCCTATAAGCATCAGGGTTTCTTGTAAATATTTAATAACTAGTGAGTTTCCGAATTTGAATGTCACAAGACTTCATTCCTTTCAAGTACTCCATAGTTCAGATTCTTACTACTTTGCAGTGACCACTCTGCCCCTTCTCCTCTCTTACAATCAGCCCATATTAATTGTGTGTTTCAGTATAAAAAACCTGAAGCCAAAGTTTTGGTGCCGTTCCTGACATAATTCTGAACTCTGCTGCCCCACTTAGACACAAAGTGGGTGAGCTCACCATGCAACTACCCTGCACTGTTACTCAGGACATAAATCCTCATTCACTGGTATAATTGCAATAATAACCAAACTCTCCAGAGTGGTTTTCTCTTTCTGGAAGCCTCCCTAGGGCTTGAGACCCCTCCTACTAGTGATGTCGTGTTTCCTTTGCACCCACATTCTGTAAATGATCCAAGTGGCAAGAACTGGTTGCTGGGCAGATTCTCCAGGGACACACAGAGAACAATGAATGACAATTTGGAGAGCGAAGTGTATAGGTAGAATTCTACTTTTACAAAGCAAAAACAAAAACAAATCTGCATGTGAATAATGGTGAACTTTTAAGTACTGTTAGTTGGATGTACTTATTTTCTATAAGTAATTAAATCTTCCTTCTGACTCTCTAAATGTGTAGAGAATGGGAAACTTAAACTTGCTACTCAATGGATTTTTTGATATTCTAGTCTCTTTGTGAGTATACAGTACTTCTTGCCCCAGTTTAGCCTGGTCTCTTTGGGGGTAACTAGACTGTAAATTCAAAGTTTAACTCTCCTTCTCCCTATCTCCCTCCCAAGATGGTGTCTGGTTAGATTATTGCTGAAGGCTCTGGCTGAAATGGGACAATGGGCAAGGGTGGCACCCGTGGGACAGTGGGCACCACCCAGGTGCTATCATTCTCCACTGGGCTCTGGGTGAGAAGCTTTGTCCCACTGATTATTGAACACAAGCTTAGTCTCCCCTGAAGTCCCTGCTCAAAAGGAAGCTCCACGAGGACAGGAATTTTGGGTTGTTTGGTTTGTTCTTACCTCCCCAGTATGCAGAACTGTGTCAAGCACACCATCAGTGCATGAGAATTATTTCTTTTTCTTTTCTTTCTTTTCTTTCTTCTTCTTTTTTTTTAATTTGTTGGGATGACAATTGAGAATTATTTCTTAACTAAGTGAGTGTAATGGGGTTCTCCTCTCCTGCTGATCATGAGCTACACTGTTACTGCTGAGGCTCCAGCCTTGGCGGCTTACTAGGCCTGTGCCAGCCTGTGCCAGCCTATGCCAGCCTGTGCCAGCCTGCAGGCCTCTCAGTATCTCCCGTCACCTCCTTTTCCTGGCAGACGCAGACCCAGAACCATATAGAAATCTGAAAAATGTATTTTCTTGGTCCCTTTTATAGGGCAGAGAAGAACTCAGAAATGCAGAATGGTGATGTTGAGTCAATAAGAGAAAGGACAGCATGCCTTGCTTAAAAATTTAGGAAAAGTTTCTCTCTTGCCAAAGATAATAATCTTTCTGTAGGTTCAGAGATTCTATCTTTGTTTGTCAGAAGGATACACTGACTTGGCTCTTTTGGTGCCTCCTGTTGGAAACATAATTCTCCCCAAGGCAAAGGTATGTCTCTGCCAGAAAAGGAGAACGGTCGTGTTCAAGGCAACGCAAGAAAGAAAGACATTATGTTTTCAAGTGAATTAGCCAATAACTTGTGTATATGTAGGCATAGAATTTTCATGAATACAGAGAAAGTTCTGAGAGAATAAATGGGACATCACTACCCTTCCTTCCTGGGCTGGCTGGGCTGGAGGAACATGGTGTTTGTACCTTACTGTGATGCCCATCTTCCTTGTTTGAATGGCTACAGTGAACATTGTCACTTTCAAAATCAAAATCTTGATACACTAGAAAAGTACAATAAGAGTAAAAATGATAAAATAAGCTGCTTGAATCCTCTTCAGAGTTTTGTGTCTGTATGTTTATGTGTTTGCTCTGAAGCAGTACTTGGTGGCTTCAGGTGCATGAAGATCGCTGGGGAACGGAACACAACCTGGAGGCCTGAGCCGAACCCCAGACTGATTGACGTGATTGTGTTGAAGTGGAGCTTGGGAGAATCCTTCTGTGCAGTGGGCACTGAGAGCCACACTCCTGCATGTCCAGCAGTCACGGTGTCCTCCTGTCAAGAAGTCTTCCTGTAGAGGCAACTTTGAGAAATAAAACCCTAAGACCGAGTTCTGTGACCTTATCTGTCTCACTCTCTACCCTCAAAGTGGGAATGCAGACACACCGCAACGATAAGCCTCACGTCGCCAGGACTGCCCGTATTCAGTGCAAGCCATTCATTTCTTTTACAAACATTTATTAGATACCGATTGGGTGTATGGGGCACACCCACAGCGTGGATTCTGTCCGAATGTCCATTGAAGGCTCAGGGATGACAAGGGGGTGAGAGCGTGTGCTGAGGTTTTTGAAGAAGCTGGGATCAATTTGCAAGAGGCCCCAAGGAGTCTTCTGGGAAGGGTTTCGAGGCACACAAATTTGGAGCATGGTTTAGAGAATTGGAGGGATTACAACACAATCCTGTCACTCCACGTGTTCTGCAGCTCCACTGGAGGAATATGCCATGAAAAGTGAGCCAAGAATTAGAAAGCCATTTTATCAGAATCTGGGTAAGATTTTACTATCGTAAGGCCCCAGCAACAGCGACCCAGCAGAGTCAGTAGTAAAAGGAAATAGGGACAGAGATTTGGAAACTGTAAACACAGGGTTGAGATGGCTTATGACAGCAGGGGCCTACAAGAACAGCCCCTGGAGGAAAGGAGCCACTCAGACATGCGTACTCTTGGCAGCCCCTGGTACATCCTAGGGACAGGAGGCATCGGCATGCGAACCTACAGCTCCAAGAGCTGGCTCACGGAGCACACGTGAGACACTGCCTGGGAAACTTCCAGGAGTATTTGTTAGGGATTTGAGGTGGGAGCAGAGCTAGAAAAACACTGTTTCATCGTTAGTCTGATTCGGTCTTGGGCCCCCCTCCAAAAAAACGGAAAAAAATTGCACAAATGTCAATGGCCCTTCACCAGCTTAGAGCTCTGAGCACTTAAAGAGACATAACTTTAGGACCTGGGAGGGCAGGACAGGCAGAGAGTGGTAGCAAGGATTCACCTGAGGAGGTGATAGGAAGTTTGCCCCCAGGTGGGCCCACACAATGCAGGGTTTGGGTGGATATTGTTTTGTCTCTGTGACAACCCAGCATTCCCCTACGATATCAAGGAATCTTCAGACATGACCTGATCTATTGGAATTCACCAATTAGCCTGCAGGTCTGTATGGCCCTTGGTGAGGCAGGGAATCGCTGGTTAGTGTGTTGTCTGAGAATGCTTGTAGTAGATTGGGGGAGGGGAGCTGTCACTTTGTGAGGGGTATAAATGATAAATATCTAACTATTTTTTACAGTGTTTTGTACACATGAAACTAATGAAAAAAATTAAAAAAAAAAGAATTCTTATGGTTTCATCTGAGTAGAAGTTCCAGTTACCAACTTGCACCAACAAGAAAAGAATTTGTCACCTGGTATACTTCAAACATGACATTCAAAGCCCCAAATATTTATGAAAGAAATCCAATGTTTTTCTATTTCTTTTTCCCGCAATGTCTCTGGTTCTTCATGTTTTTCTTACTTGTGATGAACCCTTTCCTTCCAGCTCTGTGTCAGCAAGACCCAGGTCAACTTATGGGGTTTATGTGGCAGCTTCTTTTTTGGTGAAAAAAGAAAAGAAAAAAATAATGAGGTAAATGTGATTATGCTTAGAAGACCAAAGAATCATTCTACTGCTTCATTTTTGTGAGTTCTACAATCTTATGTTTCAACCCCTCTGAAGGAAAATTCAGAGTAAAAAGGAAAATCCCGAAGATATCAACTTACCTTTTACCTCTGCTTCTGCACATTCAGTGATCCTTATAGCTAGAAAGAAAACAAGGCAGCATTTGCCAAGACATATGTTTAAAATACAGATATGTTTCAGTAAAATTTAAGTCTATTTAAAACATATAATCTATGAATTTTCAAGGTATATTTAAAAATGAATAAATCATAAAACATGGTTGTAAAAACTGAAGTCTGTTTTACATGTTTCATTTAACAAATAGAAGTGTGATAATAATGTAATTAAGCCATTCACAAAAAGCTTTTCATAATTTACTAAAAATATTAATTTAGTATGAAAAGAGAAATAAGGTCTGAGAATAAGACCCAAGATCAGCATTGTATGACATGTCCTTTCATTCCGTTTCATGTTTCTTGGGGAGTCTTTGTATGACCTCATGTGAGGCCCCTTGTGGACATGAAATGCCACCCAAATGGCCCCATGTGGGCTTTGCTCTGGGTTAGCTTAGCCTTGCTTTGCCACAGGGGCCAGTTTCGTGCATGTGGCAATGGCCATGAGAAAAGGCCTGTGCTTTTCACTCATCTTGCTTTTCCTTCTTGTAAGGGTTTGGGTGTGTTGCTGGACCATGAATCCTGCCCGCAGCACGACAAGTCCAGCCTTTCCTATCTGGCCTCCTGTCTGCAGAGCCCAGTGGGCTTCACTAGAGCCGTTCACAGATTCTAACTCATTCTTCCAAATACCACACACACACTCTTCTCCTCAAGAATCTATACAACATGATGAAGGGAAACAAGACACATAGACTTACCCTGGCATAGAAACATGGTACAATTGGCATGGGGTCCCAGCCTAAACATATACAAACAAACAAATCAAAAAACAAGAGAATGGGAGGTATGAATTTTAACTTAGGTTGAAAAACACCCTCTAGGTTCTCCATCTACAACTTCATCAGATACAGTTCTGTGTTAGCCTTTGAGAGCATGTAACATTTTTGCAACATGATAGGAATGTTGTGGATTATAAGTATAGACCCAGTGACTGCACTCTACCTAGGAAATTTTCTTGAGCAAAATTCTAATAGAAATGAATCTGTTCTAGAAAAGTTTTCTGAGGAAACTTCAATATGGGCATCGATCTACTTGGGAGTGTTTATTAAAGGAGGAAATGGAAAAGAGAAAAAAGAAAGACCAAGTCCAAACAACACAGGGATTTTTAAACAAAAGAGTGTGAAGAGAGATAAGGGAAGATGAGTTCAGCCATTCCGTGGCCTTGGGCTGAAGGTTCACCGTGATTGGGGAGGAAATAGGGGTGTGGAGCTGGCTAGATGGTGCCCTGTTCTGAGGTGCAGTGACAGATTGTTGCCAAGACAGAGCAACAACTACGTGACTCATGGATTAGGGAAGGAGGTTGAGAAAGTCCCTAAGATAAAGGTGAGGGTTGGTTCAATAGGGAAACTTCCAACTTTTTCCATCAAGAAATCAGATGACTCACTCTGTGTCTCTAGGGTACATGTGCAACACAAAGATGGGCATTAAAAGCTTTGGTTAAAAATCCAGAAAGGTGTCAGAACACAGAGAAGGAGGAACAGACACTGATACCGCTATGATGATTTTATCATTAGTAAAAAGGCAAACTTCCCAGATTTGCTTTGAAACCTAATGGGAGGGAGAACTGAAAAGCGTAGAGTGGAAATTCATTGTATAGTATACGTGAGTACTGACATCAGATATGTAGAGAGGCATTGATGTTACCTTTATTTAGGGTGCCATTTGTGTCTTGTTTTGTATACGTGAAATAAAATGCACCAAAGCTTCATTTGTATTTTCATAAACCCGATGCCGTAATACTAAATCCTGAAATGTTTATCTATGTTCTCCTACCTTGAGCGTTCCAAGGACATAAAGCTTTACATTTCCCTAAAAATCTGAATGTCTTGAGAGTAAAACCCAGATTTGCCGCCTTTAGTCCTAGTTTTCCGGGGACTGGGAGAAAAAGTGTGACTAAGTCCAGATGACCTTGATGCCCCATGATCTTTCCAAGGTCGGAAAACCAAAGCCTTTGAGAAACTGCTTAAACAGCTCTTCAAGAACATCCCATCTTCCCGGGCTCAGGGACATTTTCTCTGTACCTTCTCTGTGTGGCTCACCTAGGACGCCTGTGAAGATCTGCTCACATGTATGTTCAGTTTCCTCCCTACAAAAAGGAAATAGGAACTGGGCCAAACGCAATTACAAAGAGCAGTGTAAAATTTCTGGCACGGGACCTGGAAAATAGGGATTTTAATCCCACCTCAGTCACCATCTGCTTTTACACCCTTAGGCAAATTACTTCACTTCTCTGAGCTTAAGTTTGCTTATCTTTAGAATGGAGAGGTGGAGCTAATGCTGTAGGATTCCTCCAGCTCTTACATGATAAAACTTTTTTTAAGCATAATTTTCATTTTTGGAGACATATGCAAAGAATACACCTTTGTGTTCACCACTTTTCTAAAACACCTTATATCACAATACTTACCTGTATCAAATTCCTCTGTATCAAATTGTCTTCTCTGATTTCAACCCCCTTCCTCCATCTTAGAGGGAATGACTATTCTGAATATGGTGTTTATTATTTCTTGCATTTCTTTATGCTTTAATTATATATGTTTGTACCCCCTATGCAATACATGTTTCCTCCACTATCCGAAAGTAGAGTGTTCCTATGAATCCTCTCGTAAAACAAAATGGCATAAAGCAAAGAAGCAACTACTATTAATTCATGTGGAAAATTTTTGAGTGCTCCCAGACCCAAAAAATAAGCTACCAAATTATACCAAATAACACATAAATCTAAAATAACACTAACACATAATAAAAGCAGGAATGATATGATAAATGCACAGCCTGTATAAAGTAGAGATAATGTACTCGTATGTACAAATTAGTTTGACTTATTAAAAAGACTGATGAATTTCTCTTTAAATATAAATAACAGAACACCATAATTTGTACACCCATCAATTCACTCAAACAACAGACTTTCCATTTTATTTATTACTGGATGCCTACTAAAAGAGATCGCTTTGCTACTAACAGAACCGATATTAACTTTGTCAGCTTTCAAGATTCTTTCTTTCTGCATAAAATAGTACAAACAGTGGATGCAGGCAACTTCAACACACACACAATGTCATTATTTCATTCATCACAATGTAAACAGTTAATTATGAACAGTTTTCCACTAATTCTTAATACCTCATGAGCTCTCCTAGCCTTTTGTCATACTTTAGGCCAGATCTTCCTAACGGATGCACAAAATACATCAAGTTAAAGCACAAATGCTCACAGACACAGTTCAAAGCTACGGTGGCTTGATGCTGAGATGCTGAGTGTAATTAGGGAAAGATCTCAGCATTTAGGTTGTTTTCCACTTTTTTGCTATTATAAACATCAATATTTTGGTATGTGTAGCCTTGTGTATAAAGATATATTCTTTATATATTCTTTATACCTAGGAATGAAATTGCTGGTTTCAAGGTGCGTGCCTGTGCAACTTTAGTAAGATATTTTCCAAATTGTTCTCTAACATTGTTGTGTCAATTGACATTCCCACCAGCAGGATATTAGGTGCAGTACACGCATCTAGAAAGTGAGGCTCTCATATGGCTGTTCCTGATAAGGAAATATAGTGCTTCCTTCATAAGTGGTGAAACATTTCGTCTAATTTTTAGAGTGTCAGTGATGGAAAATACGAAAGAATGAATATGATGTATTTATTCCACAAATATCCTTGAACTCCTACTACATACCGAGCACCGGAAAGTGCTGGTAATCAAGACAGTCCTGCTGTCATGGAGTTAACTACACATGGGTTTATTAAATATCTCCTTTGTGCAGGGAGTTTATTGCTTATTATGCTCATTTAATCATCCCAATAACCATGTGAGGTAAATATTGCCAACTGCATTTTGCAAATGGGGAAACTGAGGCACAGAAAGAGCACAGAACGAAGAGTCAGGAATGGATCTGAACCCAGGCATGACTGCAAATGTCCCGTCTATTCCCCGGTTTGTTCTTTCCCCACTGGTTGTCTGAGTGCCTCTTTACAGGCAGAGAAACCCGTCTCCTGCTGGACTCACACCAGGGTCCAGTGTGAATTGGAAATGCAAAGCAGTGTGCCGAAATTTCCGATCGAGGAGCCTGGCAATCCCCAAGGAGGAAATTGTTCTTTAAAGCTCTCATATCTGGCAATATTTTGAAATTCTTGGGATAAGTTCTCATGTCTTCTCCCATGCTTTCTTTCTGTATCGTTTGGGAGAACTGACATTTGATTATGAGTGTCTGGGTTCTGGTCTCTGAGATACAATAGACACTCCTACCCCACAGAGATATGAAGCTATGCAGGTGCTGAATAATATTACGTTTTAAAGAGCTGGAGTCTTGAGGTGGTCCCCTCCCCCCTACAACATCTTGAAAGTATTTTCTCTGTGTCACCTACATATTCTAATCCTAAAAGAAAGATCTCGATATTTGGAAACTATGATGTGTCCTTTTCCCTCAGCAAGGTGTACAATTAATTCCTTATGTTCTTGAATAAAATGGTGGAGCAGAAGGTGCCTCCAGAATCCCCAGAGCTTGCAGACACACAATAAGCATGTTTGTCTTTTCATTTTCAGAAGTGAGTGCTGCACACCCCTGCCTGCAGGAGAATGAGTAGCTGCAATTCTTTTCAATTGTTTTCCCAAAGAGAGTAAGTAAATGAAGTCATCAAGCCATCTGGTCAACCTTAAGCAGGCATTTACTGTATTCATTTAGCACATCTATGAATAAGTTGGAATAACAAGTAAAGCGCCACAGGGATAAGAATCTTGGGGAAAGTTTGTGTTAAAAGGTTAAAAGTTATAAAAGGGGGAAATGGGAAAAGGGAATATACCATCCTCATCCTTACTCTCTGCTCAGTCTGCTTGTGTTTCTCCATCTGCCCTGCAGTCCTGGCTGTTAGTTCTGACTCCTCATGGTGACAGGTGGTTTTCATACCTCCCCACCATGGGGGAAGTGGGAAAGAGGGAATCAACTTTATGGGGAATTCCTTGTCTAAAATCAGGCCTCTGCTTCTCAAAGGCTGAGTCATAGGCTTATAGGCAGCTGGAATTCAAACCACAGGGCTGCCAGGCTTCTGAATCGCTATCCCTCCCCGCCTCTTGACACCCCATCATAGAGACCTAACTGGTTAATTAAAAACAAAAGTCTTTACCAAATTAGAGCAGGACACACAAAACCAACATATTAACTCCTGGGAACTAGGGCAAATTTTTGCAGCAGAAGCGAGCTAGGGTAAAACCACTCCTTCCCAATGTCCCTCGATCTCCTCTGACAGTATACGGTATTCATGTCTTCCAAAAGCACCTTATTTGTAGGCTATTAGGTAAGAAAAGACCTGTGATTAGCTGGTGCCATAGTAATTAGGCATATGAATGTGTGTGCAGGAGGGGCACCTCAGAGCTACACTCTGTGTACCATCATCTGGCTACACAAATCCCAGACCCCACCTACCACCCACCCCTACCTGGGATTGAGAGGCACCTTAATCATTGTATCTCTTTGGATCATCCTCAAGGATGCTGATAAGATAGATTTTAAGAATACTAACTCAGTTGTTAATTCAGCTTTTAGGCTTCTTTCCTGAGTGAAAGAAGTATGCCTTTAGCATACGGAATTTAGGTGGGAGCTTTTTACCTTCAATTACTGCATTTATGAAGTTTTATAATTGCCTACATTTATTTTTTAGAGTGTGGGAAGAGAGGGCAATGGGATGAAATTAAAAGTATAGTTGAGATTTTAAGGTTAGTAGAGATCTTAAGCTGAGAATAAATTTTAAGGCATAAAGCTTCTCTGGGCCACTGAAAACATAGAAGAGATTACCCCTAATTAATCTGTACATGGGGCTGACCCTGCATTCTGCAGGTTTTTAGGATAATATTTATTTTTTTTACTAGATGCCCAGAATTTTCCAGTATGACAAGTAGGAGCTGTATCTGTTTCTCATACTATATCTGACTTTTACACATGAAGGAAGGAGAGAAATTAAATTCATTAATTATTGTGATAAATACTGTGATACGTTGCCCAAGTGCCCCTTTAATGAAAGAATTTTTGCGCCAGCTGCTAGGAGTGCTTTCAGCAGATGGCTTTCACGTCTCCTTCCCCTAGAGTACTTTCAAGTCTCCTTCCCCTAGAGAAAGCCCCTATGTCCTGTGGTGTCCCACTCCCATGTCTGAGCAGTATGGCAATACAAAAACCTGGCCATCTCAGGCCAACCCTGATGGGTCATCCAGCTTCGGGGTCCCTACAGCTTTGGTGATGGCTGTTGTTGGGCTTGCAGGTTTCTCAACTTTCTCTCTGGCCAATATTTCTTCTTCATTCTCACTTCCCTAAGTGTTGATCTGAAGAACATACTCTAATAACTATCCTTCATGTTAATCTCCATCACAGTAAATACTAGGAATGCTCTGGGAAAGTAGTGCTAAAATATGTTTTGGAGCTGGATTACTGACTTTTTACTAGAAATGAAGGCCCATCACTAGTGGTAGGAGGAGTTCACATATCCCCTTGAAAAAACTACCCATAAAATTGTTAAATTTCACTGATGATAAGATAACATTAGCTATCCATTTGGATTGGATTAGCTGGTGAGATCTATGAGGACTTTGAGTAATTTGAGGGAAATATTAACTATAAGACAATATAATTTGGTGGCTATTTCTAAGTTACAGTTCTAGGGAAAGACAAGGAAAAGCTAAGAGCATTAATTCCCAATGGAAAATTTAGTGTGAAAGACATAGGACCTCATTTTACAAAAGGCTTCTCACATCCACAGGGAATGGACACAGAGACCTGAGAACTAGGTCCAGGACTTATTGCCCAGAGTAGCCCAACTTCAAAGACGGGTGAACTCCCAACCCTCACACTGGAGAGAAGCTACCAGCATCAGTGGTGGCTCTTCTCTTGGGCCAGAGCTGATAGTGAGACAGACCATTACAGAGTTAGGCTCACTCTAACTCTGTAAAATGGGGATAATCGGATCCTAAAACAATAGAGGGCAAGTGGCCATGTTTAACCGTCAGAAGCCAGAGGAAAGGAATTATAACATTGAGTGGCCAGGTTGGTAGGATAACAGGGCCTTACCTGCAGAGAGTTATGGGGATGGTTAATGGAATACAGCATGCTCATGAGGCAGAATAGAATGGGTGGCTAACAAGGATACTACTCAATTTGTACCATTAAGAATATCAAGAATCGATAATATGAAGTGACATCCCGTCACATTTGCCATAATGTATTGGTTAAAAGCAAGTCATAGTTCCTGCCCACACTCAAGGGAAAGAAATTATAGAGTATAAATATGGAGGCTCCCTAAGGTCTAGCTCCCACACTGGGTGATCTGAAAGGCTGCCAGCTTCAAGTAGTCATAACAGTAAAGGGCTTTGTAGCAGGTCTACAGTGCAGTGTGAATAGCCCTGCTATTTGGGCCATAGGGCCTGAGAGACCCTATGGTGTTAGAGGAAAAGTGCTGGGAAGAAAGGCCATGTGAAGTTTGTTAATATTTTGGGTGTCATGATTTTATATAATGCAATAAATAATAAGACTTCATTAATGTGATATCTTGATTAATCATGCAATTTTTCTGACTCACTTTCCTACAAATTCATCAAAACTCAGCAACTTTATTTTCAATGATATGATTGAAAGCAATGTCAGTTGTTCTTGGTAGATGTAAGATCAAAAATAATTTTTAATTTTGAGAAGGGTCTTTCTACTGATACAACCATTCCTAGAGCTGTTAAGAATAGGTTACAGGGGTGGACAGGTGGCTCAGTTGGTTAGAGCGTGAGCTCTGGGTAAAAGGGCTGCTGGTTCGATTCCCACATGGGCCAGCGAGCTGCGCCCTCCACAACTAGAAAGAAATCAATGAGCTGCCGTTCAGCTCCCGGGTGGCCAGATGGCTCAGTTGGTTGAAGCGTGGGCTCTCAACCACAAGGTTGCTGGTTCGACTCCTTGACTCCCACAAGGGATAGTGGGTTCTGCCCCCCGCAACTAATATTGAACACGGCACCTTGAGCTGAGCTGCTGCTGAGCTCCCAGATGGCTCAGTTGGTTGGAGCACCGGCTCTGAACCACAAGGTTGCCAGTTCGACTCCTGCAAGGGATGGTGGGCTGCGTCCTCTGCAACTAACAATGGCAACTGGACCTGGAGCTGAGCTGCACCCTCCACAGCTAAGACTGAAAGGGCAACAACTTGACTTGGAAAAAGTCCCGGAAGTACACACTGTTTCACAGTAAAGTCCTGTTCCTTTTCTCCAATAAAAAAACAAAACAAAACAAAACAAAAGTTTATATAATGGCTTTTTGTTTGGCTTTTTGTTTTATTTATTTTTTAAATTATTATTTTTTTAAATTGAGGAATATTGGGGAACAGTGTATTTCTCTAGGGCCCATCAGCTCCAAGTCGTTGTCCTTCAATCAAGTTGTGGAGGGTACATATCAGCTCCATATCCAGTTGCTGTTTTCGATCTTTAGTTGTAGGGCACATAGCCCACCATCCCATGTGGGAATTGAACCGGCAACCTTGTTGTTGAGAGCTCGCGTTCTAAACAACTGAGCCATCCGGCTGCTCCTCTGGAAGCTCAGTGGCAGCTCATTGTCTTTAATCTAGTTGTGGAGGGTGCAGCTCAATGGCCCATGTGGGAATCAAACCGGCAACCCTGTTGTTCAGAGATCGCACTCTAACCAACTGAGCCATCCGGCCGCCCCTATGTAATGGCATTTTAATGCTTCCTTTGACATTTTCTATAACTTGTGGAGTTTGTACAAGAAACCAGAAGTGACTTCATGATTTATATATACTTCAAAATGCCTGTTATATAGTATATTGCTGTATCTTCAATGATAAGAAAGCATTAATTTTAAAATTGCCTTTCTTGTTAGTAATAGGTTCACTGGGAAGTTCATATGAAACCACTGTTCTTTTCCATTGGATAAAACAACTTTTAAAGTTAATTTCTATTTTTAAACCCACGGATCTTTACTTTCCAATTCTGCAGCAAGTTTCAAAACCAGAGATTCTAAACTATTTAAAGAATTCTAGGAACTCCCTGATATGCTTCATTGCAATGTCCTTCTGTATGCTTTCTAAGGAGTTCTGGTCGCAATTTCAATGTGTGTGTGTGTGTGTATTGGGTGATGGTGGTTTCCTCATACATCCAAGCACTTCTTGGACACCAACTGGGTGTCCCACAATTCAACTCAATTCTGATATTATGACGTGGAGATAGTGCTAGATTACACAGGTTAAGGGCTCAGTCCTACATGACTGCATACACACACACTCACACACTTCACATGCCAACTGCAAGTCCAGGTTTTCACCTGTGCTTCTGACCAGTCAGTGGCTATAGATTAGAGGTTCCAGTGACTCCCCTCCTTGGGTTCGATTTATTTGCTAGATCATCTCACAGAACTCAGACAAACATTTTACTTACTAGATTACTGGTTCACTATTTAAAAATATAACTCAGGAACAGCCAGATGGAAAAGATGCAAAGGGCAAGTGTGGAGACAGAGCCAGGAGTGCAGTTTCCAGGCTCTCAGCCTCACCTGGAAAGGTGCTGGCTCAGGTGGTAAATGGCCATCAACTGTGATTGGATGGCCATCAGCTGTGGCTAGTTGGCCATCAGCTGTAACCAGTGAGCCATTGGCCACTAATATAACTGCCACAGCTACGCTAGCAGAAAATGGGGGCTAGCAAGAAGATGGTGGCTGGCAAGGGCAGAGTGTGGATTGCAGATCGTGTGGCTCCTGCTTCCTCCCAACCAGTGTCTCCAACCCAGCCGCCAGGGAGAATATGGTGGTATGACTCCCCTATCTATGTCTCTGTGGGTGTTCCCTTTTGGCCTCACCATACCCTGCGTTCTTGTGTGGGGAGCGGGACCAGAGACCCTGCATGACACCCTGCATGACAGCAAGGGATGGGGAAAGAGCACAGAGTTTCCATGCCCTCTTCAGACACGTCACTCACCACTCTCCCAAATCTCCAAGTTTTCACCAACCTGGAAGC
The DNA here is from genome assembly GCF_004115265.2 of Rhinolophus ferrumequinum. Lineage (NCBI taxonomy): Eukaryota > Metazoa > Chordata > Mammalia > Chiroptera > Rhinolophidae > Rhinolophus > Rhinolophus ferrumequinum. The sequence continues at coordinate 48,130,046 of NC_046295.1, read as the reverse complement.
TCTTCAAATCCCATCCTTCTGCCTTTTTAAGGAAGGGGCATCAGAAAGGCATGATTGATTAAATCATTAGGCATTGACAAGTCATTCAATCTCTAGCCCCTCCCCTCCCTGAAGGTCAGGGTGGTGGGACTGCAAGTTCCAAAGTTGTAATCACATGGTTGGTTCTCCCGTGGCAACCAGCTCCCATCCTGAGGTATTTTCCAAAAATCACCTCATTATATACCAAAGACACTTTTGCAGCTCTCATCATTTAGGACATTCCAAGGGTTTTAGGAGCTCTGTGCCAGAACTGGGGCTGAAAGTCATATTATTATTAAAGTCTTATTATTATTATTATTATTAAAGTCATATATTATTAAAGTCACATATATTATTATATTATATTTATATTTATTATATTTATATAATATTTATATACATTATATTTATATTAAATATATATATATCTATCTCCAATATATATTTCTTGTTATACATCACAGTATCACACTTTCATTCTTTAATAATTTACTAAAATGTCTACTGACTGAGCACAAGCAGTTCCTATCCCGGTGCTCAGCCCTGAGGGTTAGTATTTGTGCAGATGCTATAGGGACAGGCTCCAGAGATGGATGGAAAAGCTGGTTTCTCACCACAGGTCCCAGCATTGAACTCATGAAGTATCTCTCCCTTCTTCCAGGGCTGTGGCTGCCACCATTGCTGCTGCTGCTGCTGCTGCCACCGTTCCAGCCCAGGCCATCCCTTGGGGTCTTCAGGGTTCTGACCTGCCCCAAGTATGCTTGTGTGCACCAGGAAGCCAGGCCACCTGCTCAGCGTGCATCCTGAACACTGCCTGCTATGCCCATGGACCCGAGTCTGTGTGTGTACACTCTTACCTGATTCTTTCCCCTGTGCACAGGCATACTCCGTTGTCCCTTTGGACTTCATTTACAAGGCATAAGTTCAAAGGTAAAATCATTAAGAATTTCAAGATAGTATCAACAGAATATTAAACTAAGCATGTGCCCCTTTATGGAGTGAGGGTCCTGTGTGACAACACTGGTTACATGTCCATGAAGCCATCCCTAATGGGTAGAACTCGCTGAAAAAGTGAGCATTACTGGATGTCCTGCATGCTGCTGGCTGCTACACTGTCATCGGAACAAGCAGCGAAAAACACACAGAACCAGGAAGAGAAGCACCTTCTTCTTTTGGGGTCTCTTCAGTGCAGTGTTGCGCTAGTGCCCTCTGCTAACACAGCTTAATATTGTGTCAGTTGGCAAAGAAAAAATGTTCTAGTATCAAGCTCCACCACCACATCACAGGATAAAGAACGCATTTAGAGAAATAAAGGGTTGACCTAAGTCACTTTGGAAATGAGTGGAGTCTGTGAGGCTAAAGGCAAAAGGAAGTACACTAAGCACTGTATTCTATAGATGGTTTTTTTCCATGAGAGTATGGCTTAACAATTCTGAAAGCACTATACATGTATACTTGGGTTGAACCATTCAGTAAATGGTGAGAGCCAACTTTCACACTCTTGGACGCTAGAATGTTCTATGTGGTAATAGAGTTGGAGACATCGGTATGAACCTGTATTTGGCTCAATATTGATACATATGGTTCTATACAGAAACATTTATAGATATGAGTACATCTAACAAACTAACACAGGTTAGTGTACACACACATATCTCCTTGACCTGTCACGTGAGAGGGAGGACCCAGAAGCAATGACATCTTAATTGCAACAAGTGTACCTAGCACCGAGATCTTGGTTTCTAATACTATTCTCCAATAAAAAGAACCAGGGCTCCTTGGAGAAAGAGAAATAACTGATTCTAGGACTGTGGCAGGAAATATACAAGATGAACCTGGAGTATCTCTACTATATGAAAGTAAGAAAATTCTCAAAAACAAAAACAAATTAAACAAACAAACAAACAAATAAATAAATAAGTAAAACTCCACAATAATGGGTATGTGTCAAAGGGATCCAGATTCCAACTAAAAGAGTTCCAAATAGCCAGAGCTGGAATTATTTGAGCAACAAAATAAATAACGTAGTATTGGATTATTGCCCAAAGTATAAAATAAACATCTACGAGTCCATACCGATATAAATAAATGATAGAATAAATTACTAAGTATGAGAGAATAGACAAATCTGCCATGCCAAAGCATTCTGAATAATTTATGTAGCTACTCCTCCACTCTCAAGGTGGCAGAAGATTGAAAACGAAAAAAACAAAAAAGAGTAACTTTACAGTGGAGAACCAGACAAACATTGTCTCAAGCCAGTTGAGCAGAGTCGCATCAACAGTAGTAAGTCATACTGCTAGCATGTACTATTTAAATGAAGTCATGAGAATGGTCCACAGCTTGTGGTCTTTCTGCCCAAAGCATCTTTACTCATGACAAAAACCTCAGACAAATCCCAACTGAGGAATATCCTATATGATAACTAACCTCAAAGCTGTCAAAATCAGCAAAAATAAGGAAAGTCTAAGAAACTGTCACAACCAAGAGAAGTTTAAGGAGACAAGACACTAAGGGTAATGTGGGGCCCTGGATGGGATCCTGGGACAGAAAAGGACATTAGAGAAAAACAGGAAATCTGAATAAAGAATGGGCTTTAGTTAATGATAATTGTGAATATTGGTTCATAAACTGTGACAAATGTACTATACAAACATAAGATGTTAGCAATAGGGAATATTGGGTGAGGGATATACAGGAATGCCCTGTACTATTTTCACAATGATTCCGTAAATCTGAAACTACTCCAAAATAACAGTTTATTTTTAAAAAGCTGAGAGGCAGACAGTCGATAAATGGTATAATATATGAACGTCCTTCAGAAAGTATTCACCCCCGAAAGAGGCACTAACCTACCAAATATTTTGGTCCGCTAACCGCAGGCAGCCTCTGTCATTTGTCATTCCAGTAAAGGCATAAAGGGCACATGAGTGAAATGTCCCATCCCACAGGCCCAGGGATGAAGGGTATGCATGGGCCACCAGCATGTACTCCAACTTACCAAGACTGATCAGACGTCTTCACTGCCGAATGTCCAACTTCCCAATTACAGGAGTCAAAATGAGTCTTTGGTATGGCACCATCTCTCAAGGATGCAAAATGGCCACTTGGAGTCAAATTGTGAAGTTGATTACATTGGCTCTCGTTTCACATTCCCAATCCTGCTTCCTTTTCTTCCCTTTGACAAGGAATTGATTCCAAAGGCACTCCCTAATAAACATCGCATATGCTGATCTCCATTGCAGCGTCTGTTTCCCAGGGAAACTAACCTGTGACAAGCGTCTATTAAGTGTCAGAATCTATGCCAGATGACCTCACATTTGTCGTCTTTGTTACGCTTCCCAATACCTGGTGAGATGGTTTGAATGTTGGCTACCTTTAAGAGTTGGGTCGGGAGCCTCAGAGGTCAATTAACTTGCCCAGGGTTCTATCACTTTTAGGTCTGACTGACTCCAAAGGTCATGTATGGAATGTCTATCATGTTAGCTACACCCGGTGTAGGATAAAAGAAGAGGACACTAATAATTTCCTACTAGGTCAGACATTGGGCTAGGCACTTGTACCTACACATTGTTCAATTTTCACAGTAAGCCAATTAAAGTAGAGAGTGTTACCCCCATGTTTACACATGTATAAAACTAAGACTAACAGATTTCCATAGGGTAAGGGGCAAAATTGGTTCTGGAATTCAGGCCTGTCTGATTCCAAAGGCAGTGCATCCTTTTCTCAGTCAAGCTATTTATTCTGTCCAAGATGGAGAGTCACTTAGGGAGAACACGAGAGACTGGAGGCCCTAAAGCATGCATTGGCCCAGAAACAGCCCCAACTACACAATATTCATTGAAATATTTACCATAGAGATGGGTCAGAGGAGTCTTCCACCAACCTTCTAAACCCTGTGGTGACCTATAATTAGAGTGGCTATATAATTTTTTATCTGAAGCATGACACTCTCAAGTGTCATGGGACAATAAGTGTAAACCAGGATGGCCATGGGCAAATAGAAAAGAATTCTCACCCTACTATTGGGAAAAATTGCTATGGTTCTTACGTACCACTCTTAGTTTAGTTTATATTTAGCTGTTGTCTCCAACCAAACCACACTAAAAGTTGGGTTTTAAGAGAGAGTGCTTCAGTGATTCTCTGAATTGCCCTAGCTGTAATGCATTAAGTTTTCCTTGCAAATTCAACCATGATCCTAGCCTCTTAATCACACAGCCACTCAGGTTTCACTCTGATATAAACAGTGTGCATTTCTGATTTGTGGAATTGTTTTCCTTTAATTAAATGAAGAGGGGAGGTGTTGTTATTTTCAACTCTGCACAAATTACTATCCAGTAGAAACTGAATAATGTATTGTAAGTAGTACTTATTCTATTTATTGTACCATCTATTGATGTGTGTTGGACTTGTTCTATTTTGGAGGCACTGCCATGGTAACTGGGCTTCTGACAAAGGCCTGTGTCAGAGCAGAACTTGAACATGCAGAACTTTAGATAAGTGATGAAATAAAGAATTAACATCAGCAGGCTTAGAAATAGCAATTTGGAAAATCGTGATTTGTTCCTAGGTGTATTTGTCCACAAAGTTGGGAAGTCCTGAGAGGCAGCTCATAGGATTTACTAAACATTGATTAGTCCTGAGCAAAATGGTGGAAGAAAGTCTGTTTTCAGTCTCATCTCCTCATCAATATCTGTGGCTCTGCCTCTTGTTCCATTTTGGCCTGTGGGTCAAGATCACAGCTTTAGGCAGAAAGTATAAGATTGTATTCAGCCATCAGAGAGCCAGGATGGCTCTAGTGGACTGGCCTTGAGTCCACAGACCTGAAATGTGGCCCTTGGCTCTGCCCTTAACCAGCAGAGGGGTAAACCTGAACTGGCATTCTATTTCCCACTTACACATTTGGATGCCCTTGGAGGGCCCAGGAACTCTAACCTCATTTCTCTTGAAGTTGGTGTGAAGGGGAGAGAGGGAAAGGTCCTGATTGATTCACCATTCTCTGTGGAACCAGCAGATTCCAGTGTTCTTGCAGGAAGTAGGCACCTAAACTATGCTGATTTTCTATAGTCCATGTCTGTAGGAACTGAGGACACAAGAAGGAAATCCACAAGAGCAACACTCCTTTCCCTGCAGTCTCGTCACTTCTACCTAATTTCTCACTTCCGGGGAGTTAACTGATAAACACTAGCAGTGACCAGATCCTGCTCTGCCTTCTTCATCCCCTTCCACCTCCACCCCTACCCCCATCCTCTTTCCCCTTCTCAATCCCTCAGCCTTTCCACCCAGGCTTGGTTTACCTAATGGCACCATCTCTCAAGGACATTAGAGAAAAACAGGAAATCTGAGGAAAGAAGGGACTTTAGCTATCGATAACGTGGGAAGGAGCTCATGTGCCCATGGGTGGCGATTGGCCCCTCCACAGAAGTTGTCTTGGGATTCAGAGACAGTGTGAGAACTGTCTTCTCCATTTCCAGTAGAGTTTTAGCCATTGCTCATGGAGTCATGAGCTAAATTGATTAGGCTTGAATTCCATCAAAAAGCAAGATGGTCACGATCTCTCAGGAACTTGCTCAGAAGGACTAGAAATAAAGTTCTTGGCAAGGTTCTGGATATTAGCCATGGGCCCCAGAGGGGAGGCTGATGGAAATGGTATCATCTGTGCAAAGTTCTTGACCCAAGGAAGAGCAAAGCAGAGCACAGGGGATAGGGGGAATAGAGGGATTCCCCTGTTTATTAGAGAAACAGCCTTTTACTTGACTGACATAAAATTTGGAAGATTATCTAAGAATCCCAGCTTCTCAGTCATATTTTCTACACCCAGTATTTGAAACGTGGTTGTAAACTTGGTATGGAAGGGCAGGCTTAGTGCCTGCCCTCTCCTATTCTTTCAACCATGCTCCTGCCAACAAAGCACTCTGTGTCCCATCTCCTGATCCTTGGCACTCCCCCACAAAATTATTTTAATCCTTGGCATTCCAATGGGCCCGCTCTTATCCTCAAGCCTTAGCCAGAAGACTTGACCCTCTCACAGGTTTCCATAGGTCAAAAGTAACAGATGTGGCTCCTGATTTAGAACAGACCCAGCTCTCCTCAACTTCCTCACCCTTTCAATTTTTTTTTTTAATTGATAATGGAAATCCCACATCTCTCTCTAATCCTACCTGTATTTCTCTTTCCCCAAATATCCCTCTCTCATAAACAACAGAAACAACTGGCTTGCCACTCAACAGCCTTCTCTCTTGGGATTCTGGGTATTTCCAGTCAGGAGAGTCAGCTATCATGCTAGCTCATACATTTCTCCCTCATTTAATCAATTCTTACTCCAGTTCATCAAAGATTTCCTTTGTCAATGACACATTTGCTGTGAGGAAGGGTGAAACAGAGTTGAAGATCATGGAGGTGTTGAGACAACAGGTGTGGAAATCTGCTACAGCTAGAGTATTTTTTTAAGTTAAAAAGAAAGCTGAATAAGATGTCCAGTGACTGTAATCTTATGATTTTTCTAGAGGGCAGATTTCACAATTTGAAAAAAAGAAAAGAAAGGAGTGCTTGAATGTCCACATCTGGGGTGAATATGTACAAAGGAGAGAGAGAGGGCATGAGGAAGTAAGGGACTGGACAAATTCCCAACAAACTAAGAGAGGAAGACCAAGACGGGGCTCTGTATTTTTAGGGGTGACAGAACACTTCCGGTCTGTGAAAGCTTGAGATGTTAATTATAGGACCTGTGGATGTCAGCAGAGATCTTTTAAAAGAATAACTTAAGTGCCTAAAATCCCCCAAGAACACGGAGCCGGTTTTAGAAATGGCCCTCAAAGACAACAAAAGCTAAATGCGCAAATGCCTTCTACGCAGGGTGGTGCTGGGCAACCAACTCGCTTTCCAGCCTCCCCCCACGCTGTTGCTAGGAGACCAAAGGGCTATACTTCCATCATCTCCATACTTGCTGGGAGATTGAGTAATTGGTCTCTGGATGTGCGTGTGCTGCTTCCCAAAATATCTCTTTAAAAAGAGGTGAGAGAGATGCGGAGTCAGTTGGTAGGATGATGGAGGGCGGACAGTGTTCCAAGAGGACAGAGGGTTCCAAGAGCCTAGATTGAAGCTGGGGGGTGAAGGACCCACATGAGGGATAGAAATGGGGAGCTGTTTACAGCTTTCCCAGATTTTTTCTTATCCTCAGCTTTGTTATTGGGGAACCTGGAAATTGATAACTAAAATTTAGGGGCAATGTGATTTGGTTTTTCCTTCTTACTATGAGATACAGCAAATACTTTAATTTTATTTTGTAGATATTTAAAATATAAATGCACACTCTTTATAGTTCTTGATTATAGGTGTTGAAGCTTGTTTTGTGGGGAAGGGAGATGGAGGAAAAAATAAGGCATATTGTGGACACACCCATGAGCACACCCACACATGCACGTACACACCCTTGCACACAAGCCACTGTGATAAAAATGCTTGCCTCAAGCTGCAGAGAGTCAAAGAAATAGAACGTTAAGTCCCACAGCTGTAGGGTCTTTGGAAGTTAGGAAACCTAGGGGTGACTGCACTGCCTCTAACAGCTGAATGACTGCTCATGACCTTTCTATGCCTCGGTTTCCTTATCTATAACCTGACAGGTTGAGCATACCCAAGGCACGGCCCAATCTCCAACTTTATTAGAGTGACATCTACTCCCACCTCTTTCCCATAGCCAAAGAACAAAGTCATATCATGCCTTTATGGCGGTATTCAATTATCTCCTTTAATTAATGGGGAAAATTTGGGGCTAGCCCAGTGGCTCAGGTGGTTGGAGCGCAGCGCTCCTAACACCAAGGCTGCTGGTTCGATTCCCACATGGGCCAGTCAGCTGTGCCCTCTACAGCCAAGATTATGAACAAACAGCTCTCCCTGGAGCTGGGCTGCCGTAAGCAGCTGGAGGTTGGTGTGTGCTGCCTCAGCACGGCTCATAATACCAGCATGGGCCAGGGAGCTGTGTCCTACACAACTAGACTGAGAAACAACAGCTTGAACGGAGCGGGGGGAGCAGCGAAAGAAAGGGGGGAAATTAAAATAAAAAACAATTAATGGGGAAAATCCATTTGATTCCTACATTTTGCATTTTTTCAAATGACTTCATTTACCTATTGTGGGAAGTCTGGGAGAGTAGATTTGTAAGTGGAATAGCTGACTTTTACATTTTATTATTTTTCTTTTTGTCATAGTTTTCATATAATACTTAATAGGTTCAAAAATCCAATTTTGAAAGGAAGGACAGAAGGTCGAAGGAAGTAGCGAGTACAGATATATTGACACTAATTCCTGATCTTATAAATGAGAACTAAGGATTTGGGAGTTTTTCTTTCAGTCACTGGCCAGATGAGTGTGTTCTAAAATTCTATCAGGAATTAGGCAACTCACCTTTTAGTTCTGACTCTGTCCCTAACTCATGGAACCATGACCAGACCCCCATCTGTAAAATGGGGGTGGAGGGAGTCTGTGCTCCAATTCTCGTAGGAATGTTAGGAAGCAAAAATGCCATAAATTCACTTGGGAATATAGAAATGATGCACAGAATGTCCTGCGTTCTTTTCACTGTGTGCCTGATACTTTTATGCATCAAGCATTTTCTGAAATGCTGCTCCCACCAGGCCCTCATGAGGCATTCATTCACATGGCAGGTACACATGGTCAGTGTCATCCATTGTCCATGTCCGGCTCGTCCCATAGTTCCAGGGAGAAGGACCCCCGACTACTACAGATCCCTGAATTCTCAGCGACCACACCCCATGGATACTAGACATTCTTCTAGGCTGAATCTTTGCACAGTGCGAAAAAGTGCTCTTAAATCACTCCCACGAGTGTCTGTCTTATTTTGTTCTCGAACACTCCCAGTGACACAAACCTCAGACACTTTACTTCCTGTGTTAATGAATGCCAGTGCCTAATCATTGTACCAGCAGATGTTCCTTAGGAAAAAACAAATAAAATTAAGGCTATCTTTAGGTTAGCAAACACCCCCACCCTTGGCTGAGCAGACAAACAAGCAATGCCTTTCACCTTTTTTTCTCTCTCCTCAGAGCCAGCAAAGCTCACTATCCTGTGGAACACCCAAACTCCCTAAATGGTCCTTGTTTTTAATGGCACACAGGGAGGTTTGGGATGGACCCAGGATATAAGGGCTGTGAAGAGCTCTATTAATTGTCTTGACACCACTGAGAAATTATTTTTCCTCGAGAAGAAGAGATACACCTCACTTTTAATCTCTGATTCCTTAAAAAGTTACTTGCTCCTGGTACTAAGAATGTGTTGTCTCCTGGGGAACAAGTGGGGCCAAATGAGCTGGTGGGACTGAAGAGTAGCCAGGGACTTGTGGGTTGGGCTTCCCCAGGCAGAGCTGGGTGCCTTGCCCTTTCTCCTGGGTATTTGGCAAGCAGTCCAGTTTTCTGTAGGGGGATGGATGTGGGAGGAAGACCACAAGGAAGTCATAAAGGGATGCCAAGTCATAATGAATAAGAGTTATTCTGTGCACTCCCAGGAGATCCGAGCCCATGAGAGGCAGTTGTTGGTTCAGCACCAGGAAGTGCTTGCTAAGAAAGCTTTGTAAAAGGCAAATGGACTTTGTCTGGGGGGCCTGGGGGAGGGCAGGAAGAGGTGTTCAAACAAATTCCCTCTCACTCGAGTTGAACCCCTGGCAAGGATGTGCACAGGGCTGACCTCTGCGGCCGTTCCAATCCTAGGAATCTGCGATGCTATAGGACAGCCATTCTGATACATAGTCACCCCTTTTACTTCAAAGCCAGAAAGGCTACTGGTACTATTTGTGTCCAAAAAGTTCTGTCCCAGAACTACCGGGAAGAGGGGATTCAATAACTCTGCAAAGTATTTTTTGAAAGTCCACTATAGGAAAGTTCCCTGCTCAGGCTGAATTGAACAAAATCACCGTCACCTTAAAGATGCCACAGAATTATTTTTATGCTTTTTCATTTCGCATAATTGCCCAATTTCCAGCAAGCAGAGAGGGATGTCCTCTCTAAGGGACTCTTCATACTTGATTCTAAAGACATGGATTCTTTTTGAAAGGGAAACCAGGGGCTGATGGGTGGCTCAGTTGGTTAGAGCGTGAGCTCTGGGCAATAGGGCTGCTGGTTCGATTCCCACATGGGCCAGCGAGCTGTGCCCTCCGCAACTAGAATGAAGTCAGTGAGCTGCAGCTGAGTTTCCGGGCAGCTGGATGCTCAGATAGTTAGAGCGGGTGCTCTCAACCACAAGGTTGCCAGGTTCGACTCCTGCAAGGGACTCCTGTGCCTCCTGCAACAAACAACAGGCGACTGGACTTGGAGCTGAGCTGCACCCTCCACAACTAAGATTGAAAGGACAACAACTTGACTTGGATGGAGCTGATGGGTCCTGGGAAAAACACACTGTTCCCCAGTGAAAAGCCCTGTTCGCTTTCCCCAATAAAATCTTAAAAAAAAAAAAAAAAAAAAAAAAGGAACCCACCATGGTAACACAGTTGTCCACTTGAGAATAAAATCCTAGCCATTTTTATTTTCAGTCTTGGTAACTAACTTTCTTCTTCTGTAGGCTTGTCTGGGGTCCACAAACTAAGGAAGAAAAATCACTCTTTTTATGTAGGAATGTTTTAAGTCATTTGTATTAATAACTTAGTTTATGGTTTCAAACCATGGATTAGCTCCTCTGAACCTGGAGGAAAAGCCCATATTATATAGTTTATAAATGAGTAATATAAGGCTTAGGAAGGTTAAAATGACTTGCCTAGGGTCACCCTGCCCTGTTTCTAAGCATCAGTCTGGCATAACTACCTGCCCAGTTTCTTGATCTTTTAAGCTACTTAGCACTCATCTATCTATTCATCCTCTCATTAATCCATTTATTCATCTATTTACTCATTCAAAAATGAGTGAGCACCCACCTATGTGTCAGGAGTTATCCTAGACAGGGAACCATAGACACTAAAATTTCTGCCTGTATAAAACTTACGTTCTAATTGTGGGAAATAGCCAACAAAAAGTTAATAAATAAAAATTACAACATTGTCACACAAGCAAGGACACATGGCTAGATAGTACATACAGCATATCTGCTGGAGTATCATGATTGGGGGAAGACTCACGGGGACAGAAGCAGTAGCAGGTATGCATGTTTCCAGTTCAGTTGCCCATCATTCTCTGGGATTGCTGTACACAGCAATCTGGTAGGACTGAAGCTGGACTTCTGAGGAGGGATCCTGCCCTTGGGCTCAGCGGGAGTATAAATTGCATGATTAAGGAAGTACTGGCCCCGCCCCTTCAGTGATCCAAGGCTAGCAATTAACAGCAATACAGCAGAACTTCAACTCTAGTGTATCGTGCAGGTTCAGTTTTCATGGTCCCAGGCTGGGTCCCAGGCTGGGTCCCAGTCTGGGTCCCAGGCTTGTGGTTGCTCTCCGTGTTATAGCAAGCTAGCAGCAGGACGATGCCCATCAGAATCCATGGTTGGAGAACCACCAGCTGTTCTGGCATAATGGGGAACTGTAGTCCCAGCCTTTTAGTTGATCAGGACTGATTAATTGATTATTTTAAACACTGGGCCATAACTGGTTTCCGTGGAGCTTTGCAGGAAACTTCTTTTCTGAGAGAACATGTAATTCACTACCAAACTCCTTAGATATTGATGATCTGCTTTCCAAATCGATCTAGTGCTCGATCTATCACTCTTGAACTAAAGCTCTAGGTCCTTTGCTGTCTGGCCCAGTTCTCTGCTGAGTCAAGTCCTAGGTGTAGCACCAGGAATTTCTGTTTGGATGGTTGAAATTCTGGGGGTAAGCCTTAGCATCCTCTAGAATAATATTTTTCTACCCTAGCTGCACTTTAGAAACAACTAGAGAATTTGCCCCCACCCCCACCCCAAAACGCCTATGTCTTGCCCCACCTCAGCCTAATAGAAACTATTTTTTTTCAGGGTAAAACTTTGGCTTCTATATTTTTCAAAGTTCTCTACGTGATTCTGACCCAAAACAAAAGCTGAGAAGAACTGCTCTAATATTCATCTTGATGGAAAAATAAGACTATGTGAAGAATACCCTCATCTCAAATTACGAAAAAAAGCTTTGAGATTTCTAGAAAAGATGGAAGACTGAACTGGTGCACAAAGCCTCCTTTTGTTTCAAACACATACACATGCTTGATAAAATATAACAAAGTGGAAAAAAAATAGAAAGAAAAAATTTTTGTGAGCCAAATGAAACTAAAGGCCAAATTAAGGTTTTAGATGTAAAGCCGTCTGACCCATCTTGAGAACAGATAGTCATAGGGATTCATATGTGGATTCAGGGAGGTGGTGGGCTTTGGAGGATGACTATGTTGTGTCTGAGGATGTGTGTCTTAGATGCAGGACTCTCAGCTCTGACACCTGAGCCACTGGATTGGGATGGACAGTGAATTAGAAACTGTTCTCATACATTCTGGGTATCTGTGAGCCTTGGGATTCATGGGTTACCCTAGGAAAGGGAGATACACCCAGAGATTGATTTTGTCCCTGCAGGATGTGAACTTGAATCAAACAGCATAATTTAAAGGAAAGGAAGAAAGTGGAATTTCCCACACTTAGTTTGGTACCTATAAATCCATATCAACTACAGGAAAAGAGGCAATAGCAGTCCATAGGGACGTTGTTATATTGTCTGTGTGGCAATTGACTTTAAAATAAGTATACGCAATGTGATGTGTATGTAAGTTACATCCAGCTTATACACTAGAAGTGCCTAGATATCATAAGATATATCATGACATGTAGATATTACATAGATGACATGTGTGACATGTACAGTACCCATGTGAGAAGGGACTTTAGCAGTTAATTGGTATTTAAAATACTGTTATAAAAACCAGAGGATTTATTACTTAGTATAAGGGACATTAGAGGTGTGTGTGTGCGTGTGTGTGTGTGTGTCTGTGAAATGACTGATTCTAAAGATTTATTGGAAATATTGTATGAGCACCATCATTCCTGCATAAAGAAAGCAGAAGAAACTGGCAAGCTCAGCTCTCTAATGCCAGGTGCTCAGCTTCCAGTGACAAGGGTTCCCTGGGTCTGCTGTTGTCCCTCTCTGTCACATGGAGGGGACATGAAGAAGAGGACACAGAGATTAGAGTGATGCAGCCACAAGCCAAGGAACATCTGGAGTGCCCAGAGGCTGGAACAGGTAAGAAACAGAATCTCCCTTAGAGCCTCCAGAGAAAGTGTGGCCTCGCCAACACTCCAGGGTCAGGCCTTGGGCCTCCAGACTGTGAAAGGATAAATCTGTGTTGTTTAGAGCCACCCAATTTGTGGTAATCTGTTACAGCAGCCACAGGAAACTAACACACAAACACAACACCCCGGCATACAGTGAGCCTTTGTGTTTTTGGTCAATTTGTTCTAAAGGTAAGGATGCCAGTTTTAATGAGGTTCCTCATCACAATACTTCAGAAGTGTTGTTCTCAACCAAGATTTCAGGCATCCTTAAAAGTGAGTCAAAAGAGTGATTTGAGGGGAAGTCTAGACAGGGTCTACAGAATTGAGGCGAGAGCTCTGAAAAACTTGACTTCAGTTTTGGAATTTAAACTGATAGCATTGTAATTAGGGATATAAAAATGTAATCTGGTAAAAGTTTGGGTTTTTTTTATAGTCCAAATTGGGTTATAGCTGTCCCAGGCATCAGTCTTTAACTTTTTTCCTTTAATCCACAGTTCCTTTGACTAGGATATACACTTCAATTTCACAGGGACACATGGTCCTATTTGGATTTTTGGACAAGTTGTTTTCCCTTCTTACACAGCTTTGAATTCCCCAAGTACCTGCTGAGCTTTAACCTGGTTGTATTTTTTTTTTTTTAAACTCAAGGAAAACATTACTGCACCACTGAGGCTGAGGGAGGGGTGTCATGAGGGAAAGTTCCCGAGGAGTTTGATTTGGGGACAGTCCACTGCCAAATCTTATGTTCTTGGAGCCTACACTAGGAGTGCTGCCCAGATGTCTCCTGTGCCTCTCAGAGGTCAAAAGGAAGAGGTCAGCCACTGGGGGATACGACTGTGAGATACAAAAGAAGTGGGTGGACTACTCTCATGGCAAGGAAGAGATAGGCTATGAGACCCCTGCCAAACCACCCTGATTTTGTCTTCCTTCATCTTAATGATTTCGGAATCACTGGTTAACAGAGAGGCCAAATGGAGTGTGACAGTTTTGTTTTTGGCTACTTCTGCTCTTGGGCCACGAGCAAGATTTTCAATGCTGCCCCAACCCTGGGATGCCATGATATCCAACATTTTCCTGGGTAGGTTTCTTCAGTCTGATTCTTAGAAATCATAGTGATTCTATCTCCTCACTCTGCGATGTCTAACATGGGAGCCCTGAGACACATACGGCTACTTAAATGTAAACGAATTGAAATTAAATAAAAATGTAACACTCAGTTCTTCAGTCATATTGGCCTCATTTCAGTGGTAGCCCCATGTGGGTAGTGGCTACCATTTTGGACAGTGCTGATGGCATAGTTATGTCATTGCAGAAAGTTCTATTGGACAGTGACATTCTAGTTATCCAAGATACAGATTGAAAGTGTCAGATTATGGAGAGGTCAGCCAGGGAACTTGTACTGAAGGCTATGTACTCTTATTACCTTCAAGTAATAAATGCTGCAGGCATTCGCAGTGACCATATCTAAAACACATACATACAGATAGGAAAAAGGGCACACCCTGTGAAAATTCTATACATTTTTAAAGTAATCATGTCATTTTTAGTCTCTCTTTTGGAGGATGTTATTTATTGTAAGACATCATTTTTTTTAAATACACTGTAGTACAAGAGACTTTCCATGTCAGGTTGAGAGAAGCTGGTCACATGATTTACAAACAAAACTTTTTTTTTTTTTTTTTTAAACACTGATAATCTGGTGTCACTTTGAAATCAGCCAAGATGCAGTGGTTCTTAGTAAAGCAGTGGACCTCGAAACAGATTGAAAAACAGGAACCAGTAAGTATCAGCACAGAGACGTCACATTAAAAAGAAAATAAAGCAAATAAAAAGAGTTCCAAAGACCAGGTCACAATTTAAGGGGCAAAATATCTTCAGAGAGATACTGGTGTGTGTGTGTGTGTGTGTGTGTGTGTGTGTGTGTGTGTGCGTGTGTGTGCCTGTGTGTATGGCCGGATATATACAAACATCTCTCCATATACAGAAGCAAATGCAGAGAATGTCCACATTTCTAGGCAGATTTGTAAGTGACAGGTAATGATCAATGAAGGCAGGGAGCAATATTTCACTGTAATTTGGTCATTTGTCAAGAAATTACATATTTAAGATCCACATTTAATTCAAAGACCTTGTATTTAAAACTTTTCCTGCTGTTTTATACATTTTTAAAGCAATAGTACGATATACAAGCTGCAAGATGTAGGCCGTTATGTTTCACTTCATTTTCTCCAATGTTTTTCTCGTCAAACATGTGACTATTAGCAGCTTTGATTATGCTTGTTCCACTATGTTGAACATTCAGCTAACCTTCACTCGGGATCATTTTTATTAATTCACAGACCAAAGAAATAAAACAAACACGGACCTGGCTTAGAATGCATAGACTGAAAAAAATGACATCCCATGTTTTCCCATTTCGTCTCCTGAGACGTATGGTAAGATGGCAAAATAGTTGCTTGGTTGCTGTTGTGAAGTTCACAGTGTTTTGCCTGCAACACATATACATATATATAAATTTTTTTGCTTTGCTTTGTGTTTGTGATAAATGGAGCAAAATATATAAATAAGTAAATAAATAAATAAATACATACACACATACATACATACATACACATATAAATAAGTAAAGGAAAAGGAAAAGAAAAGGAAAAAAATTCAAAACTTAAAGATAGTCAAGAACCTTTGACTTGAGAAGCAATGATTCATTCCAGCCTTGACAATATGAAAATACCCCTTCGTGTGCTGTCTTATTTAACTACAAATCCCTCCCGCCCCTAATTTTTTAGAATAACATTTGCTATCACAACCTCGGAGTCTCTGCATTCCACAATGATACATCATAAAGAAATTGCTTTCACTGCTCATTTAGCCATCTGAGGAGCTGGATCACTGACCACCCCCTCATGAGATTTTCTGTAACAGTGACAGAGAGTCAAACGAAAACTCAACATTGGAAATGAAAGTCCTCCATTGGGAGAAAAAAAAAGAGAGAGAGAAAGAGAGAGAGCAAGAGAATTGAGGATGTGTGTGTATGCAGTCTTTATCTAATTAGATACATAATTTAATGTTTTGGCATTACAGACGGCCCAACTTGCAAAAGGATGAGTTAAAAAGATAAGTCCATTCCTGACCAGGAGACCCTTTCATCATGGCTCTTTGCAAAGGACAGCCTTGTATGCTGCTGTTGCCTGCATTCCCACTTGGATGTGGATATTCCTAAGTCACTCGCCTTGCTGTGGGGTCTTGGACTTCTCCCCATCAGCTTTTGAGACACTGGGTTCCCAACATTCTAGCTCTCTTCTGGAACATTGGACTCTGAACACAAGTGTAAAGAGGTCATAATGGGACAAGGTGAGCATAATACAAAAGATGAAAAAAATCCGTATTCCTTTCCTGGACCTTTAACATAAGGAGGTCTATTTCAGTCTGCATTTTCCCTTGCAAGGAGCCAGAGAAAGGACTCAGTGTAGTGAGATGGCTTTGAGTCAGTTGTTTTGGGAAGCACATTATCTTAAATATGTCTTCCACCCATGCAGTACTGCACAAAGTTGAAAAGTGCAGTGTAGTCCTGCCCACATGGAGAATGGAAGCACTAACAGCAACATGACACTAAAAAGTTTTGGTTATTTAGCAGATTTTAAGCAAATTATTCGTACTGCACCCTACTTATAATTATCTCTATTACTGTGTGCCTATAAATTTATACATAAGTACACACACTATTATGTGTGTTTGCATATGTATAAATCAAGTATTTATAACACATAAATACATGAACATACCACAGGTAGCGCTGATGTGAACACATATGTATAATATGACTTCCAATATAATCCTTTATAGGATAGTTCAAAATGTTGTCTAAATAAGCCTGATTATGACATTGGTTCAGTGTACAAGGATTTAGCTGAAGCTAGGAGCATGATTATATATCATGATATTTCAGCTGTTGTCAATCTTGTGTGTTTCATTTTGTTCTTCTAACTTTATATCCTGCTTCATGAATTTATTAGCATGCTTTCTTTTCTGGATTGGAGTCTCTAGTGGACAGAATCATGAACTTCAGAGTCAGAACATTTTGATTAAGTTGCACTGGTGCCAGAAGCTAGCCTGGAGATTTCTAGCATGCCATTTAACTTCTCCGAGTCTCAATTTTCTCACCTATAAAAAAATGGGAATATTTTACCAACATATGTGAAAACTGTTTGGAAAACTATTAAACAATTTATAAACAGAAAAGATTGTCAGAGTTTCGGCTAGAGAATTAGGTTTGTCACTACTACTTGTTGTAATTCTTAACAAATTTGATGGCAGGCTGTATTCTGTGATCATCACATTTTAGAATGAGGTGGTTCCTTCTCTAAAAATTAGAACAGCACGAGAAGAGGGGATTGTGGAGGACAAGTGTGGAACATTTGAAGATATTCTGTGGTTCATTCAGCTACTTTAAAAGCAATCTGGTACTCTTTCAATGCAAGACGTCTCTGAAATCAGTACATACTCTTGAGACAACAGAGGGGGGAAAAATCAGAAACATAAATAACTGTAAAGCTTTGCACTTGCATAGAACCTTTCATTTCAAGACCTTGAGGGACTTGTCAAAAGGTAAGGAGAGGTGTTTTTTTGTTTGTTTGTTTTTGCTTTTTTTTTTTTTTTTTCCAGAGGAAAATGCAGCCCTGGAATGGAATGCTCCCACCTTCTCATTTGCCTGAACCAAATCCTTGCTCTCAAACTGTGCAGCCCTCCTTGAATTTGATCCCTTAGAATATTGCCTCCTTTGCTCTCTGTTAAAATAAAACAGGTAAGTTGCAGCTCCTTCCCCTAGAGCAGCTCGCCAGTCATGCAGAATGACAAACCTATGTAAGTTTTCAGGTCATCACTGATGGAATCTAGAAAAGTTTTGTACAAATCTGCCTATTTTTACTGCTTCACAGAGTGCCACAGTGTTTTAACAGTACCATGGGTCCTTAATAGGATATATACGTGCAGGTATATATCACGGAGATATGGCTTTCATTATATTATTATGTGTATTCTGGAGGGTTTTTTTTTCCTACTGACAAAGAGAACAAACAACTCAACTCCCATGTCTCATACACCAGCGCAGAACTTGAAGGGACTATAGGGTTTGTCTTATCCAACTCCCTTCACTTCACTGTAGATGCTACTGGATTTCCTTTTGTTCTCTGCTAATTGACACTTTTGTTTGTCTGTTTGTTTGTTTTGAGAACTGGCTTTCAAACCTTATAATGGAAAATAAGGTGTTCCAGTAATTAAGAGCGCAAGCAAAACCTAAACAGAGCAATTGCACCTTCGGAAACAAATATGAAATAAAATGACTTAAATGAATTAAAATCACTCCCTTTCAAGCTGGCTCATGTTATAAAGATGTCAAGTTAGCAAAATTCCCCTCACAGAGGGTAGCAAGTTTTCTTCAGGAACAGAAATAGTTTTCTTCCTTGGTGTAACTGATCACCCAAATAACTGTAAATTTCTATTTAAATTTACAACCTCTTTTCACAAAACCTGTGACTGTGCCCAGAAGTACACCTCCAAAGCTTGGTCTGGGCATAGCCTCCCATTGGCATGCTGTGCCTAATTTTTTACTTCTTTTAATGGAGTGAAGAAAACAAAAGAGCATACTGACAGTTGGAATGAAACCACTCTCCCAACCAGAGCCCAGAGCAAGGACTTGGCCTGTGTACACTGAACTTCAATGCATATGATGTCCCCAGGGATGAGGTTTCCTTTCCCTCAGGGATTGACTTTGCTCTTCCCACAGTCCCACAGAGGGTTTGACGTGCATGAGGACATCCAGGCTTCAGGGTCCATATTTGTTAAAACCCATCACCACCATACGGCCCAGAGACATTTATATTCAGCTAATGAACTCCATTAGCTTCCCCTAATTATATAAGTTATACCTTTTATGAATCTGCTCTACATATCCGGGACACGATGTCTGGAACAGTAGTTTCTGCACACAAGGTATTAATCGACGAAGACCATGCACAATTTTGCTTGCACAGTTAGAAGGATGGGTGGGGTAGCGGTCGGAGGGAAGTGCTATTTGAAAAGTTCAATATAAGAGAAACTTGCCTCCGAATGTATAGCTTGTCCTATCGGTTTCCAAGTCCTTGGCTTTCCTACCCAACCCTGAAATGATCTCTAGACAAGAATTCACCTGTTTTCAACTGAACTTGACAAAGGGTCAGTGGATAACGCTTGGAAAAACAAACCAGTGGTATCGCCATGATTTACACAACCAAGACTGTCTGAATGTGTGATGCACCATCTTGTGTCTCACGGAAGCCGTCTTTTCTCTCCACTATGCCCTAGTGTTTCTGGTGATGGAAAAAGAATAGTCCATGGCACAGAGTGCAACAGTCTTTTCACTCCTCAGAAAGGTCCTCAAGGGAAGGAGCCAAATACATTCCTCCCAG
The DNA here is from genome assembly GCF_004115265.2 of Rhinolophus ferrumequinum. NCBI lineage: Eukaryota > Metazoa > Chordata > Mammalia > Chiroptera > Rhinolophidae > Rhinolophus > Rhinolophus ferrumequinum. The sequence continues at coordinate 48,110,364 of NC_046295.1, read as the reverse complement.
CTAACAGTCGCTGGTTTTTCCTAAGTAGGGACTGATGCCAGCTGATCCCAATGGTTGTCTTTGTTCCTCCCATATTGCGGTTTATAATAAATCTTCTTTCTCTCTGGTTTTAATCTCCCATAGATAAAGGCTTCCCAGATTGAATACAAGTTTTCTTTTTTTCATACACAGGCTTAAGCCATCCAAAAACAATAAGAACAGTAATAATAATAAATAAATAGAAGTGAATCCATAGAAACTCTCGATGTCTGTACAGCAGAAGTGACAAAGTTTAAGTCAAATATTTGTTTTCCCTTTTTTTCATCCACATCAAAGGCAGGAATACAACAAGGCATTGTTAGTTGTGGTGGGCAAACTGGAGTGTCTGCTGATATAACAAATCAGGTTTGTTAAGGCCTTTGTCTATGCAGAGTTAATAGTAATGCAGAAGCCAAATCGATTAAAAAAGAAAGGGTAAGGACTGTGAAGCAGGGAAGAGAAAAGAAAAGAAAAGAGAAAACGAAAACGAGGGAACAAACCGAGGGAGATGGAAAGAGAGAAAGAGATAATGCCAAAAGGAAGTCCACACTGTGTCTACGGATGGAGAAGTACACATCGCTTCCCTCTGAAAGCTTCTTAGTGTCTTTGTTGTTAATACTGTCAGAGTAGAGAACAGAAGACTGATGGCATCCAGCGGCAGTTAAAAGACGTTCATCTTCTCGGCCCATCTGAGGAGGTGCTTTGGGAAGGATCGGTCAGTCTGGGGGACAGGGCCCTAGCCTAGAATATCCAGATAGACCGGAGATGCCTTGGCCAAGTTCTGAAGGAGGGTGTGGATGCCCTTGATGTTCTTCCTCATGTGGGGCTCTCGTTGCCAGCACCCCAGCATCAACTCATAGACCTCTTGGGGGCACGTTCGAGGTCGCTGCAAGACTCTGCCCTGCGTGATGCATTCTATCACCTGGATGCAGATCAAAGACAGGATCAGACCGGAGCAAAAACAACGCGATGCAAATAAATGTCAGTCCAAAGAAAGGGGTGCTTTAAAGAAAGCCACTCACTGTTTATGTTTTTCAGAAGGCAGAGAGCAATTATTGTAGGTTGGTATATATCATGGTTAATTGTATCGGTTTACACTCACTTTTCAGGCCACACTGATTTCACCAAACTGGTGGAGACATAACTTATGTATAGGGAATGATCCCAAACCTCACCCTAGAATTCCAATGTGTTTGTGTTTTACTGGCCTGAGATGGATCCTAGGTCACCTTTGCGTCAGGGTGCTGACTGATGAGGGACTTCCTCCCCCCAACCCCAGGCTATAGAAATGAGCAGTCATTTTAGATCATGGAATTGGACAAAAGACAGACTTGGGACTAAGGAAGATGTGAGGTGCCTGACCAAGAAGCTATACCTCAAATACAGACATATTTGTAAAAGGATCAGAATAGAAAAAACAACACGCTTGAGTTTTTCACTAGAAGTGAATTATGGTAAAATGGGCAAAAAAGAAAGCACCTTGAAACCTTATTGGAATAATAAAAACAAAAACAAAAACCTCGCTGGACTCTAAGGGTGCTGGAACGTCACATCTGCTATTAATTGACTAGATGAGCGGCACACAGTGATTCCTCAGTCCCATCACCAGAGGGTCACAGGCCTGGCCGCAAACACTGTGCTTTTCTTCCTCTAGAGTTCTTCAGTCTGGAGCCTATACTTTGGCCGTGACATCTAGGTTCACAGCAGGCCATCTGGGAGGTGCTGCTCCCAACAAAGCCACACAAGATCGTGTCCTAACTTCTGGTCAAGGGACACCTCTTGGTGTTCGCCCTTCTGGGGGTCTCGCCCAGCCCACCGCGTACCTCATTGTTGGACAGCTGGTACCAGGGCTGTTTGCCGTATGTGAAGATCTCCCACAACACGACCCCCAGGCTCCAGACGTCACTTTCCGTGGTGAATTTTCTGTACATGATGCTCTCTGGGGGCATCCAGCGGATGGGCAGCATCGTGTGGCCACCGACCTGGCAGGAAAGGGGTGAACAAGGAGGCGTCAGTCACCCCAAAATCAAGTTCCCACCGTTGGAGGAAAAGGTGTGCAAGGGAGATGTGAGGGACATTGTTTTCCTTTCCCTGATTTGTATTCATTAATTTTAATTGTTTAAAAACACATGTGGCGATGGAAGGAGAACTGACTCCGGGTGGTGAACACACAATGGGATTTATAGATGACGTGATACAGAATTGTACACCTGAAATCTATGTAATTTTACCGACCGCTGTCATCCCAATAAATTAAAAATAAATAAAAGCACATTAAGGAAATACAATTTGTTTATAATCTCAAGCACCACTGACAGAGGGCAAAGGATGGGCAATGCATTTTCCCATATTATTTGCAATTCTCTTTCAAAAGTAGATAGGCATAGAACTATTTGGTGGATGTTCATTTGGATACACACACACACACACACACACACACACACACACATTGTTTTCTGGGATGAGGTTGATTAAACCTTCTAATTGACAAGGTGTCGTGCGGGGCGTCTGGCGGGGTCTCCGGTCCCGCCCCCCACATAGGAACGCAGGACATGGTGAGGCCAAAAAGGAACACCCACGGAGCCGTAGGTAGGGGAGTCACACCACTATACTCTCCCTGGCGGCTGGTTTGGAGACACAGGAACCAGGAGCAACACAATTCTCAACCCTCACTGTGCCGCTTGCAGACTCAGCCACCATCTTCTTGCTAGCTCCCCCTTTTTCTTTTTTTTTCTCTTCTGCTAGCCTAGCCACGGCAGTTATATTCATGGCTAATGGCTCACTGGTTACAGCTGACGGCCAACCAGCCACAGCTGCTGGCCATTTGATCACAGTCGATGGCCATTTACTACCTGAGCCAGCACCTTTCTATGTGAGGCCGAGAGCCTGGAAACTGCTTTTTGGGGCTCTGTCCCCACACAAGGTAAGTCGGATCAGGATAACACGTAGGGGATTCTGTTCCAAAAATGACCCACCAAGTGACTCTACTTTCTTAGCAAGGCCAGAGTTCTTCTAGTTTAAGGTGTTAGAATGAGTGCACAGCGCTCCCTCCAACACCTTTGCCACACCCAGCGATGGACAGTATTATTCCCATTTTACAGATGAGGTAAAACACAAAGAAGTCAGTTTTTTGGACTCCGAGCTCAGGACTTTTCTCTATGACAGGGCACTACAACCAAGCTTATTTATAAAAATAAATAAATAACTACGGTTTTGAAAAGCCCATTGTAGTAAAAACAGGGAGCCTGAGGAATGAGAGAGTAAGAGTATGAGCACAGGCAAAGAGAACTTTATTTAACAAAGTAGACTTGTTTATGGTTTCCTATTTCCTGGAGAAAAGTGAAGAATTCCATTTTCAGGTTTGTCGCACATCAGCGCTGTCTGATTTCTGCACAGCAGCCCTGTGGGTGGTAGGTCCCAATTTTCATGCTGGTAAACCTCAGTACTACCAGCCAAAATGCCATGCCTGACACCAGGGCAACAGGTGAGCTCACAGACAGCAGGAGTTACCTCACTGACAACTCTCAGACCCTGAGATCTGAGACTAAAGCTACATCGAGTTTCTGCCCAATTATGATTCTCAATATCCATTTCTGACTCATTAAAGGAAGAAAATGGACTAACAGTGCCTGAAAAATGCTGCTCAACTCCGGAGCCCACGGAGCTGAGCGGGTCAGAGATGTCTAATATGCCTGGTGATTTCAAATGATGCTCTTAGCATCAAAGAAAGCACAAATGTGAAAGGAGGAGGGTGTTTTTTTCGTTGTTGTTGTTTTCCATCTTTCTCTGTGCAAGACTCCCAACCTAACAAGGAAGAACATAACTTTCTGGCTCAAGGTTAAGGTGCCCCCATATCTTTACTGTTCAGCTTCGAATACCCCCAAAGCTCATACAATAAGTAGAGGCTAGACACCTCCCATCAGCTTCTGATTTCCTCATTTTCTTCTCATCCCTGCATGACAGGTAGTGACTTTTCAACAAGCACAAATTTCCCTCATCTTCAGGCCTTTCTGGACAGGCCTGAAGATGATGACTATACTCACCATCGAGTTCTATATTCAAAACCCAACCTGTGTGACGTAGGCACTGACCAGCCAGAGAGAACGGTAAACTGATTTGAAGGTGTGTTTGTGGGGGAGAGGGGGAGAGATAGAGAACCACTTAAAAATCTCTTCTAGAACAAGACAGCTAAAAAAAGAAACCTCTGGGATGTGTTAACCTAGTGAGATACCATACTTTCTATATTCCTTGTGGATTCCCAGCTGTAGTGCAGTGGACAACTCTCAATTCATGACATTCGAAACACTGGATTCCAGGGCACACTCTAATACGCCATTTCCTAGTTGGGTAAACTTGACTAGTTGCCAAACCTCTCTGAGCCCTATTTTCTCCAATGATAAAATGTAGGTAACAATGAATACCTTCCAGGGCTGTCGTGAGGTAAATGTCCAAGCAGGCAATATTTGCAAAAGTGTTTTATAAATTTTAATGCACTAAATACTTTCAAGGTGTTGCTTTCTTCTCTGTAATCTTACTGATTTCCTCAGTGGGAAGCAGCCATTCTGGAGACATAAAGGAGAGTCAACATGTGTGTCTCTCCCATACTCCTCATTCTGCAATGATGTTTGTTGGGGTGCCTGTGACTGCAGCACCTACTCTACCAGGTTTTCTGTCCTGTAGTGCTAATGGCCAAAGAAAAAGCTCCTGTTGTTTCCTTTAAAGGAGAAAAAAAAAGGAAAAGAAAAGAAAATTTTGATTTACATGTTTTCCCATTTGATCATTTATTTTATGTTTGTAGTCTCTTTGGGACAGATTTTTCACTTGAATTCTTTCAAGAACCACTTCTGGGATTTCACACATGCTGTTATAAATAATGCTTTCCTTGTTCTGATGTCAAACGGGTGAGTGTGGGAGAATCTAGTAAAAGTTCAGGCAGGGTTCACAAGTTTTCTAAACCCGTTTAGAACATTTCTGAACATTTTTTTTTTCCACCCCTTTCTTAGGATTTTGGAGCATATCACAAAAGTAGACCAAAAAAAAAAAAAAAAAAAAAAGAAAGTCACCGTTGTTACAAATTACTGTCACAATTCAGTCACAATCACTGGATGGTTTTGGGAACCTCACAAAACCACATACTGTGCGGCAACAAACAAAATGAGACATTTGTTTTGTATTGTCCACTTGGCAACTTGCCCTCACACCCTTGCTTAAATATTTGTAAGATGGAATACGATCCCAAGTACGACACTGAGAGTCAGAGCTGCTGCTGCTTTGACTGCAGGATAGGCTGTGGTGCCTAAAAAGGCTCTCCAGGGATGTACTTGGGTCAGACCACACACTCTTCACGAAACTCACTGGATTGAATTGATGCAAGATGGGAAATCCAGTTAGCCGAGGGTTGACTTGGATTTGCAATTTTCATTTTCTTCAACCCAAGACTCTGAGGTTCTAGTTGTACATTCACCCACCACCACTTACTTTGTCACCATAACCATCCATCAACACTTAGCACCTCACCTTGATAAAGAACTTCCACTCAGTTATCTCACTGGAACCCAATAGTTACCCTCTTGGGTAGAGATTGGCTTGCCTTCATATTACAAACAATGCTTCCAAAGTTCAAAGTGTTCAGGAGCTTACTTAGAGCCACACACATAATGCCCCCCCACTGGGTAGCTTACATGCATTCTGAGTCACTCTGAAGCTGGGTCACTGTGTGTGTCAACCATCTGCAGTCTCCAACACATGCCCCACGATCAGCCAGCAAGCTGAGTTGTGAATCCTCCCCCAGGCTGAACTACTCAAGCCTCTTGGAACTTTTGATCTCCTTTCCTTTCTACCTACTTCCCAAAGGTCTCCTAAAGGTAAGCTCAAGTTCTACATTTCAAGGAACTCTCTGTCCCTGCGATAGCTCAGTGATTTTCTCGGTACCAGGAAGCCTAGCACCCTTTAGTACAGCTCAGGTATAACACTGCAGGCCAGGCACTCCCTTCTTTTGTTAGTTGCTCAGTTACCTCAAGAAAGATGGGTGCTAATCAGCTATGTCTGACAGGGCAGGAGGAGGGTCAGTTGGTGAGCAAACCATGTCTTCCAGTGGATTTCTTGTGAGTGCTGATATTTAGGAAGGAAATCTCAATGTATTATTTCAAAGAGATCAGCAGTATTCACTGCTTTCCTATCTATCCTTCACCAACTTCTCTAAACTCTCAAGAGAACCAAGCCTTAGACTAAATGTATAGAAACTGGCTTACCTATTTGACTCTACAAATAAAAACTATTCAATGAAATTTATAACTTCTAAATAAAGCATAACCAAAACTACTGGGGTTCGCATGGAGCATACATGTTCTCTAAATTGTGAGAGAAATCCCATTCCTCGGTTTGCCATCTGTACAACAGACAGGGGAATCTATGGTGCAGACCTGGAACTATTCAATCTGGGAATGAAGTCTAAAAAGACATCATAGTGCATAACATGAAGGGGGTATTGTTCTACAGGTGGTGACCAGTACGTCATACCTTTGGAGGCTGGAGAACAAGGACACAAGGCTGAAGAAGAAAATTAAACCATGAAAAAGAAAAGGACTGAATGACCACCAGGGCTGCTAACCATTGCAACATGGTGAAATCAGCAAAGCTAACCAAGACAATGTCTGAAGTCCCTGGCCAAAAGGAAATCCCGTAGTGCCGAAAATAAATCAAGTTATGGAAAATAACGAATTCTGTTTTTAAAACATATCAAGAAAAGAGTGGTTTGTGTTTATTTCCATGACACCTCATCATTTTGACGGTGATATGTATTGGATGATCTGGTTAAAAGCAAAAATAACAACTGTGTTCTAGTTAAAATACCTGGGCCTGGGCATCCTTTAAATCTACCTGCTTGAAAGGTATTTAACACAATAAATCCTGGAGAGAATACTAAAAGGCCCTTGGTAAAACTGTCTTGCATTAAAAAATCAATGATTTTATTATTTTAAAATCAAATTGGACACATCTAATCATTCCAACTACAATAGTTATTTCTTATCCAAGAAATACTATTTGGGTACATATTTTTTTGGTCATTAGGTTTTAAATTGTGAAAATTTCCCTGTCACTTAACAAACAATATGATTTATCTTTCTACATCGGAAAATTAGGATTTAGGGAAGTCGAGGAACTTGCTGAGGAAGTATAGATTTGAATTGATGACCAGAAGTATTGAAGACAGCTCTCTATCCCACCATTATTCGTAGCGGGAGTCTAGGTTCTTTCTCATTCTTTTACAAATATACAAAGCATCTTTTCCCCTCGTACAAGTTAATGAGGAAGGCACAACCCATTTTCGGGCACACTGGGAGATGAGTGAGGAGGTGACAAGTTTAGCTCTTCTTCTGTTGGGCTTCCCATAAAACGCATCTCCAATCCTCCTTGGTCCCTCTTCTCTTGTAGCCATTCTTCTTAGTGTTGTCTCTTCCCAGTCATTTCCCACCTCTGTTTTTTTGAATCTCCTCTCAAATCTCACTTGTCCAGCCCCATTTCAAATACTAAGATTGCATTGAGTCTGATTCTTTTTATCTCCCCAAATGATTATGCTTATCCCCACCCCAACTCATTATTTGTCCGTGGTGATGCCTCGTCCCCCTTCTGTGCTTATGAGAGCTCCAGCGGTAGGCTAGAGCCTTTCTGTAGATCCAACGCAAATGCCTACCTGGCTTTGAAACCACTGGTGATTTAAAGTGAGCAATACTAGTCTGAGATCTGCTAAACTCAACAAGCAAACGCCAATGATGCCTGGGAGGCCACTTTCAGCTTGTGGTATTTACTCAGTGAGTGAGTGATAACTCGTTTGGAAGCCAAACATTTTACTCCCTTAGAAACACACAGGCCAAAGGGCAAGCCCCATTAAGAGATGATTAGCTGTCAGAGGCTTTTGGCCGCATTAAATATTGAAAAGGCTCCTAGACCTCCTTACACACCCTACACCCAATCGCTTTGTTTCAACAGTTTCTCTTGATGTGTTCCTTAACAATTCATAAAAGCTATAAACTTTAAGACATAGCTGGATCTAATTTCCTTATTTATTATGTGTTGCATCTGCAGCATGAAGTTAAAAAAAAAAAAAAAAAAGAAGGGAAAAACCATTCAGGCAAAATATTCTCCTTAGAGAACCTGGAACCATTATGGTCAGTCAGACTATGGGCGTTTTCTGACCACATCCAGGAAGATCAGAATTCTCCTATTATAATGAGTGATGAGGTGGTGCTTTTGTGGCGTGTGGCTATGGAACCAGGGGATACTTCATGGGAAGAAAGTCAACCCTCCCAGCCATGCCTAGAAGTTCTGAATGAAGGCAGCTCAGGTTGAGTAAGGAGTGGGAACTGACCATTGCTATGCCTGAAATTGCTGTTATTTGCAGCCTAGAAAATCTTTCATTGGCTTGTAGCATAGAAACTGGTCAGTATTGATCATATGGTCATAACATAAAGGTTATGACTGAGTAACTTCAAGCCAAGTATTTTGGGATTCGTCAAAGAGGAGTGCGGGACCTTATTGCTAAGAATAGTTCTGCAAATCTTTTTTGCTATAATTAAATCTCTATCCTGCCAGAATAGAGCAAATGATCATGTGTGGAAGGGAAAGGTCCCAGAGCCGTCATTGCTATCTCCTGACACTTGGATTCTAGGTCAGCAGATAAGGCGAACTCAATAACAATTTCTACTGAGAATTCTATTAGGTTGGTGCAAAAGTAATTGCAGTTTAAAAGGTTAAAAACAATTGCAAAAACCGCAATTACTTGTGCACCAACCTAATATCTTTATTCTACCATGAAATAATAATAATACAAATAATGAAAATAACAACAACAATAATAATGCTTCATGTTGGTATAACACTTTCCTTGCTTTTTCATAGCATTTCCACATTTATTCATTCTATAGTAATTGTACCTACCTCAAAATATGGCTGTGAAGATGAAATGAATTGATATTAGAAAAGCTTTGTGCTGCCATTGCATAATGTCATTTATATGACATTCTTGAAAAGGCACAACTATAGGTCTAGAAAACCTATGGTCAACAGGGGTTGGGAATTGGGAGTTGGGGAGGGATTTGCCTTACAGGGGCATAAGGGAACTTTGTGAGGTGATAGCAAGTAACGTTCTACATCCTCTGTGGTGGCAGTTAAATGACTGTTTGCCAAAAACTCAGAACTAGACAATAAAAAAGGTGAATTTTACTATATGTATATTACATCTCAATGAACCTGACTTAAAAATAAATACGTCTCTTAGAATAACATTCAGTACATAATAAATGTGCAAAGTATATTAGCTGTTGTTGTTATGCTAATTGATTCTCCAATAATCTTATCGGGTACGTCAGGCAGGTAACTGAGAGTTTCCCAAGTGATCAACGGGAGGGCAAAGCCTTTGGAAAGAACTAACACAGCAAGGTGACTGGTGCGTGATGATTGTGCTTGATATATCACTCAGCATCAGGAGGTTGTACACTCCAATGTCATACGTTTCATCAAGAAGCCATTATTTTAATGTTCAGTATTACTGAGCTTTTTATGACCTCCTGTGCATTATGATTTTTAACCCAAGAGATCATCTGACTCTTTAGCATTTGAGACCGAAGCATTACATCCTTTCATTGTGAAAAGCCACAGGGACTGACTTGGTGCTGGGCAAAGGCAATATATATTCATGTCATTGACTATGTTATGGTGATTGCGTTATGTTGGTTTAGTATCCAAATTCCAATGTGAAATTGTTTGTACGGAAATAACTCAGAAAGACTGGCATTTTAGCTAGCTCTTAGAAAGGAAGAAATCAATGATTTGTCAACAGAGCAGGGTGGTGGGGGGATAGCTTCTCTGTATCAGAAATAGCACTCTTCGTACCAGCTGGGATTACGGTGATTACTGCTGCCCTGGGTGCATTACATCCTGTAAGTGGAGAGATCGGGTTTCTGGGTGGACACCACATATCTGTCCTACCATTAACCCCAGCTTTTTAGTTAACACCGAAGACCCTGCCAGAATGTACATTCCACCATTAACCTGAGATGAGGACTTAATACACCAGAGCCGGTTAAAAATGATTAGGGTCCTCTTTCCTCCCAGTTCTTTCTGATACAGGAACTGATGTCAGTGTCCACATGAGTGCGACAATAATGGGAAAGTGGCTTTCTCCAGCGAACTCTGAATGCCTACCTGGCATCATTACGGTCCTTTTCTGCAATGTCTATGATATATGTAATATGTAGAGCTTGTGAACTCGATTTAAAGGACATCATGATTTCTTATCATGCTTGTGAGAGAGCTAGGAAATCATGTAATAAAAGTAGCTCTCAATTACTGAGCACCTACTCTATGTGCTATGTTCTGTGCTAAAGACATTACCTAGATTTAAAACTCACTTTTCTCATACCTTTCCCGACATACCTACAGATAAAATGTGCCCATAGGAAGTGCACATATTACAAGCAGCAGCTGTTTCACAATTGTGAAATTTGAGCTCTCTATCGAACCAGCAGCTTTTCTGTGCACAGTGCATAGTGGCAGCTCAGTGCTATGGAAAACCAATGTGGTGTCACTGGTTGTTTCTCGAACCTCTCCACATGTAATATATATAATTAATCTTGCTGTTTTCATAGGCCTTTATTTCAGTGCATTTAGTTAGTGCACATAGTGTCGTCCCCAGCATTGTCGGGGAAACAATGTTGAACAAGATTAGGTCCTTGACCACAGAGCTTATTCTATAACCATAATGCAAGGTAGAGAATTGATGCCATAGTGGACATGTGAACAACTGGTTATGGATCATGATACTACAGAAGTTTGGCCCATTCCTTAATCTACTGATACTTTTAGCTCCCTTCCTCTAAGCACTCAATATCAGAATGCCAAAACACCTGCCACTGTGTCCAGAGGGTCACATAAAAGGAGACTATTGGAAAATATCAGAAGAGAAAGTTTTCAAAAAAGATCAAGACCCCAATTCCTCACTGAAATGTCTTGAGAAGAAGTTGGCCACAATACCCCACAGAGGCTATGATGGCCGAGTTGTGTTTAGCTTTGTAGCTAGTGTTGAAATTTAGTCACCACTTATTGTAGGCCTGCTACATGCAAAGAACAACCAAGAACTTGACACATATTACTTCACTGAGCTGCACTGAACCAGAAGCTGAGCCCATGCAGGAATGAAGAGGGCACCTGAGTTAGGGATAACCGTCAGCTGCATGTGACAAAGACAGTGGCTTAACCATGGGAGAGATTCACTTCTCTCACTTACTGAGGTCTGAAGTATGCAGTCAAGGGCTAGTGGAACACTCTGAGAAGTCCTTCCAATAATATCTTTTAAGAGACATCTCAAATGTGTCCACTTCGTTTCATCTCCATTTTGATCTCTCAGTTCCATCATTACCCTCCCTAGGCTACTGCCACAGCCTCCTAACGGGTCTACCCATTTCCCTCTTACCTTTCTCAATTCACTGTCCATTTAATAGCCAGAGCAATAGTCTTAAAAGATCAATTGTATCAAATCATTTGTTTTTGCTATAAACTCTTCAGTGACCTCCCATTGCTTAGGATAAAATTAAAAATAATTAAAATGGCTGATAGCCCCCTGGTTGACCTTAGTGCCTCTTTCACCAGTCTCTTCTTATGCTTTCCCCCTTTCCTTGCAGTGACCCATCCATTTTGGTCTCAAATGTCTTAGTACTTTCTTACCTTAGGCCCTTCACATGTGCACCTCCTCGATTTTTACCTGGCTAACTTCTCAGGACTTAACTTAAATATCATACTTTTGGATATCAAAAGCAAGTTACACTATCAGGCAGCACTACTTACTTTCCCCTCACAGCACCAAACTGTTGTAATGATATGCTTATTTGTGTGGTTACATTCTTGCTATCTCCCTCTGCCTGTAGATTACAAGCTTCATGGAAGAAAACACTATCCAGTGCTTGGATGCTCAATAGATATCTGTCAAAGGAAGAGATTGCACCTAACTACCTCGGGCAATGGACTTGGTGGATAGAAAATTCAGTATGAAATAAATATGGGGGTGGTGAACACACAATGGGATTTATAGATGATGTAATACAGAGTTGTACACCTGAAATCTATGTAATTTTACTAACAATTGTCACCCCAATAAATTAAAAAAATAAAGAAATAAATATGGAAGGAGAACAAGTTACTAAAGCCAGAAAGGTAGCTTCCTGTAGGCCTATGTGGGGCTGTCAGCATGAACCCCCTTGGAGCTGAGAGAGGGGAAAAGGAAAAAATGGACAGTAGCCGATTTGCTTTAGAGAGCGACACCCGTTTCTAATTTAAACTACAAATAAGGCATGAAAACATACATATGTTGTACACAGAGTAATGAGCATATGGGATAAGTTATCAAGAAAGCCATGGGAGCTGAAATTAATGGGCTGAGGTGACACCTCAACCGAGGGTGTGAAGGTGCTGAGAGAAGTCAGAGAGAAGGGAAGGGCTGGGTGCCCTGTCCCCAAGTGTCCCTTCCCTTTGCTTGTCCTGTGTTATGTCTCATTGGTCATCCCAACTTCACCCCATGAAGCCATCCCACTTACAGAGGAGCCCTTATAGCCCCATCAAAACTCTGCAATGGGAACGTCTCAGAGTGGCAGCTGTGTGCAGGTGGGAGAGGCTTGGCCCTGAAGCAGCCTTGGTATGGCACCACCGATGCTTAGCTGCAATGGCTGGAGAGGTAGAGGAGGCAGATGGAGATTAATGAGATGAGGTCTAAACGTGCCAAACCAGTCGCCAGCATCATCGCTGCTTCTGCATGAGCTCTGACTCTCACCGACCACCACAGCTCCACAACCCTCAACCATGACTAGAGCACTGTGGGGTAACTCAAGTCTGGAGAAGTTAAGCTAAAAGCCAAATCCCCATCTTCGAAGGACTATCCATCTTCATCACAGCAGATAATATTAAGAAAAGCTATTATAACACTTTTGGGGATAAAACCCTCATTGCATATAGTATAGATTGATCTTTTTAATCACTGAGCTGATAATCATTTGTTTATTTTGGTATCATTCACTCATTCAGCAAAAATTTATTGAGCTACCTCCTGGGTGCTGAACACTGTCCTAGGCACTGGGGACATGGGTGTGAATCCGCTCCATGTCCTCATGAAGCTATCATTTGTTAGGAGATATAGAACATACATCGGTAAACAGATACCTATGCATGGTAATGTCAGCTGGTGATAAATACTGTAAAACAAAAAAGAGTACAAGGATAGAGGGGCAGTGCTCCTTAGATAAGAAGGTCAGCAAAGGCTTTTCTGAGCAGGTGACATCTAAGCAGAGATCTGAATAAAGTGAAAAAACAAGATATGCAAACATTAGGAGGAAGTACATTCCAAGCACTGGTCAGCAGGTGCAAAGGCCCTAAGGTAGAGCAACTTGATGTGCTTGAACAGCAAAGAGGCCAGTATGGATGGAATGACAAGGGAGGGAATGGTGGGAAAGCAGGTGGAGTGTTACCTGGGGCCGTCATTGGTGGGGTTTTATGTAATGGTGCCCCTGTACTGAAGGGGGTGTGTGTGGCGCTATACATCCACATCTGAATCTATATTTATATGTTAACTTCTATATATAAATAATACGCTACATCCAATATTTTTAGGTAAGCAGCTTAATATTATGGGGCTTTACAACAAACACATAATCTATGACCTATTATTACCACTTACTAGGGAGGGAAACTAAGACATAGAAGCCCAAGACCACAATCATAATCAGAGTCCAAGGTGGCAATGGAAGACAGATGTTTCAAATCCACTAAGTTTGCCTCTTTCTCTTTGATTTTTTTGCCTCTTATTTTGCACCACTTCTCCAAACTCAACTGGTGGCATGCCCAGCTATGCAAGCTTACTAAAAGTAATCACCAGCCACTTTCTCTGCACCCTGTCAGGAGGAAATCCCTTCTTCTCAGATCCAAAGAATTCGACAATTACATCAATGCACTGCAGCAATAACCAATGCTTTCTTTTTGCAGGAAGTGATGGATTTAAGAAACAAAGTGGGTCTGATTGTGTGGGTCCCCCACCCCTTTCTTTCAATGGAAGAAGGAAGGGGCAGTAGATGGATCCTATTACTTCTAGTCCCTGCAGTAGCACAGATGTATTCCTGAGTTTCTCAGGATGATGAGTTATAGCCCTCTTGGTATTTAGCTTTAGGATTTATGCTGATGGTTTCTGCATACTTCTCTCTGTCAGTACATGAGTAGGAGACTCCTTCCACATTACTTTGTTTTTCCTGATTGTTTCCCCAATATTCCACCAGTTATATGATCACATCCTTGCTGATGTCACTCGTTGATTGTGTTGATGCCTCAAAGCAATTCCTTCCTTTGAGGAGGAAAGCTGCCCTTGTGATATCCCAGGGGAGAAAAGATTCCGTAATACCGAAGTCCTTAATCATGGTCTGTCAGCATTCTTTCTTTGTGCATCTTCCTTCCTTCCTCTCAATCCCGTAGTCAACCCACGCCCATTTTTATGCACATTTCCTCCTAAGGTCTCTATCCCTGCAATACATTTTGTTTATAACAAAGCATCTATTTAAGTATAGATCATTGGCATTGAGCATACTATATTTACTGGTTAATATCTACTTGAATCCATTTAAGGAAATAGCTTTCATGAAACACACATAAAAGTCTTTAAGCACTACAATCTACTCTATGAACACAGACTCAGGGATAACAGTTCTCTTCAGCCCTGAATTTGCCTTTTGAAATGAAGACAAGAACACTCTAGAGAAGAGTAAGGTTTATACATAATAAACCAGCTACTGGAAATTAACTTAAAAAACTGTGGGGAAAGGCAGAGATGATTCCCAACTTAAGAACATTGGACTTTAAACAATTTGCCCCCTTTTCCAATGGTTGTCTGTCCTCTACTTACCCAAGTGATAAATGTCCTTAAATGTCCTCCCCTTTTTGAGCCCCTGTTCCTCCATCTGTCTTCCCCATCCCCTTAAATAGCACCACCATCCCCACCAACCACCACTATTTCTTATTCAAATCTAAAAACCTAGGAGCTACCATTGATTCTTTATTTTTCCCTTTCTCTCTTTATCAAAGTCATCAATAGGTTCTTTCAGTTCTACCTGCAAAACTTACCTTGAGTGCACCTTCTTGCCCTTTTCCACTATTACCCCTGACTCCACATTGCTATGTGCTTGCACCCAGCTTACTGCAGTAGCATCCTCTGAGCTATCTCAGCTCTACCCCCAGCTCAGCTGGAAACCTATCGGCGTTCTTATCATCTTAGCCTGGCCTGGCCTGAGGCTGAGGGCATCATTTGAAGATACCTTTACCCTGCCCCCAGAAACTCCCTCATGGTCTTGGTGGTTTGTTCCTGCTGCTTCTGCCCCAAAGGAATGACTCACTGGATACTGCCCTCTTTGCTCCAGACTTTACCTTTACCTATCATCGTAACTATATTCAAATAAAACAATCCTGGAGGGGTCAAATAACAAAATGCATATGCTCAGGTGGTTAGTTCATTACAAGTTGTATTTGGTAAAATTTGCAGAAGACACAAATGCTTCTTTTCTGAGGAATTTGTGAAACACTTTTAATCCATTTGCTAAACACTTTAACGGTCACTTCATTGCCTCTCTAAATTAAATCACTAAAGTTGCACCATTATTGTAAAGTGGGAAAGGTGGTTTACTCCTGGAGGGAAAAATTAGGTTCAGCAGAAGGGGAACCCAAAACAATCTTTATAAAGTAAAACACCACAGAGAGACCACAGCCACTAATAGCATCTGGGCAGCCCTGCATATCCACACATCTGAGGTTCACACCAGACACGGACGGCGAGCCTCAGGGGTCAGGCTCTTAATGATCTCTGCTAATGAAAACTCAGCCAATCAGAACTGGCCTCATTCTCGTAGTTATCCTCTTGAGGTCTTCAGAAATTATGACCAGGCTTGCTTTGCATTTATATCACCCATGTCCTGGTCAGGAAAACTGGGAGCTGGGCAGTGGAGCGTAGGAGAGAAGCAGGCCAGGGAGTGGCCTGAACACCATGTTCAAGTGATGAGGCAGTACCATCAGGAGAATAGTGCCTGGCTGCTCGTCACTAAGGGCAGGTCAAGAAAAGGTGAGGGTCACTTGTCACACGAGGACCTTATATTAGCAACAGTCAGCTTTGTGCTATTCATGGCCAATAGGTCATTAACTGCTTGAATGCTCAGATGAGGGCAGCTGTGAAGTCCTCTTCTCTGTACACCTCTGACGCCCTATGATAAGATGTTCCATGGGGGTTTTCCAGGCATTCCTGGATTTAAAAACTTAGGCCTGTAGCAGAGAGAAAACGAGCTCTGGGTACTCTATATTCTAAAGAAAGTGTCTGGATCGGCCAGGGTCCAGCACAGGATTTGACAGCTGGATCTGACTCCTGCTTCCGTAATAGAAAAAGCCCTAGAACAAGCACTCGCCACCTTAGAGAACCTGTCCTCTCTGTCTGTGTGGGGAGAGAATTGAGAAGGGGAATGAGCAAGGGTGATGGGACTATAGGTCTGGGGGCCACTGGTGGAATGTTCCTGAAGAGAGGTCATTTCCTTCCCTCTCTTTCTCTCTCTGTTTCCCCCATCCTCAACCTGAAATCAGGGAAGGGGCTTCAAAAGAGTTCCTGAGAAAGACCGGGGGTGCCTTAAGAAGGGGAGACAGGGACCTCATTTTACATCTGAGCTCTGTTTGGGCAGCAGACTGTGTGTACTGCCAAGGAAAAGGGAAGTGGATGGACAAAGATTGGTAGAGCTGAAAATGGGCAGCAGGAGAGCCTGATCTCCCGTCTTGTAGGAGGGCAAAGATGTGTGAGTTTCTTGTGGATATGTGAACACTGTGGAAAGTATCTACATTTGAGCCTCCTTTTCTGTGCCCTGGCTGCCCACAGGTGAACACCTGACCCACAGAGGTGTTAGCAGAAAAATAGTGATTGGCAGAGAAGAAGGTGATAACTGAGAGATAAAGAGATGTTTGCCTTTCATCCTTAATCTGTCCTCCCAGCTCGTAACCTCGTAGGAACTACAGCCAGAAGAGGAGAAGGAAGTCCAGCCTGTGATGCTGGAAGGGGATGCTTTGAAATTTATAGAAGAATGAAGTTGTAAACTGGATTCAACTGATTTCATAGCTGAAGGTGAACAGAAAGACATGGAGGAACCTTAACTAAGTGAAAGAGCCCATTAGAAAAGGTTAAATACTGTATGATTCCAACTATGCATATGACTTTCTGGGAAAGACAAAACTATGGAGACAGTGTAAAAAAAAAAAAAAAAAAAAAATCAGTGGTTGCCAGGGGCTAGCAAGGAGGGAGGGAAGAATAGGCAGAGCACAGAGGACTTTTAGGACAATGTAACTATTTTGTATGCTACGATGGTGGCTACTTGTCATTATTCATTTATCAAAACCCATAGAATGTACAACACCAAGAGTGAACTCTTGTGTAAACTATGGACTTGGGGTGAAACTGATGTGTCCATGTGGATTCATTGATGATAAAAAATGTCCTACTCTGGTGGGGGATGTTGAACGTGGGGGTGCAGGGGCTTATGGGAATTCTCTACTTTATGCTCAGTTTGGCTTTGAATCTAGAATTACTCTAAAAAATAAAGTCTATGTTTTACAAAGTGGTGTCCTGAGGACACGGCTATGGCAGTGGCAGAGGCTCGCTTGCTTAGTTGGCCTCCACGTCACCTGAAATTTCAGGAAAAGAGATTGCCAGCCCTGCGCTGTCCTCGGTGTGATCTGCTGTCCTTCACTGCGCTGTGGAAGGGGCTCTGTAGAAGCTGAGACCCTCAGCAGTGAACACAGAAGTATGGCTCAGAGGAAACCAACAGAGAGTGCAGCAGGGTTGAACATGGCATGAAGTGGGGTGGCCCGGGGCAGAAGTCAGTGCGGCTGGAAGTCCTTGCTGAACGGGGAAACAGGAAACTGCTGTGCAGGAGCCTTTGAAACGGAGACACAGCTGATGCTTGGGCAAGAGGCCGAGAAAATGTGGCAGGACCATTCTCACCAAGATGAAAGTAAGTTTACCATGGAATGAAAACACTGTTTCCCTGGCATATGAATGAAAAAAAAAAAAAAAAAAGAGAGAGAGACCTTTTTGTTTCAATTTTGAGAACTTGAGAGCTAAACCTGCCAAAGAGGACACGACGAATGCTGGGCATATCAGCATAGCAATGGTGCTGAGCTGGAGTAAATTAAGTCGAGGAAGGATTGAAGGATATTAGTGAGAAGTGTCTTTAATTATAATGATTTGTGCCTTAATGGCCCAATATGTTGACAGTATCATAGCTACACATCTTAGAATATGATTTTTATCATAACAGTTCTCTTTGAAAGATATTAGACTTATAACAGACAGTACAAAAAGAGCTTTTAATAACTTACTGGAGAGGAGGATTCACAATTGGGAACAGTGAATGTCTTATGACTTATTCTTACAAGTTTCAACAGGCTTAGGCTGTTGTAAGAGGAAAAAAAAAAAAACTTCAGTGCTGGGTTACTGAATGAGTGTTGAGCGGGAGAGGATAAAACAAAGGGGCTAAAATGGACCTTATCTTCTGGCTGGGTGTTCAACCGTGTCCTCCTACACATCTAAATAAGTGATTGTTCTCTTATGGGAACCAAGGAGAGAGGCCCTGGCAAGCACTTGAGAAAGAGTGTTCGAAAGATGAACTAAGAACTTCAAGGTCAGAAGACAAGAGGAAAGAGTTTCTCTGGCTGAGACAAAGGGAAGTCTGCTTGGGAGTTTTGTAAAATGAGACTGACAACCTCAACTAACTACCCATGAGAGTCCATTTGGGGCAAACTTTCACACGCTGGGGCTTCACGGAAATGACATCATCTGTGTTTGGATTGCAGACTCATGTCAGGGGTGACACGGTATCATGTATAAATGAGGTCCTTCTAGTAGCAAATTCCTCTTCTTTTCTGAATGGATTCACTTTATATCAAATTCTAAGTGAATGTTTAGTGAAGTAGAGCCTGGGGTCAGAGGATATCTGCTCCTACTTTCTTAGGGAGTGAAGGCCAGAGAAATAAGAGTGAGGGATAAAGAGATAGAGGCAAGGAAGGAGGGAGAGGCAGTAAGAAGAGGAATTACTGAACTAGCCACTGTTTGGTGTCCATATGACCGACTCTTTGCTTACAGGTTTTTTTTCTGGGAAGATAGGATACAGGAAGTACTAGGTCTCAGGAGAGTCTGATTGAAGGGAAGCACAGAGAATAATTTATTTACAGGCTCCTGTCCCCTATTATTCGAAGATTCCAACACTGGGTGTTGTCTTTCTTGCACTTCCATGTGGAGCTTCTGTGGGCATCAGAGTCCAACGGAGTTTCATAGCTCAGCATCAACAAGGAGCCACCAGGCCGTGAGGTGAGAGGTACAAAATGTGGACAGGATGCAAGGTGCTGTGCTGTCAGTGGGGGAACCCACACTTAGCTGGTCATCACAATAAGAGCTGGAGCAGAACCAAATGGCCAGAGGTGCCAAAGACAGGCAAAGCCAAGAGGATCTGAAGCAGCGCATAAGAGGTATCTGGTATAGGAAGGGGGTAGGCAACAAGATCCCAATATCTCTTCCTTCTTCTGCGGTTCCACCATGGTTAGACCCATCTTTCCTCACCTAGGTTTTCAGACCCACCATTACTTAAGCAGTCCCAGTGCAGACCCATCCGCTTCCTCAATTTACTTTGCTGAATACAGATTCAACCAACCTCCATGTCAGGCCAACTTAGTGCCCCTCTGCTGACCACCCAGCCACCACCTTATGTCTGGAATCAGTCTTCTCATTCACCTTCCCCAAGGGTAGCAAGTGTCTGTTCTGGCTCACAGTTCAAAACCTACAGTGCTGTCCTTTCTCTAAGCAGTCCATTTTCTGGTACAGGGATTCCGCTTTGTTTGCAGTTATCACTCCAGGAACCTTACCTATTTCCCAGATTTCCAGAGATACCTGCATCTGTGCTCCTAAACAAAAGCTCATGCCTGGGTCACTGTCCCCCAGGACAGATTCCTTACAGCTAATTCCCTATCCACAAAACTTTGGGGTATCTGTGCCTAAGACTCCTCATTTCTGAGTCAGTCTACTTCAAGGGGCACTTAGCTTCTTCTTGACCCTTGGCCTGGACTAGAGATTATTTTTAATCTCAGGAACCACCTTTGCCCCTGAGCTAATCCCCTACCATTAGCTGGACCTGCCCACCAGAGTGCTCTAAAACCCAACACTTGCCTGGACCTACACCTACCCTGTCTGGCTGCCACGTCTTGTCTGCAAAGGCTACACCATCAAGACAACAGCAAATCAAAACCTGATAGAGACTTCATCCTAAATTGGCTTTCTACATGGTTCTGCAAGGCTTACTGGGCAAAAACTACTCACCTCCATTGCCAGGTAGAGACAGGGATGAAGAAGACATATTTTGCTAATCACTGAACTGAATGGGAACAAAGCCCCAGGTGACTCTGCACATGCGTGAAAAAATGGGGCTCACCAGCCTGGAAAGAGCCACAGAGAGAAAGGGGGTCAAGCAGTGGGGGCCACTAGAACATCATCCTGATCATAGAGCGTGTGCTGTATGTAATGAGGCACACCCCTGAGGTAGGGGACAGGCTGTTGTCTGGTATTCTCTGTCTCTTTTCCTCTCTCTACCTCTCTCTAGACATGTTCTCCACTCTGACTTTCTTTTCATTTCATTTCTCATACAATACCATGACATAGACAGCAGGTCTGGCATTTAAAGGCCTGCCCCAGGCCAGCAGCTTCCTGGTTGAAGACCTAGACTAGAGCCCTAGCGCTCTGATTAAATCCAGGGTTCGCTGCCTTCTATCTCATGGGGTCCTGGCACCAGCCTGCGTCCTCTTCTGGGAATTATCACATGATGAGAGCAGATTCTGAGCCCCAGTGCAGGATCTCTTTCCTGCAGTCATGTGTGGCCAAGAGAGAAGCAGAGTGGGAAATCGCTCCGTTTGCCATCTGCAAAGCTGAGCTTCAATGACTTGCCTCTGGGCATCTCAGCTCTGCTCACCAGCCCACAGCCACCTGGGACACGGCCTCTATCTTGCTCTAGCTGTCCCTCTGACAAGACACCATAAAGATTTCTTTTGTAAACTTGGAGTAAGAAACCATGGTGAAGATCGTTGCCAAATCTTATCACAGCAATGTCTCTCCTGCTGCATTAATAAATTTCAACTGCTTAATCACTCACATTAATGGGAAGGGAGTTATGTCTTTAGAGATGCTTTTTTCCCAAGATTAATATTTCATGCTAAATCTGTTCACTCTTTTGACATTTTTATGACCTGTGTACAGCAGCCTCGTATGTTCACAATAATGTTCAAATTGAAAGAGTATGATGATCACTTCACAATATAAAAAGTGCTCTTTGTTAAGGCAATTTAAAGCATCTTGTTACATTTGGGACTTGTGTCCGATCGGACATTTTCCTTTGAAAGATCTGCCTGCCTTATTTTTCCAGGGTTATAATGTTTGGAAAGGCTAGAAAGAAATGTTGACTTCTTGGAGTCTCAAGTGTCCATATGTTTCTTGTTTCCTATTAAAGTCTAATTACCTTTAGCAAAGTGAATGTGATCTACTGAATTAAAAACTGTAAGACTCTAGAATTGTTACCCTAAATTTGGACCTTATCTCAAGTGTCTGTTTAGCTGGCTAGATCAAGATGGTCCATTCCAGTGTTGGAAACATAACCAACACATATTCCAGGCCATATGCTGGTCCTTTACATATGTTAATTTATTCAATTCTCTGAACAACCCAGAAAGCTATGCTTCATGATGTCCAATTCTCAGATATAGAAGCTGGATCAATGACTTGCCCTGGTGTGTGGCAGACCCAGTCCAGCAGCACCTTGATTCCCAAGCCAAAATTGGCTCCAATCTGCTGGAATTCTTATTATTTGGATTCAGTTCAGAACATACAGAAATCATAGGTGCTCTTCTCTTGGGCACCTGGGATTCCATGGGGCCTGAATGGGCAGAGTGAGACTCACAGACCACCCTACGTGAAAAAAGCAGGGGATAAAGAAGGGTCTTTCCTTAAATTCTACCAATAGTATAATTGTTCTGGAAAAACAACAACAATAATACTATGTAGTCATTCTTCTTGGAAATGCAGTTCTTTACAGTGTGAGTCTTTCTGAAGCCCAGTAGGCTTTGTACAGGGCATGCTGACAGGAGATCTGGGACTGCCTGCATCTCATTAGGAATCTATGGACTGCATTTCTCTTAGGGAAGGCCCTGCAAGGGGGAAAAAAAATAAATCTAATTTTTCCAAGACGTTTCTGTTTCTAAGGACTCACACAGAGTTTATTATTCACCTTGCTGTTTCTAAAAATGGTTTTAGGGTTATCTCTAAGCCCTGACCACAATATGTCTCTTCTCAGGGAACTTCCTACCTCCAGTTGGAGCACGTTTTGTGAATTGCCGTTGGGCTCTAGGCATCCGTCCTTGCTGCACATTAGTAACTTGTCTGGGTCTAATTTAGGCCACAACACACATCGGGCAGGAACTCTTTAATTCCATGTTCTGCTCTATGTTCAGCAGATTTTGTTCACTCAACAAATGTTAAACGCCAGTAATAACTAACACCTTCTCTCTTTAAATAGAGCACTATTTTGAGATGGCATATACATGACCATTCTGATTTAATCTTCTATTTAGAGAACAGGGGAGAAAAAGCCACACACAGATTCTGTCAGCAATGATTGAATTTCGAAGTCTAAAACTGGGTCATGATGACAGGATGGAGGCTATGGGATACTGAAGCGTCCAGAAGCATGTAAATGATCTGGGGATGGTAATCATAAAAAGTGTCTTCTGCAAGTCTTCACAAAGGAGCCAGGGTGGGAGAGTGGAAAGAGCATGGGGTCGGGGGGAACTTACTACTGAGCCGTGGTCTCGGCTCTGTCACTGCTGTTTACTTGTGTTCCATTTAGCTAGCACCTTCGTCTTTGTGGGACTCAGGGGTCAAACTGGATGATATCTGAGAAAGGTCTGTTCATTCACCTAAATTATTCATTTATTGAGCATATATTTATTGGGTGCCTGCTCTGTTCAATATGAGGAAAACTATGGCGAACCTGATCCTCACCCTCATAAACCTTAGAGTGGGGCAGATATTAATCAAATAACCTCAAAATAAGTATGAAATTCAAGGCAGTAAATGCTACAGAGGAGAGGTACATGATGCATAAAAATGGGAGAGATATTCCAAATATCTAACAGGTACCAGTTAACCATACCCTTCATAGATCTTTGTGGCTCATGGTTCCATGTTGTGCCTGGAAGCAACTCTTCAGTGACAGAAGAAAGTGGACTCAGGGTGGTGGCTATTTACCCATGTGTGCAGAAATATTTTAATTTTTGCAACTAGAGTTCTGGCTAAATTTTGGCATTGCATAACAGCTTATAATGGAAGGATTGCTCTCGGCTGGAAGGATGGTAAGAAGAGTGGAAGAGGCTTTATGTGGCGGTGACATTTGAGCCAAGACCCTGAAGAATAAATAAGAATAACTAAGTAAAGAGAGAAGGAAAAGTATTCTAGGCATAGTGAGTACAGCATGTTCAAAGTCCCTGTGGCAGGAGGGAACAAAATGTGTTTGAGGAGCTTTAAAAAGTCCATCATGGCTAGAGGGCAGTAAGCAGCAGGCGCCTATTAGGGGTGAGGTTGGGGAGTTGGATATGAAACAGAACATGCAAGATCTTCCAGGTCAGCGAAAGGATTTCATTTTTTTCTCTGAGCAATGGGAAGCCATTAAAGATTTTAAGCTGTGAATGGCATGGTCAGATGTGCATTGTACAAAGAACACTCGGGCTGCTGTATAGAGCAGAGATTACGGTGGCAGCAGTTGGAAAGCTGCTCCTAAATCAGCCAGGGGAGAGGTTGGTGACTCAGACGAGGACAGTGATGAGACGGGTGGCGAGAGTAGATAGTTTCTTGCTTGCTGAATTGGTAATGACAGTCATTCACTGAGATAAGAAACACTACCATAGGCATGGGGCGTGTTGGTGATGGGAGCTGGGAGGGAGACTGCTGGAAGGGACAGGGGCCGACCATGTTGCGATCGAGGAGCCACTGCAGTATTCACGGGGAAACCTGGGTGTCGGGGAGTGGTCTGGACTGGAAGTATACATTTGCGAGTTACCTTCGTAGCAGTGGTCACTGATGCCTGAACTGTAGGAGACAGCCTAGGGACAAGTAGTGAACAAGGAGGGAGCCTTGAAAAATTTCAGCAGTTAATGGTCAGCTGTTTACCTGTGCAGGAGACTAAGAGTGACTAGTGTAGGTGAAGAAAACGTGGTGGTGTGATGATATCAAGGAAAGAACACATTCCAAGAAAGAGGGAGTAGATGACAACTGTCAAATGGATGAAGACTGAAAGTGCCCATGGGCTTGATCTCCAGAGAGATTTCACTGAGGGGTTAGTGAGAGCTGCTATATTTTTCTTGTAACATTTTACTTTGAACTAATGATAGACTCATAATTCATTGTGTCGTACAGAGAGGTCCCATGTACCCCTCATCCAGCTTCCCCCTAAGGTAGCATCTTACACAGCTATAATATCAAAACCAGGAAACTGATATTGGCACAGTACAATGAACTCAACTGCAGACCTTAATCAGATTACAGTAAGCTGCTTTGATAAAGCAATGGGGCCAGAAGTCAAATAGGAGTGGGCAGGACAGGGAGTAGAAAGAGGAAACGGGTAGGGTGGATAGTAAATATTTATTGTATTCTGCTCTGTGCAAAGCACAGCAACAGATACTGGGGAGAGGGGAGCCCTGGAGAAAACTTCACATCCACAGGATCTGGACAAAAAAATGGGGAAAAGAAAGCTAAGGGCAAAAATCTACTCCTGGCAGTAGGCACCAAGTGTCAGAGGCCACAGTGGGCCTGGGAGCAGGAACTCCAGTTGGTGAGTCATTGAGAACGTCCCCGGATTCCCTGGCAGTGGCAGGAGAAAGTATATTATTATAGTAGAAGAAGCCTTAAGACTCCTGCTTCAGGACAGATTATTTTCTGAGCAGTTTGTCATCCCAATGCCTCTCAGATTTTACAAACAGTTAAGAGCAGAGAATCTTTCTGTAATGGAGCCCCAAACATTTTATGGTTATTGCATGGTTTAGTTGAACTTGAGAAGGAACTTGAGCGAGTGGGGTGGAGTAACATGTTCCTAGCCTAAAAGGCCCATTTTACAGATGAACACACTGAACCCCAAGCTCCCAAGGGAACTCACATCGCCCAACCACACAGAAAAGTCTTCCCTGGATCTCGGGATTCTGATTTGTTGATGTTTCCATTCCAGTGCCTCTTAGAGGTTGCTACTTCCTGTGTCGCTCTGAACTCAAGAAACAGATTCGGCTGAGTCATGTGAGTATTCACTGCTTTCTGTGAAAGTCTGATCGTTTTCTTCTTTCCAATATCACCCAAGGTGGCTATTCACAGGTATCAAATAGCCAGCAATGTCACAGGGCATGTTCTATGTTTGTCTCTCTAACTGATGAATGGCCAAAAACCAGAAAAATAATTATGTATATGAAACCTTAAGGATAGATTTTACTGCTGCTCCACATTCTGACTCCTCCCTTCCCCACCCCCCCGGCCCAGGAGGGGGGCACATTCCGTGAAGCTCTGTTTTCAAGATGAGGGAAGCAAAAAAGAAGGGGGCAAGGAGGAGATGTAGGTGGAAGGTGGCAGCAGGACCTGGATCCCTGCAGGGCTGGGGCTGTGGTTGGCCTCACTGGGACAGGTGTGCTGGGAGGTCCACCTCACCCTGCTTCGTTCCATCTCAGCCAGCAGGACTTAGAGAGCACTGGCTGCTGTGTGAGAGAAGCTGTTAGAAGAGGCTCTGGTCCTGCATACTAATTGGACTACTTAAATGGCTCTTCATCCCCTCCCTCCAACTGCAACAATCCCCTCTTCTGAAATCACCAGCTCCTAGTGGAGGAGGCTCGCTGCCATGGCAACCAAGCCTTCCAAAGCTGGGAAAACTCACCATAGAGATGTGGGGAGAAAAATTCTACTGTTGAATTTCCAAAGAAGGGCTCAAAGGGGAAGGAGAGGGAGAACAAAGGTTTGGGGAATGAAGTGGTTGGAGATGGGGAGCTCCCCTGGTTGAGGGCCTGGGGTGCTCTACACAAACGTGCATCCAGACACTCACATAAACCCAAAGAGACCAGACCAGACGGGAGTGGACACTGGAGACGCCACCTACATATGCTAATGTCCGTATCACTTCATCCACAGAGTGCCCAGCACAGAAGAATGGGGGCAGGAACACGTCTGCAATAACCTGTCTCTTTAATAAAATGCTCCCTATGTACTCATGGAAATATAGTACAGAGATTAAATGTGCCCTGATGACAAGGTGGACTTTGTCACTGAGGGTTTTGTTATTGTTTTTGCTCTTCTAGAAAATCGTATTTGAAACACAGTCATATCTCCTTTGAAAAGAGAGAGGAAATATATTCAGTCTAACGTGTGGGCTTCCTCACTGACCAAGTTGTTCTAGGAGAGGGGAGAATCCATCCAGGTACGCTTGCTGGGAGGCAACCTGTTCCCACCCAGTGTGACCTAAGACTTGACGTTGCTTAGGGGAAAGACCACAGGTGGACAGCACTTGGAGCCTCTGTATCCCTTTAATAGGACAAAAAAAAAAAAAAAAAAAGCAACAGACAGGAGTGTTTGGTGATCCCCTCTAATTCTGGGGAGTCCCTCAGCATTGTCTGCAGCTCTCTCCTTTCTGAAATACTTTAATTCATTACGCTGTGTTCCTTCAAGTTCCTCTTCAGGACCCTTTTCTTCCTGTTTCCAAAGCAAGCAGTGCCTTTTGCGTCATGAGCGCACGGCATCATTTCTGAAACACCCCAGTGTTAAGGAGCTGGCACACAACGTCAAAAGGGTTTTTTCGTGCTCAAAACCAAAGCAAACACACACACACAAATGTTCTCTTTGGGACCAACGTGGGAGAGAGTTTCTAAAGGCAGACCACAAGCTGATTGTGTTTCTGACAGTCTCCTTCTCTCAAAGGAGTGGGCAAATTCCGCCATGCCTTTATCTGTGCCTGACAACTCCCAGAAACAAGCCAGGGCTGGGAGCTGGCTTCAGATTCAGGAAACCCTGAGAGCAAGAGACGGCCTGCGCTTGGAGAATGAAGCACTGGAAACCACACAAAAACAGGAGGCAATTGGTTTGCAGATGGAGCAAACGGTGCAGAGAAAAGCCTTATTCAGTTGTATTAAATAAGATACACAACAATGTCACATTCACCTTTGTCCCTCTGATGTCATTTTTGACACAAAGCCTTTGTAACATGCTTGACTCCCAAGCCCTGGCATTCAATGTGACATTTGAAAAATCTTTCATTCATTTCTTTTCAACAAATATTTATTGAACAAACTCTGCTAGGTGCCAGAAATACAAAGATGACTATCTGTCTGGCCTTCTTTTAGAGGATATTGGAAATAATAGCAATCTCATCCATTTGTAGATTACTTCCAGTTTCCAAAGTACTACACACATCATCTCATTTAATTCCTGGGACCAGCATGGTAGTGTTAGATAAAGCCTGTGCTACCTGAGCAAGAAATGAGGGACAGAAAGTGCTCGACAAAAAGACACCACAAATCTTGGGGGGGGATGTGCTATCCTTGATACTGCCAACTCACTTTGCACCTAGTAACTTTAGGTGCTAAAAGTATGTGTTCTCTGGGTACCAGGCACAAAGCTTTCTGGGTCTAAAGAGCCTTCCGGGAGATTAAGTAAATTAGGCTTCAAAGAAATCTTTGAATGTGAGGACGCTATTCAGAAAGAAAATTGGCTTTACTTTCAAAGAAGACTGCAAAGAAGACATTTTCAAAGCGATGACTTAATGAGGTAGAAAGAACACTGGCCAAGGAGGTTGATAACCTGGTCCTACTTGGTAGCTTTTGGAAAATGAGGAAATTGGGCCAGATTATTTCTAAACCGCAGTTAAAATTCTACATGATTGACCAGGCAGGTGTGCAATTATGTATGTTGTTCAGCAGTTCCTGAAAAGGGTTTGATCAAATACAGTTTTAGAAATTATGCAATTGAATGTTACATATGTGTGTATTTATTTGCCAAGACTGCTTGACTGTCAAGAACTAAATAGCATTCGCAAGGTCTTTTCATTCTGAGGTGTCCTCTAACATGTACTATAGGAATGATGAGGCTGGAAAGTGTAATGCCTGGAACAAAATAAACATTCCATAAATATTTGCTTCATAAATATATGAAGACATGGATGAATGAATGAGGAACAGATGACCCTAGGGAGCAAAGAACAGAATTTTATCATGGTGACAAACTGGAAAATGCATAAGGATATCCTTCTGAGAAGTATATTAAAGTATCTCATGCCAGAAACAAAAGCCATACAACCAAGAAACAAAATGGTGCCTGTCGGGAGGTCAGGTGGGAGGGGTGGGTACATCTGAGAAGCGTTGATTTTATTACTTTAGTCCTACTATTGTTTTATTAAGGTTAGTTTGTTGATTTATTGCTAAGTAGCCGAGTTGCCTGTGTTCTCTGATCCTAGATACTTGCATTTGGAAAATGAGGTTACTTCTCTCTCCAGCTCCAAGAAAGTGCGATTCTGTCCTGACCCAAGCATCTGATTTAAATCCAGAGTCCTAGCTGATATAAAAGATGTTTGTCATTTTATGTCATCTTCTGCTGTCAGATAAACCACCAGTGGTACTATCAGCTCCGTGGGCTGGCACACTGACCGTACCTGTAAGGTTATGCCAACCCTGCCTGCTGTGTAGGTGCACATTTAAGGACTTGACACCTAGACATCTCCCATTAAAGAAACCTTTGGCTACAGCCGTGGAGAGCTGTCCATGGCTCTTCTTATGCCCCTGTTTGCTGGGGCTGTTTCCTGGGGAAATATGTTCCTATCTCTTCTGGATCATGTCAGTTCCCTTCAAGATATAGTTCAGGCTTCTCGGGAGCCCTCTAGAGAAACTCCCAACATAGGAGAGCATCTACTAGCATTTACTTTTTCTGATAAAGCTACCTATCAAATTAAACTTTGTGATGCTGTCACTTTATATATATACTTTGTCTTTCCAAGTAGATAAAAAACCCTTCTATATTTGCAATCACATTACAATATATAGATTGTACACCTTAAACAATGTTACATGTCAAATGTATTCAATTAAAAAAATAAAATCTTGTAGGGTGGAGACTGTATTGCTGCACATCTATGTCCCCACAGGGCCCAGTAGGGGCTAAATAAGCATTTGTTGATTAATCGCTAATAAGTACATGGTAATGATTTTAAGGAAGTAATTGCAGCATTTAAGGAATCAAATTAGAAATTCACAACTTTGAAGGCATATAGCATTCATTGTGTGTCAATCAGAGTTGTAAACATGTAAAAGTTCAGAAGTTCTACTATTAAAATTCTTACTATAAAAATAAATTAAAATCTGTATTGTTTGCATAGGTATAATTTAGTAGTGGTAAGTTAAACAGTCAAGAAGAAATTATTTAAAGAGTAAAGAAGGAGCAGAATTATCTCCTCACATGTACCATTGCTTAGTTAATGTTTCTGCTCAGAAAAATAACATTTAAACTGCTCAACTTGTTTCATTGATCTTTCATTTTTAATGCTTTGCTACCCTTTGATTCCGCAAAAATGAATCATGAGCTTTGAATGTGTGTGAGGCTAAGAGGGTGATATAAAGAAAAGGAAAAAGAAAGGACATAGGAAGGAAAACATTTATTTGCTGCTTTCCTCAGGACCGGTACCCTGTCTCTGCTCTGGTAAACAATACTCCTTGCATTTCCCTAAATTATAAAAGAAGATGGGGGCGGGATTTATCTATTTCTTTTATAAAACTGTGTCACAATCCATGTGCCCAAGTTATCTTAATGTAGTCACTAAATCATTTCTTCTTCTTCCACCCAAACCAATTCTTTACCAAATATGGACAAGAGCCCATCCAATTTAATCCCAGTTCTCAATTCTCATAAAACTACAATAATGCATTTTAAGTGGAGGAGTAGGCTAAAAGGCTCAACTTCCTAACAATTTCCTTTCACCTTGACATGGAATATTGGGCCATTTTGGGATTTATAATGCTTACTTTTAAAAATCAAAAGATATCAACTATATGATCTCATTTATAGGAGAAAGTGTGATTTTTTTCCTTCCTCATCCTTGTCAGACAGCCCAGCTAATTGACTTCATATTTCCTGAGTGAAGTCACCAGTGTCGCAAAGCCCAATTATAAAATAATCTGTTCTGATCTAAAGGATACTTGTACATAGTTTTTGGATATAGTTTAGAATGTCCTGAGTGGAACAGTTAAATTAAAATCATCTTTCTGGACTTAAACACAGTGAATGCAACGATAGGGACCCCATTTATGGGTACAAGGTCTCCCTCTCCCCTTCCCACCCCACACACTTTCTCTCTCTCAACCTCTTTCTCTCTCTCTATCCCCTTCAATTTTTTCTCTATATCCTTCCTGTTCATTCTCTTCAATAATTTATCAAATAGTTTCAGTAGATCTAAAGAAATTAATTCTACCAAGAAATGAGAGGCATAAACGACCATGAAACTTGTTGATGTGATAAGTGGAAGAAGTTTTCAGTGCGGTGAAAAACAGTTTCAGTGGTGACTGAGACAATCTCTCTAAAGCCAGTCTGAATTGAGGAGGGCTTGAGAATTTTATATTGGTTTCAGGGCCATTTGTCAAAGGCTAATCATCACTGGCCTTCACATAGCGACCAGATATTAACTGTAATTTAATCTACTCATGCCTTGCAGACAGCAACCACCTTTTCAACTTTGGGGAATGGTTCTATCAAGAATACCCAATGCATCTCTGTGTAATTAAAGTTGCAGCTGCCTGGCTCTGCTCATTAGAGATTCAAAGAGTCCTGGAGACCAGTCTCTCTTAGTCTTCTTCACCCCCTCCCACATCCTCTCCTTGTTTCTTCCTCTTTCCCACCCTTTCTGGCTTTATAATTCATCTCTGAAACTACAGCAGAAAAACTGCAAAAACACTTAACAGTCCCACTTCCTAACTAAACTGGGTGCTCCTTGAAGGCATGTCCTATTTGTCTTAACACAGAGCCTTAGAAAATGCTGGCAGAATTAAGGGAAGTCTTCTTTGCCTAGAATCATGTGCACAAGAACATCACTTCCCAGCAGATGAATCTTAAAATCTTCAACCTTACCTCAAATTGAGCTTAAGCATAATTTGTGGTATCTTCCTCTTCAGAAAGATACCACAATAACATTTATCCATATTTATACCAAACAGTGAGCATAAAAGATTAATTAGTGGGTAGATATCACTCCTAATAAGTGATTGCATAGCTGAAATGGCAGGCTACTAGCAGTTAGCTTTTTGGCAAAGGGATGTTAGATCTTAGGCTGTGCAGAGAATAGTATGCAGGTTCAAATCCTGGCTTTCAACACTTATCGATGGTGTGAACGTAGTCAGACGCTCTTTACCTTTACAGTAGGGCCCAGTGTACTCATGGAGCTGCTGGGTCAATTTAATGAATTACATCTATAAAATACCCAGAGGGGTTTGTCCTTAGTAAGGCACAATAAGCATTAGTCACTTCAGACAGTGATCAGAGTACTTTCAAATAGAGATACAAATTACAGGATTTCAAAAAGGGCAACTTCACTTTGTTTCCATCATGGAAAAGGGACACTAAATAACGTCAGGAGATTGGGTTACACCTGATTAGTAATTCCCTATGTGTCTGAGTTATCTAAATATGAATAATATATTAATAAGTATGAATAATAGAATATATTAACAAACACCCTTGCAAGCACAGATAAGTTATTTATTTTTTATCTCCTTTTCCTAAGAAGACACAGTCTTGTACTGGTAGCTAAGTCAAGGGCATGTCTATGGCAGGAGGGCAAAGTCATGCTCATAGCCCATAAAAATAGTAGCAACTCTACTGTTTTATTGTTTAATATACTAATACTGGTTAAAGCTTCCATAGCACATATTTTTTCACTTGATCTCTGCAACAACCTGCCAGAGACACAGGTGGAAGAAAACCAAAAATGAAAGAGGTCAACAGGTTTTCCTTTGGCAATACAATGAATGAATGGCAAATATAAGACAGGAAACCAGGTACGCTGACTCTTAACACCAAGCTCTTTATAGTTTACACACAAACTACTTCTTCATGACCTCCAATTAATTTTTAAAAATCAGAGTACATGCTAGAAATGTTTTTTGTCCTCCCTTTTAGTGGCGGTTCTCAGCAAGGGGTCCTCAGACCAGCAAGAGCTGTTTTACCTGAGAACTTACTAGAAGGTTCTTAGCTCCATCCTAGACCTGCTGAGTCCGAAACTCTGGGGTGTGGCCCAGCAATTTGTTTTACTGAGGTTTCCATACGACTCCCACATACACCAAAGTTTGAGAGCCACTGCCCTATAACAAGGAGGCTAATCACTAAATTATCTCATTTAATCCTTACAACTACTCCAAGGTAAGTAATACTGTCATCACAATCTTAGACATGAGGAAACAGAGGCTCTAAAAAAAGTAGTCAACCTCTCTATGATCATGGCGTCCGTAAGGGAAAACGGAAATGCAAACTTATGTCTGCCCGACTCCAGAGGCCCAGCCCCTAAACACACTGTACTATTGCCTCTCAACAACTATAATTGTCAGAATGGGTTTTACTTGAAAGAGTTCAAAATCGGCTGATCTATAATTTTTACCCAAATAAGGGTATTCCTTGTCTTTGCAATAGACCATCACATTGAAAATGATGGTTATCATGTCCCCTCACTTGTATCATGTAATTTGGGAGACGGGTGTGAAAAGAATCAGTGGAAATCTGGGCTTTTCAAGGAAATGCAGGCTCATCCAGCCTCGGTCATTTTCACACTACTCCGGATTTGGAGCTGAAGAACACTTGTGATCACTGAGCTCTTCACATGGTTGGCACTTATTTTCTAAGGGAATAAAAATGCAATTGACCTCAATTTCCATAACTAGAACAAGCTCAAGGGTTCAAAGAGAGTTTTTTTTATAGTCAGACAAAGAGTTAAAATAATGGTGAAGTCCTCAATTAGCAGAGGAAACTCCCAGGTGGGAGTCTTGACAGCTGTCATTCTGTCATTCAAGGTACTTTTCAAAGAACTACAGGTGCGGTGTGGTTTTGTCCTGGAACCTGCTGATACTGATCCCAGGACAGGGCCTGTGTTTAAATGGTTGCATGTGTCATTTGATGCTGCCTCCCTCTTCATCAATCATACCTTGGGGTCATTAAATTTTCAGGGAACCATGGAAACAGAAGTGATTATAAACTTAAAGGACAGCAATTTAGTATAAGATGCTATTAAAAGGTAAGTAGCTAGTAATTTTTAAGACTAGAATTGGGGACACTTAAAGGGCCTTTTTTCCTTAGCTCATGTATCTGCAAAATGACCTCACTACAAAGGCCTAATTTAGAAGGATCAGAATACTAAGTACCCTTTCCCACTTCCCTACCCATGCTTAAGCCAAAGTGCGGTGTGGGTAGAATGAGACAAAAGAAAGAATCCACCATAGCTCTGAAAAAGAAAATCTATTTAATCTGCAAACCGCACGTTGTCCATCCCCTTTGATAAATAATCATACATCATTACATTTTGTCTACATATCTTTGTGAAATGGAGATTAACTTTGGATACATCCTATCTTTGAAATCACTTTTAAGTCAAAGCATGGAGATTGCTTCCTTTAAACCAAATGGTCATGTGAATATCTAATGGTAGCTAACCCATATACTAGAGAAATGTTAGCTACCTTACATTTTATCTTCTGTGGCATGTGCACAAAAATATAATTTTGTGACAGCACATTGACAGAGGCACTTAGCAACCAAGTGGATTTAGATTAGATGCCTCCTTTAATATGATACCTCCTGTTAATTTAAGGTCAAGGTCCTGCTGAGAAAGAATCCTGCTCAGTTGTGCTTTGCTAGCCCTTAGTCAGTAAGAGCCACCCAGGAAACCTAACATCTGTCCTCTCAGAGTGGCAGGAGATGGGTTTTCCTAAAAGCGATCTTCGCTAAAGGGCACCACACTCTACTCTGCCTCTAATACAGACATCTAATACTAAAACTTTGTTTCATGAGGGTGTTTAATTCATAATTCAACCCAATCAAAAAGAAAAATGATATTACATGTAAGCACTAAGAAAATGCAAAACATTCTTTAGTAGTTTACATTTTCATTAATCAGAATGTCTATGCAATAACAAAGCTCTGGAAAAATATTCAGAAATTAAATCCCTTGGTTAGTTATTCCACATAATACCAATCAATCAACCGAATTGATATCCTCCTTGCCTATTGAATGAGCTAATTTCTTGGCTAAGCCAATTTAATTATTTTGGCTGCATAGACTCTTCTTCAGTCTAATCAATAAAAACCCACAAACTATCATTTTAAAGGTTAAACTGCTAAGTGATTCAAAACAAAGGCATTTCAAAATAATTTCTCTCTCCAAAACTCCTTTGTTTTTATTCTGTGGACATAATGGCTGAAGTGAAATGTTATTTTTTAAAAATGCAATTCTTCCACTTATGGAGGAAAAGGACATTGGGATGTCATACTTCCCCAGTTGATTGAAGAAGACAATGAAAAAACTCAGCAAGTTTCAATTATTATATAATTTCAATTATAGGTTAAATAAACTTTTTTGTTTCCAAACTAAAATGCAAAAATGGATTAGGAAAAGAATATTTGTTTAATTAAATATCCATGACCAATTGCATACACATACAAACACATGTTAATATCATATTTTAAGGAATCATTCATTTATAAGGAAAAAAAATCAATACCTCAAAATTTACATGTTAAAAGCACACAAGCAAAGAAATCTGCATGAAAGAAAACAAAAATGCGTTACAAAAATTAGGGAGTGGTTGCCTTTGCCATTTGTCCTTTGCGGTTCCTTCAGATAGATTTGCCTTTCCAATAAAGGCATCCCCTAAATTCAAATGAAAACCTGGCATGGGTATCTGAAGAATGTATTGCAGACTACCTGTTCTCTCGCAGTTTTACCCAGTAAACTTTGCTTTCATCCTCCCAGGTTCTTCATTTATGTCCTCTCTGAGGATGACATTCAGCATTGAAAGCTTTGATGCTCCATTTTGAACACATTCACCAAGGTCAATCTGGCATCTCCTCCTTCAGATACACCACTCACAATCGGCCTCTGCCTTTTATACTCAGAAGGTGGGTGAGGGACTTCCTTGGCTGTTGACTTCCTAACTTGCCCTAAAGGAACGACTCAACAGGCAGAGGGACAGAGATCATGCATCAATCACCAAGGAATCCAGATTCACACCCGAGGGACTGTGTTTTATTTAGGAATTTGCAAAGATTTTCATATAATCACTAATCTTCTCAGGGGTCGGTGTAACTGAGGCACCCAGGGATTAGTGGTTAGAAATTCATATACTGATGTATCCTGTGCAACTGTTTTACAAGCAGGATAACAACATAGATCAAGAGTCACAATAATGTTCCCGTCCTTTGAGCCTGTGAGGCCACTACCTGAGCTTATCCTAAGTAAATAATTTAAAAGAAGACAAAAGTCTTACAGGCAATCATGCTTTCTGCACAGTTCGTTAAGATAGTAACAAAAAGAAAAATCTAGAAGTCCAACAATAGAGAACAATTAGGCTAATTATGATAACTCAACTAGATGGAAGATGACTTAGCCATTAAAAATGATTGTTATATAACAATCGTTCATTGGAATAAGAAAATGTTTATAATAAAAGACCAGGCATAAAAAAATGAATAAAAATAATAAGTTCAAGGTGATTACAGCTATATCATGTTTATGTATGTGTCTGTATATCGTGTATATGCTCCAGATCCACATTATTTGCAAACTCTGTATTTGCAAATTTGCCTACTCCTTATAAGTTATTTGTAACTCCCAAATCAATAGTCATTGTGATTTCATAATCATTCACAGATATATGCAGAGCAGCAAAAACTTTGAGTCATTTGACCTTCCCAGTTAAGGTCGAGCAATGTGGCGTTCTGCCTTGTCTTAGCTCTCAGACTATACATTAGCATCTCTTTTGTGGTCTGTTTAGTGCCACATTTTTGCATTTCTATAATTTTTGTTGGTGATTTTTCCAATTAAAATGAAATACAAGCATACTGCTGAAGTGCTGTCTAGAGTTCCTAAAGGCGTGGAGGCTGTGATGCACTTAACAGAGAAAATACGTGTGTTAAATACGCTGCATTCAGGCATGACTTATAGTGTTGTTGGCCATGAGTTCAACATTAATCAATCAACTTCATATATTAATTAAGGTGTCTTTAAACAGAAACACACATAAAACAAGGTTATGTATTGATAGGTTGATGAGAAGAGTGTGACCAGAGGTTCACAGGAACATAACCCTGTGTGTCACCGAGAAGCAATGGTTCAGTATTCTCTAATTCACTGTTCATAATGACTTTATAGGACACAGCTACCACTAATAAGAACCAACTATATATACATATGTATGCATATATGTGTTTGTGTATATGTATATGTATATATGCATATATGTCTGTGTATAAACACACACATATATAATGGGTATACTACAAGAGAATTGTGTGTACAAATACACAAATATGCAATTATGTGGGTTTCAGGATGATTTAGTTTTTCTCTTAAAATTTCAAAAATGTTTTTATAACATTGCTTTCAATATAAAAATATTTAAAATGGACGAAAGCCAAAGAAACCCTGATGACTGATAACAGAGTTCTCTAGTCATATATATATAGTTCTTTTGGAATCAGTGCCCTTACTACCTCTGTCAAACAGAGCAGGTTGGCCAGCATATGTCCCTCATGCTCATTTTCTGGACAGGTCATCTGATCTCCCATTGTTTTAGTTGGCTCTACTAAGAGGTAAGGATAACAGCAGGCCTTGCATGAATGTATACATCAGAATCTGGCAGTCAGTTTCCCAGGGAGATAATCTGGTTCTCTTAGGTCTCGACCATAGTGGTCTTCAGAGGGTCTACTCTAGACTGTTACTTGGTGCAATGGACTGAATTCTGTCCCCCAAAATTCATATGTTGAAACTCCAATCTCCAATGGGATGATATTAACAGGTGTCGGGAGGTAATTAGAGTTAGATTAGGTCATGAGGGAGGGGCCATCATGATGGGATTAATGCGCTTATGAAAAAAGGAGAAAATCTCTCTCTCTCTCTCTCTCTCCCTCCCTCCCTCCCTCCCTCTCTCTCTCTCTCCCTCCCTCCCTCCCTCCCTCCCTCCCTCCCTCCTCTCTCTCCCTCCCTCCCTCCCTCCCTCTCTCTCCCTCCCTCCCTCCCTCTCTCTCTCTCTCTCTCTCTCCCTCCCTCCCTCCCTCCCTCCCTCCCTCCCTCCCTCTCTCTCTCTCTCTCTCTCTCTCTCCCTCCCTCCCTCTCTCTCTCTCTCTCTCTCTCTCTCTCAGCATACATATTCCAAGGAAGGTCAGGTGAAGGCATAAACAGGAAGAAAGCCATCACCAAGAACTTGATCAAGTTGGCACCCTGATCTCCATACTGTGAGAAGTACATTTCTGTCATTTAAGCCACCCAGTCTATGGTGTTCCATTTCAGCAGCCCGAACAGACAAAGCCCGAACACCCCATGTGACCATACTGAAGATAGGGTCTTTGAGGAAGAGGTGATTAAGGTACAATGAAGTCATAAGGGGGGAGCCCTGATTCAGTAGAATTGGTGTGCTAAGGAGAGGCAGAGAAGTCAGAGAACTTGCTTTCTCTCTCCACCATGTGAGGATACAGAGAGAAGGTGGCCATCAGCAAACCAGAAAGAGAGGCCTCACCAGTAACCGACCATGCTTGGCACTTGGTCTTGGACTTCTAGCCTCCAAAAACATGAGAAAATAAATTGCTGTTGTTTAAGCCATCCAGTCTGGGGTATTTTGTTACCGCTCCCCAAGCTGACTAATACACTTGGGTTCAGTCTCCTTGCCCTCTGGCTTCCCACTGGGTTCATAGGACAGGACATTGGATATGGAGTCATGACAAGCTGGCTGCATCCTTCTACCAAAAGTCACAGTTTCTGCTCTGGTGACTCTCTAGGTAACCACTCCCTCCTCTTGTCACTTAAGTACAAGGAATGACAGAGTCCTACACTCTCCCTTGTGGTTTCCCTAAAACCTACCTATACCTTTGTAAATAGGCCTCTTATTCAAATATGTTTCTGTTACTCGATTTCAGTGTGCCATCTATTTTCTATCAAGACCATGACAGGATCTAAGAAAACATGGGAATTGTTAAAAAGATTAGTTTAGAAAATATAATTCCAAATATTGTCTTATTGATAGAGAGATTGAAATCCTGACCTCCTCATTAACTGGTAATAACATCATCACCTCGGGGTCACTGGAATCATTAAGAGTGGGATCAGCACAGGACAGTGGCTGTGCCACTGCCTGTACCACATGGCTTGTGATGATAAGGCCAACGTGATCGTAAGAAACGAAACCCCCTTTGGTGTGCCTACAGCACAACTTATTAATATGACATTTTTCTTCCCACACTCTGTGAGCCAGACCTTCCATGATCTCTGGTTCCATTTTAATTTTTGCCATGTCTTTTTTCTCCATCTTAGTTCCATTTGCTGAAAAGTCTCCATTGTTCTAGGGGTCAGGAAAAAGGGGCAGGGGGTGTGCTTGTTTAGAAGTGATTGCCTAGCAACCCGTCTTCCTAATTCCAAGGACAGAGGCTATTTGCATTTCGAGAAAGAAGAAAAACAGCTCTACTTCTCATGCGTCCTGGGGTAAGAATGTCTTGCTGACCACTCCTCAAAGGAACCTTCCTTCCTCTGAGAACTCCCCCTGGGTGGCCTTTGCCTGCATGGCTGGGTCTCCTCCTGAGGGGGTGGGTACCGCCTTCCAAGGTGCACCCAGAGCTGCCTAGGGCACTGAGTGCCTTCAGGCACTGCCAAGCTGCAGCCCCCGGCGGGCAGCACCACGAAAAGGCTCAGAACATCCTGATCTCATTCAAGTGGACATTTCTTTCCCACACTGTTCTTTCCATTTGTAGCATTCTTTCCTGGAAACGTGCCATACCCAGGGGATGTTCAAGCCTGCTCTTCTTAACCCCCAAACTGCTAGTGAGTTCCTTGAGCCTACTTAGGGAAAGCCGAAGCCAACAGGGGCATGGAAAGAGGGACATAACCTCCACCCAGAAGTTCTTAGTCAACCTATAGGAGGTGGGAACGGAGGGAGGAGAGAAACTGAACGAGGCTGGTATATGGGGAAAAAAAATCACTGTTCCAAACTAGAGACCTCCTACAAAACATCTCATCCTCCATCCTGCTCAGTCTCCATGATGAAGGAATCAAAGGTGGTTCTCTTATAAGTGAGGTGTGGAGAGTGGTAAGATTGGAGGCCTCCCTGCTTTGTGCCTTAAAAAGGTAAAGAAAACTCCTGGGCTATCTGGCTCCAAGTTTCCTCTTCTGAAGCTCTAAATTACTGTCTATAAAACAGACCTTCAAGAATGACATAGACAACTGTTGACAATGTTTAACTTTTTTGAACGTCACCGAATAGCACAGGCATGTACCCTTGGCTGTACTATTTAATGAAGACCATCTGACGATTGTGTTTACCTTGGTTCCTTTGCCTCCTTATCATGCCAGGTTATTTGTCAGAAGGGGAGGCCCTGGCTATCCATAGATAATAATGAGCTACAACATGATAGCAGATACATCTGGCATGAAAGAGATGTTATCGGGTTTTATATACTTTTGCATTCCTTTGTCATTTTATGTATTTCATGCGCATATACACCTAAGACAAAGAAACCATGAAAGTCGGCATGAAGTTAATGAATAAATAAACTTTGACTAATATAGGGATATTCCTCTAAGAGAGAAAAGGTGGAAGAAGATAATATCACCTAATCCTCTTATCTGTAAGGCTAGGAGATAAATGCATCAAAAGTAAATTCTGAATGATTCATAGGCGTTGGTTGATGAACAGGGAACAAAGAAACACATTTTTTAAAATACCACTAAGCAAAACTTTACTGCTTACAGAAGAACATAACTGGCTTTGTGTTTTTTTGTTTGTGGGTTTGCTTTTTGTCAATTGCAATTTCTTTAAGAATTGACCTTAAGCCTTCTCTGTGCAGTGAATATTTTTATTTAATTCCCTGGAATTGGGAATTGAGCTTAGAATTTTAGAGCTAAAATGACGTTAGAAGTCATCTGACCCAAACACTGTCCTCATTTCATAACTGAGACCTACACACTGAGGCCCAAGGAGGGTCATATTTGCCCAGATGACAAACAGGTCACACAGGTGACACTTAGTTCACAGAAATCATTATTTAGGATGTCCTGGGTTCGTGTAACCAGAAGTAGTTGACCTTATTAATAACAGTATTATGTTTGTTGGCAAGCCAACCTCGCTTCTCATTTTGAACGGATTTTGAGGTAAGTGTTTTTGGGAAGGAGGGACGTGGAATGTTAAGCGATGGGCTGAAATAGACCACCATATTCCTATTCATATCTCATTCATTTCAATGGGAGCGCTTCAGGACACATTGGGTGTTCTAGCACTGAATGAACAACTAGGGGACACTGTTATGGCCAAGTGTGTCCTTGGGTGAATGTTCTCTCTACTGCAAAGTTGGTGAATTTTGCTGAGAATTTGGAGAATAGTGAAGCAGTCATCTGGTAAAAAGTTGAATCAAACATTCTCTGCGTTTCCCCGATCTGCTTACCATTTCCCTTTTCTCCTCTTAATTACCGCCACTTCATTATTCACAGTCAGTTGTGCTTCAAAGCCATGAACATTTGGGCATTCTCTTGTCTGTGACATGGAGAAACTATTGGGCATTGTCCTTACTCTTTTTAAATAATTATGTCATAAGAAGAATGGGATACTAAGCTTCAAACTTTTTAGCATAGTCCAGGCACATATAATCAATGCCTGTGAAATTTTAGATAAAGTTTGGCAAGTTTGAAAGAAGCAAGGAGAGTGTAGAACAAGGGCTTATTAGAGAGCATAGGGTGAGTTAGAACCATAGTTGATTCTGGAAGCAGAATGTTTCGTAAATTTCTCCCTGTGCAGAGAGTACCTATATCTGGTCATATCCTTTATGTTTGGGCTAAAATAATTTACAGAAATGAGACTATGGTAGCTGATTTTAATTGTTAGAAGAAAAACCATGGAATCTTTGAGTTATAAAGGTCTTAATAAATTATCTACATCACATACAATCTTAAAACAAAACCCCCAAAACTAAGTCAAATAAAAATGCATCATATAAGTATGAATTCATTTCTAAAGCTTCAAGTTGGTAACATTTCTGTATTACAAATCAAACCACAAAAACACATTAACGTTTTGCTGTTACTCAATGTGTTAAAATCATATATACAACCCATCTGAGTGTGTTGGTTTCCATTAGTTTTCATTAATGGTTATAACTTAGTATTAAGAACTATACTAATGGTTATGATACAGACAAGAAGACATCATTTAAATCAGCTACTTCTAGAACCAATTACTGAAGCCCCCTTTCCCCCCACGCCCCCAACATCACTGGGTTCCACAATTTAGAAAACACTGAGCCCATACTACAGCATCGTGGAGGACAGAAAGCCTATGTTTGGAGACTCCCTCCAGTGACAAGGAATTCAGCTCTTGGCAAGGTAGCTCACACCACAGCTCTCATTCTTAGGCAGTTCTTGTTTACACTGTGACAAACCGACTTCATGAAACTTCTACCCAACAGTCCCAGTTCTGGTCTCTGGAACCACTTTCCTCATCTGTGTGGCAGAATGTATTCACATCTAGGTCTTCCTTTCTCTCAGCCCAGTGCCCCCAGTTCCCTCAATTATCCCTGCTATGGCATGGTCCCAGACTTCTTGATCACCTCCTCTGAGTGTTCTCTTGCTTATTAGAGACACCCTTGAAATACAGATGACTTAAAATTACTTCAAACTCAACACATACCAAACTGAATTCTTGGTCTTTCCCCAGCTCATTCTAAAACCAGATAGTAAATAATACTATCATCTTTCCAGTTATGCAGGTAGAAATCCACTTCACCTCCTTGACTTCTTCCTCTGCTTTGCACTTTACATACCTAATTCACCACTAGGTCCTGCAATTTTGCCTCCTAAATAGCGTATAATTCTCTTCAGTTGGCTCTGTCTCCACTGGCACCACCCTGGTATGCCATGCCATTGTCTCTCTCCTAAGCTTCTGCAAGAGCCCTTAATCCATCTGTTATAGCTGCTCTGGCTCTCCAGAGTTGCACCATCTCACATCTTGCTTAAAACTCTTAGCAGCATCCTATTTTTCATGATAATGGAAAATCTTTAGCATGGCTAACAAGGTCCTATGTGACGTAGGCCCTGTCTGCTTCTCCAGCTGGATTTTGCACTTTATGCTCTGTGCCCAGCATATCAGCCATCTACCTTTTCCTTCACCAAGGTCTGCTCCCTCTGCCACAGGGCCTTCCTCCCTGTTATTTCCTCTGTCTGGAGTGCACTTTCCTCTTCTTTTAGTCTAGTTAACCTGCAAGACCTGGCCCAAAGATTCCTGCCTCAGTCTTCCTAGAGTTCTAATACATCCGACTCCCTTGGTTTAGGTTCTTATAGCCCTCAGGACCTCTGCTTCATGGTATGTACTACAGTTCTTATTTACATACAGAGGGTGCCTATATATATATATATATATATATATATATTTATACATTTTAAGAAAGGAAAAAACTATTAAAATTGTAATACTCAATATATACCGATAACAAAAGATGAATACAAATCATGTTTGACTTCTGCAATTACAAGAGGTGCTCAAAGTGGTTACCATCAGTGTCCAGACACTTCTGATTACGGCGAACTACTGCTAGAGCAACATTGACCAAAGTCTCCACTTGTGTACATTTTTTTTGGCACCACCGGTATACTGGGATTATTTTATTGATGTCTGGCTCTGCAGATGGACCCTTAGCTCTGCTAGATTAAAATAAGTCTATTT
Organism: Rhinolophus ferrumequinum; assembly: GCF_004115265.2. Classification (NCBI taxonomy): domain Eukaryota; kingdom Metazoa; phylum Chordata; class Mammalia; order Chiroptera; family Rhinolophidae; genus Rhinolophus; species Rhinolophus ferrumequinum. The sequence goes on along the minus strand of NC_046295.1, from coordinate 48,067,245 downwards.
TTGCTCACTTTTTTCCTCCTAGTGTACATAAGGTGCTCAAAAGTTTTTGTTCAGTGAATTAATTATGGAATTCCTATTTTTATTCTCTCTGTTCCATCAAGAAAACTATTTTAAATCTAGAAAAAAAAAAAGGAACAAACATGGTCAAGGGGAATTTGAAACCCAAAGGAGGTGAGATTAATAGAGAGCTCAAAGTTGTTTTTAAAAGAATATGTGTCTCCAGGTGCTGTTAAATAATGCCCCAGCCTACTTCTCTTGACAATATTAAGACATTCGTGCAGACAGTAGGAAGAAGGGAAAAGGAAGAAGCAAAGATGAAGAGAGATGGACAAAAGTTGACATGGTTTTTGAAAGAGAGTGAAGAAGCAGGACTCTAGAAACAACTGATAATTAAACATGACCTTTGTCCCAGACTGAATATTAACAGCAGCTATTTAAAAACGGTTTGAAAGCACTTGGAAAAGAAAGCAGTGATGACCAGGAGCAAGTATGGATTTATCAAGATTAAGTCATAGGTGATGATCACCCAGTTCCTGTTAGGTGAACTTGCAGGGTGGAAGATGGGAGATTGCCATGGGCATGAAGTATGTATATTGATCTTATCAAGACTCTTGGAAAAGTCCCCCATGTTATCCTTGAGAGCCAGAGAAATGTAGGCTGAACTCACAGCTAGTCAATCACCACTATGCACGTACCCAGCTTACCACTGCTCTGCCCAGGGCTGATTCACTCTTATGCTACTTATCTCCGCGATATTCTCTTTAAAAGTTCATATATAATTATAATAATAATAGTGGACACATACAATGCCCACTCTGAGGTGCACACTATTTAAAGTGCATTTACTCTTACAATAGCAATTTGAGAAGGCATTATGGTTGTTGCCACCTAACAGTTGAAGACATTGAGAATGGAGAGATTAAGCAACTTGTTCCAGGTCACATGGTTAGTAAGAGGTGGAGCTGGAATTTAAACCCAGAAGGTATGGCTCCGGAGTCTCTGCTCTTTATGCTATCCCCACCTTTATCTCCATGCTTCAGATGCTCTAGAATGCTCTCAGCCAGTAGGACTTTATTGTACTTGACTAATAAGCATTCGTGCACTATTTTGCAATGCTCTAAAGCAGGAGCTCTTTGCCTGTAATGCACAGACCCTCAAGGGAGCCATAAATAGAATTCATAGGATTCTATAAACTTGGAATGCATCTAGTTTCCCCTAATCTCTAACAAAAAGTTATCATCTACTTAAATTATTAATGTAGGCAACAAGCCACAGTAGTATCAGCAGAACATGGGAAGTTGTCACCTGGAGAAACCAGACATTTTTCACATCACATTTTTGTTGTGGCAGTTATCTCAAAACATTATTTGTGCTCATCACTTTGAAATTGGAGTAGTTATTACACCTGCGACCATATCTCATTGTTTAATGTTTTAACAAAAACACATGCACTTTTAATATCACATATTTAACACGTTGTAGCTGTACTTCAGTACAACCGTGCTCTTTTGTATCCCTATGCGTTTTCTTTTGTATATTTAAAGCCTTACTTGGGGACGGGGTCCTTAGGCTTCATCAGACTGCTAAAGCGCACAGCCCTGTGCCAGGCTAGCCAAGTCGAGCTTATGCTGCAGTGTGTGAGGTTTATGCCACACTAGTTTCCCTTTATGACATGTGTCTCATGCCCAGGCAAATAGTGGTGACTCATAATGGCTGACAAAAGTAAGCAAGTGATAGTTCTGGACCAACCACACAGAGACAAACAAAGCATATCACACAGAGTATTAAAATGTGCTGTCTGTATGGCAGCTAAAGTTGCCCTTAAAGGCACAGTGGAAGAAACAGAGTCCAGATCAGCAGGCAGTAAGGATGAGGGAAGTCCTTCAACGTTCTCAACGACCTCATAAACATCACTCTAGACGGGGAGGGTTGACCAACAGTGTATGAAGGATGGCTATAAAACAATCGTGGGAGGTATATCATAAATTCAGGAGGTGAGAAGAGAAGGAAAGTGTGATGGCCAATGTATGTGTCCTGAAAGCAACACCCTGGGACTAATCCATAAAGATCTGCGACAGCGCACACATTCTTAGGAGCCCATCCCAGATTCAGGGGTGTTTATGAAGGAAACATCCCTCCAAACATGGAAGGTGGAGCCCAGCATGTGCCACAGAATTATACTTTGTCCCTGTTCACCAATAACAACAACTTACATATTACATACGTATACGTCACAATTTCCATGGTGGCTTCATGACAGTACTAGTAGCAGGCAGAACAGACTTGTCTATTGTTTTACAAGAAGGAAAGAAAAGCTCAGAGTAGTCCAACGAGTTGTTCAAAGTTACATACTGCACACATATTGCGGGTGAGAACTGAGCTAGGTCTGCTCTCTGCTGGTTCCATGTTCTTTGGGGTATTTGCCAGATTTGGAATCTGGAAAGAATTCATGTTTCTTCCTTAAGAAGGTCAGACTGGCTATTTCTGAAGCCTTTTCCCAATAGAAAAGGTTGTGCTTCTGAAATTTAAAGTATTCCTTTTCCTCCTTCAGCCAATAAATCTTTAGGACTTTGTCATATGCAGTGAGCAGTGTCTCAGATGGACCTGATATGACCACTAAGACTGAGCTCTGAGAATCCACCAGGCATCAACCCTCCTCTATCTTCCGGGGAGAAGACTAGAGGAGCTGGGATATGTTGAGGGCATCAGGGAGGTTCAGAATGAGAAGAGAATGGTTTTTACGCTGGAGAACAAGGGTTCAGGTGCCGGCACTGCCACCTGGATAAGCTATAGTGTCTCAGGAAAGTGACTTCCCCTCTTAGCATGTTATTCTCCCCATCTGCATATTGTTAAAGATGGTTGAGAAGGTTACACATCAAGCTGAGATATAAAAGGAGGCCAATAAATGTTAGTCTTCCTTACAAGACCCAGCATCAACCCTCTGAGACATTAACATTGTGTAAGTTCACAATTGTTTCCTACAATGACATCTAATGAGTTTTCCAGAAGAAATTCACTACTTGCCCTCAAAGAGCTGGGAAGAATTCAAGCACCTACGGTAGCCACGAGAAAACCCACTCATAGTGACTTAACTCAGTCTGCAGTTTCACCTTGGGGTAAATGTTTCCTCCATGCCCTTAAAATTGGGCATCAATCTTTTTTATACCCTTGCCAAACCCAGGGAGGTTTCTGTGCTGACTGCAAAGGAGGGACAGGAGCCTAGAATCCTCCTCAGCCTCCGCTGCCATATCCCCCGTCATCAGGAACATGTGAATGAACCAAATTATCTCCAGGGCTGAGGGCGTGGGCCACAGAGCCGGCTGGGTTGTTAACGGAACCCAGCGTCATGTTCTCCACCCCCTTAGTAGATGGCTTATGCTGTCGTAGGGCTGTGAGGGAGTAAGCCAGCCTGGAAATGCCATGTAGGGAAGAATCTGTTCCGTTTCAGTGTTAGGGTTTTAAAATAGCTGCTAATAAAAAGCCTTCATACTGTGACACTTCAATATAGACACCCACAAGGATACCTTGACAAGCTGTTTGACTCCTCACAAGCCTTTTTTGCTTTTCCTGCGCAGGGCCCCCACTAGTCACCCACACAGATACACAACCATGCAGTGACAGAGAAGGCCAGCAGGGGTCTGCCAAGACTGCCAGACTCGCTGGGGAGCTCTGGCTCCCTGCTGGAGGGAGGCATTACTGCTATGATGTTGGCTTGTCCAGAAATATGTCACATCAATTTCAACCTGCTGCTTTTTCTGTCTCTCTCTCTATCCTCATGTTGTCTTTGATAAAACTAAACTAGAGAATGAGCTAAGCTCACCACCTAGGATGAGAGGGGAGAGCCTCGAATAACATTTCATTTACCAGGGCAGAAATGCCACGATTCAATGAACCTAGGCTCTGACGGTAAGGAAAGTAGGATATGATTGTATGATAGTGATTAAAATTCAGTGTGTCTTTCTCATTGGAAGTCCTAAAAATCCATTGATTATAGTAATACCATGTCTATCGGGAAAAGAATGATTCAAGCTTGAGAAAAAATGTAACAGCATGTAACCTGTTTTTGCAGCTTGCTAATTAAGATCTTTTACAATGTTATCATTTGAATCTTAGCATAAGATGAGACTATGCAGGACCAATATATTTCTTTTTTAATTGTATTTTTTAATTACAGTTGAACTTCAATATTATGTTAGTTTCAGGTGTACAACATAGTGGTTAGAAATTTATATAACTTACAAAGTGATTCCCCTCGATAAGTCTAGTACCCACCTGGCACCATACATAGTTATTACAATACAGTTGACTATATTCCCTACGCTGTACTTTACATCCCTGTGACTATTTTGTAACTGCCAATTTGTACTTCTTAATCCCTTCACCTTTTTCACCCAGTCCCTGCCCCCAATACCCTTCCCATCTAGCAGCCATCAGTTTGCTGTCTGTATCTATGAATCTGTTTGTTCATTTGTTTTGTTTTTTAGATTTTGTATATAACTGAAATCATATGGCATTTGTCTTTCTCTGTCTGACTTATTTCACTTAGCATTATACTCTCTAGGTCCATCCACGGACCATGTAGATGACAAGATTTCACTCTTATTCATGGCCAAGTAATATTCCATATATATATATATATATATATATATATATATACACCACATCTTTATCCAATCGTCTTTTGATAGACACTTAGGTTCCTTCCTTATTGTAGCAATTGTAAATAATGCTGCAATGAACATAGGGATATATTTATCTTTTTGAATCAGTGTTTTGGATTTCTTTGGATAAATTCCCAGAAGTGGAATTGCTGGGTCATAAAGTAGATCTATTTTTAATTTTTTGAGGAACCTCCATACTGTTGTCCATAGTGGCTGCACCAATTTGTAATCCCACCAACAGTGCACGAGGGTTCCCTTTTCACCACATCCTTGCCAACACTTGTTTGTTGCTCTATTGATGATAGCCATTCTGAGAGGTGTGAGGTGGTATCTCATTGTGGTTTTTATTTGCATTTCTCTGATGATTAGTGACATTGAGCATCTTTTCATACATCCATTGGCCATCTGTATGTCCTCTTTGGAGGAATGTCTATTCAGAGGACCAGTATGATTTTTAAATTCAACTGCACATCAGACTCACCGAAGAAGCTTGTTAAAAATATAAATTCCCATTCTCATCCCCTCAGAGATGCTAAATCGTCTGTCTAAGGTGAGGCCCAGTAATCAAGGTTTTGAAAAAGCCCTCTGAGCTATTCAGATGTGCAGCCAAGCTTGGGAGTCTAACAGTGGGGGAGTGCTATACCCTAGTACCAGGTAAGACAACACTACTGTGCCTCCATTAGCAGGAAAAGAACCTGGCAAGTTACATCACAGTTGGATATCACAAGCAACTTTGTGTTTGAAAATTCTCTTAGTGGAGCCCACTTTAGGATGCGTTTGTATCTGGTAAGTGGAATTTCTTGGGTTATATGTCGTACTAAGTTCTTATGACTGCCAATGGGATAACCACCAGGAGAAGCTGCTGCAGTTCTGCAGAGGGGTCAGTCCTGGTGTTTTTCATTTCTTCATGTATATCCAATATTAAGTCAGGTTGTCGAAAAAACCTCTTGGTGTTTTTTTTTTTTTAAATTGAAGTAAAATTGGTATAGAACAGTACATGTTTCAGGTGTATGTCATTGTGATTCAACACTTCACTAAGTGAAGGTCTTGGAGTTTTATAGTTTTTCATACCTGGACAGATAGATCGAGGAAAAATAGGAAATAACCACCCACGGACAGAGTTCTAGGAAAGTTTTATGGAGCGTTGAGAGATGAAGTCATACTTGGACTTAGGAGAGAGCTCTATTCTAAAGATCTCCTACGGTGAAGGACATCTTTACTTTCAAAGACTTCCAAGAAGAGTGCCATGTAGTCTTTCTTATAACCTTGTTTTAGGCAATTATCATAATCATTAAGAACCTAGGAAGTGCCTAGCACTGTGTGAGGCATTATGAAGATCAAATTATTAATAATCATTTGTAGTCAGGTCACTTAGCATTCTTTACACTTCAGTCATTTGCAGCAGTCTTTAAGTTCGACAATACCCCCATCTGATCTTCTGCCTTTAAGGCCCAGGTCAAATCCTATTTCTTCCAGAGAATTTTCCAGATGTCATCCCACATCCAAGTAAAAATCAATTTATTTCTCCTCTTCAGAACACGCATCGCACTGCCTAGTATCAGAGTGATTCGTTCATGTTTCTTCTCCCTAGGGGAGTTGTGGTTTTTTTCTTTAGGGAACAGAGCATATCTCTCTCAGGATCTTCATATTGGAGAGGGATCACTAAGGATTATATAGACAATATGATACCATCTTGGATTAATTTAGTTATTTATCCATCCAAGGTGCTCTATCCCTGACCAAAGGACAAAGACTGTGGGAAAGTGTGAAAAGTGTGGAGCATTGTTAATATTCTGTCCGCACATTTTTTCCCAAAGCCGTCTTGAACCAATTCACATTTTGAGCCTGGGGAATCTCTCAGAGGTAATAGGGAAGCTAAGATAATTTCCTCTTGCTCAATATTCACTGGAGATGGAGAAAATCTACTCTCCTGCTTAAGTAATAATCTTGTGTAGGCAGGAAAACTTTAATTGTAGAAGAAGTATTATGTAAATGTAAGTTATTTAATTAAAAAGGGGGGAAAAAAAGCCTTCACAGGGAGTAGCTTTCTAAAGAGGTGGGAGAACTTGTTTTCTTTACTGCAGTTTATAAGTGGTTCACTGACAGATTTTTGAAATGACATATTCATCACCAAGAGAGATGGCAACTGTCTCCTACTTCTAGACAAGGTGGAGTAACAGGGAAGAGATCTGCTTTCTCACCTGAAACAACCAAAATATGGCTTCACTATATATGAAACAATTATTTTCAAGACATTAGATAACAGGCAATGCAGGATAATGATTCTGAGAGATAAGAAACAAAAGTAGTGAGTCCTACGATTGCCAAGCTCAATTCACTGAAAGAGAGAGAGAAGAACTCAGGTGGAGCCCAGCATACTCCCTAAGTTAAAAAGATGGAGCTGAGAGTCTGAGGAAATCATGTGGCGAGAGTGGACAGGACAGGATACCAGAGGGGAGAGAGCTACGCAAAGAGAACTCTGAAGAGCTACAGAGCGTGCCCCTTGAGTATTCAGATGAGTATTGATTAGTGCATGTGCGGATACTATCAGTGGCTGGGGAAGAACTATCCAAAAGGATTAGTGAAAGCAGAGCCCAGTGTTCACACAGAGCCAGGAATCGTGCTGGTTCTCACGAAGCAGAGTGAAAACCTCATGATTCTTGGGGAACGGAGCATCCAGTAGCTCATGCCTTGGTAGTGGACAATCATTAGCTCTAAAGTAAGCACTGGTCTGGTACTGCCTAATCTTAACAGCAACACACTAAGGGAACAAACTGTTTCGAGGCAGTATGATCATACTCTGAAACAAAGCTCAAAAATATGTATAGGATTGCAAAAATATCCAGCAACCGACAAGATAAATTTGCAATGCCTGGCACCCAGTCTAAAATTACTATGCATTCAAAGGAGAAGGAAAATATGATCCATAATGAGGAGAAAAATCAATTAATGGCAATTGATCCAGTACTGACACACATGGTAGAACTATAGACAAATATAGTGAAACATTTATTATAAATGCAGACAAATATAATGAAACATTTATTATCAATGCATTCCATATGCTTCAAAAGATAACCAGAGGCATAGAAGATATATATTTTTTAAAAAGGTCCATATTTAACGTCTAAGAAGAAAAACTACAATATGAGATGAAAAATACACTGAATGGAAATAATAAAAATTAGACATTACAGAAGAACAGATTCAGGAAGTTGAAGACAGAGGAGTAGAAACTATCCAAAATGAAACACACAAAGAAAAGAGAATCCAAAAACATAAAAAGAGCTCAGTGAGCTATGAAATAGCCTTAAATAGCTTAATTTCCTTGTAAGTGAAATTGGAGTCCCTAGCAGGTACGTAGGGGGAACAGAAGAAATATCTGAACAATAATGGTCAAAAAGTTTTCAAACTAAAGACATTTATAAGCCAAAAAATCCAAGAAACCCGAGCACAAGAAATAGGAATAAAAGTATACCAAGTCACATATAATCAAATTGCTTAAGACCAGTAATAAAGAGAAAAATTTAAAGCAGCCTGGGAAAAAAGAAGCATTGCATACAGAGGAACAAAGGTGTCCCACTGAGGAATGCCAGTACTTTTATTTCTTTAGCAATGTTGATATATCACTTCAGTTTATTGTCTTCAACAAACTGTAAAGGCAGGAGCTTATTGCAAATAGGAAACAGAGGCTTTGATGGTAAACAAGGTGAGTATGACATTATTTTCTTTCCCCCAAAGCCATCTACTTTCCCTCTCTTTTTTCCTGTAGCAGCATCCCAATTTGCCTAGGTCTTTGGTAACAAGCCACTGATCTGTGTGAGTTCATCCCTTAGTCTTGACCCACCTGTGGCCAATGAGGTGCAAGGAGGAGTCTTTGCAGAAAGGATATTCTGGGAAAAATTTACTTCCTAATGTGTGCAGGGAGAAACTATCTGCTTCCTGTAGCCACCTTGCTTCCTTCCTCCTCTGATTGCAATTCTGATATGTTTGGAGTTGCTCCAGCCATCTTGGAGCCACGAGGAAAAGACTAAGAAAATATCGAGTACCAAGCCATAGCTCTGACACTGGAGAGCCTCCAAACCTATCAGAAACTGCCCACCTGTGAAGTTTTTGTCAGGGGAGCAAAACGAACTCCCTGTCTGCTTAGGCCACTGCTAGTAGCATATTGCTCCCTTTGGCCACATGCATTCCTAACTGATAGAACATAAGGTTAGAAAAGGCAAATCAGACATCTAGGACCCCAGTCTGATGCTCTTTCCTTTACACCTCAGCTAAGTCTTTGTTGTCACCTTTTTTTTTAAGGGGCTCTGGTCTGAGAGATGCAAAAGTATGCAATGTCACCAGCATGAGAAAGCTGAGGCCTGACTGCTTCAAAAATGGTGGAGAAAAGGGAGAAAGTACTTGCTGAAGATACCTCTCAGCACTCTGACATATCAGAATCCTTCTGGCCCATCCAAATCAATGGGCTATGACCTAACTTCCTTCACAGTGCACCTAAGTGCATACTTAATTTCTGCCTGAAGCACCTCTGTATACAAAGCAGATACACTATTGGTTTCAAGAATAAGGGATTCAGAAGACTGCAAAACCAAAGAGGATTTATCCCATCTCCTGCTAACAGTCTTCACTGGTTGGGAACAAAGTTTCTCCAGGCCAGTTCTGTGCTGGCCTTAGCCATTTTCCATAGCACTTCTTGAAAGGCCACAAGGCACAATAATAGATTAAAGACTCTGAGGAGCTCTGCAGCAAGGAAATTATTGTTTTCCTAGTGATCAGGGTTTTCTTTTATTTGTGAACATCCCCTGGCAGCTCATAGATCCAGTTTGAGAGACACTGCTCTAAGCCAATCAAATATGTACAGGAGTAGAGATCTGGGAATCTGTTGGGTGGATCTATTTTCATAAGCTGACATAATGCAATCTGACATGTCATTTTTCTGGCATTAAAAACTCTCAGTGGCTTCCCACTGCCAAAAGGACCAAGTCCAAAGTCTTTGGCATGGCAAACAGGCCCTTGTGAAATCTGATAAAAGCCTAAATAGCCTACTTCGTTACCTCAGATGCATGCAAAGGAGTCCCCATTCTCTGGCCACACACTGTGTGATGTTTACACGGTAGTTGTTTTTCATATGCTATCACCTATGCCAAGAATGCCACACTCCCCTCCTAGCCCAGGGCCTTCTTGCCAATAGAAAAATTTGGGGGTTCTATCTTAAATACCAGCTCAAATATCGTATCTCTGTGAACCCTACTCTGATTTCCCAAAGTAGGCTGGTGGCTTCCTCTTTCGGGTTGCCAGTACATATCTTTATTACAGCATTTATCACATTATCACATGTCTAAAAACTCCTTCAAGTTACAGCCTGTGTGTCTTTTTTATCTGGATTCCTTTAGTATCTAGTACAGCATCTAGCACTTAGTAGCTGCTTCATAAACATGTGCTGAATAAATGAATGAAGGAATGGACACTCACCCACCCCGTCGCAACTCCAAAGAATATGTAAGATTCTTAGGAAGGCTTGAATACAAACTAAGCCAATTTAGCATCTTGAAGCTATTTATGCAAATCTAGTTTAATATAGAATTAGTCTAAACTCAATGTTCTGATTTCTCCCTGACAGACAGGTTCCTCTGAACTGTGCTCTTCCTAAGTGTTGTTATACAGGGCATAAATTGAGGATGATTTCACAAAATAAATAGCTTCTTATGTTTCTGAGTCCATTTTAATCAAAAGAATGCAAACAGAAAGGTCTTTATAGTGCATGTGAAAAGGTCTTTATTGTGCATGTGAAAGTCAAGAGTCATTGTGTAAGTATTATATATTAAGGGGGAAAATAAGGAAAGGATACATGCAAAAGAGAATTAAGGACATAGAGGACATTCCTCTTTCAGGAAGGGATTGTGTTGCCTCTTAAAGTGAACACTGTGCCTGATTTTAAGCGTTCTAGGCAAAGTATACCAGAGGAAGTTTTCCTATTATAGTATAAACGCAAATAATTTCAGTTCTGAGCTCTCCGTTGAAAGCAAATTGTCCGAGATAAGGATGTCCCTACATCCCTAGCTTTACTTCCTGAAGTCAGTGCTTCCGGCCTCAGAGCCAGGCCCATCTTCAAATCTGAGTACCTCCTGTATGCATTTACAGGGCTAAAAAGACACATTCATAAAGGCTTTTCCTGAGATGTGTCCTGTTCAACAATCGTTGATTGACCACCTAATATATGCTGTGCAGTTAGCCAGTCTGTGAGATTCACGTATGTGTAAGACTTGTTTTCTCCCTGCTCGCATACCAGTGAGGAACATACACTGGTATATGAACAAATTTCCATGATGCAATGTGCTGTATGCTGTAATGCCCATTTATATCAAGTATTGAGGGACCACAGATTTGTGAGCAATTACTCTGCTTGAAGGAAATCAGAGAGCAGGTGAAGCTGAAATTGCATCTTAAGAATTAGCAGGCATTCACCAGGGAGATGCAATGAGACTCCTTTTAGAGGGAATGACATTGACATTTTACAAAACCACATGCTGAAAAAACATTAGTGGGATGAGTCAAGATATCTATCTATCTATCTATCTATCTATCTATCTATCTATCTATCTATCTATCTATCTAACATCTATCATCTATCCCTTTCTATCTCATCTGGCTACCTACCTATCTTATCTAGAAATGTTCACATTACATGAAACTATTCCTTAAAAATAAATACATTCTTTTCAAAGACTGAGGTATAAAAGTTAACTCTTGATGATTTCTTATGTGCTTGTCCTGTCCTTAAAATATCTAAGCCTTGTCCTCTCCTCTATAGTTCATGACTTGATTTTCTAGTTCATCACTCCTCTTACTCCAGGGTGGGCCGTGTAAGGGCAAAGGTACTGAAGTTCAAATCAATTCTTTTTGCTACTTGTACTATCAGCTGACTTCAGCACACTCCAGCTTCTTTTCTCTCTGTAGCTAATACACGGGGATTGAGCACCCAAAGATGATTTCTTGGACTTTGTTTCTGATATCATTTTAACAGTTTAGCTTTCTGACCATGCATGGCCTTGCTTAGCTAAGTTATATGCATTTGTTCATTAAATGTCCACCATAAACCAATGTGCCTATTCTACTTCCTTTTCTTCTTAAGTGGAAGATGAATTAAGGGATAGGATTTCTTACCACCCCAACATAAAACTAAAGCCCATAGGAGAACAAGACTTAAACACTAGGATTTCAGATGTTTAGGAGCTCCGCCCTCACCAACCGATCACATTCGTTTTAAGCACATTTTGGACCCAAACAGTGAAAACCACCAACATGCACATTAAAAAAATTTCAGTGGATTTACTGTGGCATAGCAATGACCAAGTAGAGTGAGATCCTAAGTCTCTGACAGGTAGAATTTGACAGAAATCTGGTTCAGATGTTTCCTAAATGTCAGGTTTTGCTAGTGGAGGGAAGAAATAAAACCGGAATAAAAGATGGGCACTATGGCGCTGCTAATTAAAACAATTCAGAGAACATAAATGCTAGAGTAATTTTGGACCCGCCATATCAGGCTGCTTTCAATGCAAATGTGGCGTTCTGATTTCTTCCTGCATCGGGAAGATATAATTAGCTCAGCTGAAACAGGGTGAAAGCCTTGAGGCAGCCGTTTCCTGGTGCTGCCAGCTCCCCCATGATGGAGGAACAGCTGCCACCCGTCCCTCCTGCCCCAGATTGCACAGAACTGTGGTCACCCCACAAGGCTGCTCACAAGCCACCCTGAGCAGAGGGCTCAGGCTGCCAGTGGGATTGGTTCTTGCTCAAATACGAGTATAAGGGACACGTTAGTCCTCAACCAGTTGACTCCAGGCTCAATCACCGTCCTTCATGTCAGATAGCCTGGGCTAACACAAAAATCCTCCCTCGTTACTCTGCAGAAAGGATATTTACCAATGGTGATGACAGCACACATCAGCTACAGCGCCTCATCCCTTTGGAGTGTGCAGGCTTTGGGAGAGACTAGGAAGAGAATAAGGAAGAAAAGGTGCCTGCAAACAAGAAATCTGAACTGTAAGAACACATTTCCCAGCTGCTGTGACAGAGAAGATGAAGAGACACCATGATGGGGAGGGATTTAATGCCAAATTTATGAATGATCCAGCAGGTGGATAATTAACGTGAAAGTGAGAGTATTCTGGGAAATAGTCACTGCAAAATGTTCTGGAGTTCACCTACAAAAACAGCAACAGCTTCTGCTTCTCTCTTTGACCAACTCCACAGAATGGACTCCACCGCTACGCTTTTGATGTTTTAATAAGCAAAAATATTCTGCAACTGAGGTCTATGATGATCAATACTGTTGTGGAACCAAAAGGTGGACCATCTTTTTGAAATTTTAGAGAAGGCAAAATGAAAGTCATTGATTTTTTTTTGTTTGTTTTCCTAGGCTACTATCAAATTGCCAAGTCTTAAATCTCTCAACCAATTTCCTACTTGTTTCCACCCATTCCCACCCATAACGGAGGCCAGTGGAAGTGGTGCTTTTTCCTCGTCTTCAGTGGGAACAACAAACAACTAAGTGAATGCACACACCCTGCAGCTGCAACTGAGTAGTGACCATGCTGTGGGGCAGGAGGATAAACAAATGTGGCATCTGAAGCACCTTTCTTAATGACCACAGTAGTGCCAAGAACATTTGACAAATCAAGGAACTCCGAATCATTATCTTCTCCAATCAATTTAAAAGGAAACACTTCAGAAAAATGTCACCTAAGTGGAGGGTTTTCTTTTTAACAAATGATAAAATAAGGTAGATGACAAGTGACCTTGTTTGTATAATGTGTAAATGACCATGACTAACTCTTCATGTCCATAATCATGGTTACTATTTTGCTAGTATTTTTCTTTTCGGGGTTTTTTATTGAGATATAATTCATATACCTTGATATTTACCCTTTTCAAGTACACATTCTATGGTTTTTAGTATATTGGCAAATATGCTAAACAATCATCACCACTAACCAATCCTAGAACATTTTCATCACCCAAAAAGAAACTCCATCTGTAGTAGCAGTCACTCCTCATTCTCCATTGCCACCAGCCCCTAGCAACAGCTAATCTACTGTCTCCGTGGATTTGCCTATTCTAGACATTTCACATAAATGAAATCATATAATATATGACCTTTTGTGCCTGGCTTCTTCCACTTACCATAATGTTTTCAAGGTTCCTATATGTTGTAGCATCAATCAGTACTCATTTCTTTTAATTGATAAATAATGTTCCACTGTATAGATTACCATATTTTTTGTAGATCTATTCATCAGTTGATAAACACTTAAATTGTTTCCACTTTATTGCTATTATGAGTGATGCTGCCATTTCATCACACAAGTTTTTGTGTGAACATATGATTTCAATTCTCTATATGGTGACTCTGTGTTGAGCATTTTGAGAAACTGCCAAACTATTTTCCAAAGCAGCTGCACCATTTTACATTCCCACCAGCAGTTTCTGAGGGTTCCAATTTCTCTCCATCCCTGTTAATACTTGTTATTATCTGTCTCTTTATCATAGCCATCTCAGGGGGTATGAAGAAGTATCTCATTGTGGTTTTGATGTGCATTTCCCTAATGACTAATGATGTTGAGCATTGTTTCATGTGCTTATTGGTCATTTGTATATTTTCTATAGAGACAGTGCTACTTAAATCCTTTGCCTATTTTTTTAATTGGGTGGTTCATCTTCATATTGTTGAGCTTTCCAGTCTTTTCCCTCTGAATTATTTTTCTAAAGATTGTAGAAAAGGACATTGGGTTCCGTCTAGTTCAGTCCTAGCTTTGGGAATGAAGCATAACTTTATCGAACTGGATAAGGATAAGGTTGAAAACATTTTCTGAGCACTTATTTTGTGCCAGGCACTCTGAGACCTTTATTAACTTATAGCTGAAGAGAAAGCTGTTGCTTGGGTCACATGTTTCTCCCTTAGATGCTCTTCAAGATCAGCAAAGCTTTTCCTTAGGGAAGCACCAAGTGTTTCTTTGTCCTCTGAGACAGGGAGATGCCCCCATCCCCACCTCTTACCACGGGAGCCAGATACATCCATTGGCAGCTAATATACAACCCCTCCTCCTGCCATGTTTTAGCTATCTAGAACAACCTAGTCATTGCTAGACTCAGGACAGGCGCTTTAAAGCTCCACTTTGAACACCTGAAGTTGACTATGATCATGTTTTCTATAAATACACCCAAGAGAATCTTTTCAGTTTGATCTCTAGTCCATGTTATGCAAAATATGGACAATGCTTATGGAGGTGACAAAAGAAGAAACCCCACAAAACAATCTATAGAAGAATATACAGCAAAGCAATCAATTCATTGTCTGAGACTAATTATAGCAAAGTTGGCTCAGCTCAAGTACAGAGGCATTGGAAGTCAGTGAGGCTACAAGGAGAACAGGAAACAGACTGAGGAGGCCCCTTCTCAAAAACAAATCATAAAGGAAAGAGCAAAGGTGAGGAAAGGCATTTTCTTCACCAGTCCTGCCTTTTTATGAAAGTTAATTAAGTTACATGTTTTACCTGCCTAGGCTATATACATACAGCACACTATTCCTTTTCCTTCCTATTTTCTTCCTCTCCCCTTGAAAGTCCAGCAAAACAAGAAAACCAAATTGAGGGGTTGAGGTAGTAGAACACCACATGGACCTTCAGTTTCAATATCATGACTTCAAGGTTTCCAGAAATGTCCCTTTTCTCTCATACCCAAGTCCCAAGACCTCAGTTAACAAATCTAACAGGCCAAAGGGGCCAATTCCTGGTAATCAGTGGATGTGAACTATTGTCTATAACTCTATCCCTTAGTGCTTCTAGTGGTGGAACCAACCCCAGGGGGGCTGGGTGGGACAATTCAAGAGCAGACAGGATGGAGCTTCGTACATCTCACCAAGATGGCCACAGGCTAATCCACGTTCAACCAAGATGATTCCGTGTGGGAACTTCCAAGGTCTAGTGTACTATTAGTTATGTGAACAACTTCATCTTAAGTCAAACCTCAAAACAAAGGCTCCAGGCATAATTTCACACATCAAGTGCAAACCTCAAAATTATTTAAACTCATGCCCTCCAGGAATTTCCCCAAGCGCTCAGGATCCTCTGACAGAATCCTCAGGCTGGGAACTCTCCTCTTAGAGACACCACACACCACTCTGGAGAGCCATGGAGAGAGCAGGGCAGGTGCCGTGGGCTGAACTGCACCCCACCACCACCCCCGCCCAATTTATGTGTGGAAGCCTTAACCCCCAGTACCTCAGAATGGGACTGCATTTGGAGTTGGGGCCTTAAAGAGGTGATTAAGTTAAAATAAGGCTACTAGCGTGGGCCCTACTCCAGTCTGACTGGTCTCTTTATAAGAAGAGGAAATTGAGGCACACAAAGAGACATCAGGGTTGTGTTTCCACAGAGGAAAGACCATGGGAGGACACAGATACAGCATTGTCTGCAAGTCAAGGAGAGGAGCCTTAGAAGAAGCCAGCCCTGCCATCAATCACCTTGCTCTTCGACTTCTAACCTGCTGAACTGCGAGAAAATAAATTTCTGTTGTTTAAGCCACTTAGTCTGTGGTATTTTGGTACGGCAGCCTCAGCAAATGAATGCAACAAGGGTCTCCCAGGGAAACAGGGCCCTGGGACCTCCTGGGAGCTCAGCCACTCACCCTGTAGTAGTCAGTGCTGTACACGTCCCGGGACATGCCGAAGTCCCCGATTTTCACCAAGAGGTTCTCGCCGACCAGGCAGTTCCGGGTGGCCAGGTCTCGGTGCACGAAGTGCTGGGACGCCAGGTAGACCATGCCCGCGGCGATCTGCTGGGCGATGTGCAGCATCTGTGACTGCGTCAGCTCCGTCGGTGGGTTGCCTTCGGCCATCAGCCCGGCATCGGGTCCATGTGCCCTGTGGAGGACATGGAAGGCGTTGCCAGAGCTGGAACTCTGCCTTGGGGGCCCTTTGCCCCTTTATCAGCTGCTGGTTCTAAAAGACGCTGCCTGACTTAGTCTAAAGAGGAGGGAAAGATGCTTCCTCCATGATTGTACCTCAAAAGCATCCAGGCCTCAATTCCCAGAGTCTAGAATCCCCAGGACCTGAATGGCGCCCCCTTCAACATATAGACAGGTTCATGTTTTAGGGGCTCCAGAGGTATGCGCTGGTCAGAGCCCCCGATCCTGAAAAGCAGTAGGTGGCTGAAGCACAAAAACAAAACCGAATACTGGGAGAGACTTTGGGTCTCCTAGAGCAGTGGGTCATGGAGCGCCAGTGAGAGCGCCCCCCGGCCCCCCAGCCACAGGCTGCAGCCAAGTACCTCCCACCACGGCTGACCTCTCCAGTGTTCCACAGGGCCAGAGGTGGCATCTATATTGTCCCGGATTCTACTTGCGCTGCTGCCTGGTATGGTTTCCAAGCTACATTGATCTCCCTCAAGCCCAGTTCGGCAGAATCCCAGGGCATCCTCACCCTGAACATTCATTCCAAATGAAAAATACCATCTCCTTCTGCCCACCCCTTACCCTGACCTCCAGCTCAATACATGCATTGGTCACCACACAGGAGAATTCTTTTGAATCACAACACATTTACTCTTTTACTGGTGCAAGTTTAATTCTTTACCCTTTTTTGGGGGGCTGGGGAGGTGGGGGGTGAGAATACGGTGTTTTATATGCCTTCTATCTTACACACCAGCCTTTCCCCAGCTATGGGATGAATTAAGGTATCAGAACACTGACAGGTGCTTCAGGGAGGGGAGGGCCCCAGTCTTAGGATCCTCCCTGGGCACCGGCAGTCCCCACTTTGTAACCCAGCGAGGTGAGCCCAGACTGGTGCCACTACCCCTGGCGGCCTGAGGGGTCGCTGCAGGGCAAGAAGTAAAAGCTTGGTCAAAGGGCATCCCCTTCCAAAGGCAAGTCGGCCAATTGCATCTCCTTCCAGACAGATTGAAGCACTTGAAACACACATAGAGGATTTTAAGTGAATTTTAAAGTGGTTCCTTCACCTGCAGAGTTCCAGAACCGTAGGACCATTTGAAAATGAGAGCGCCGGAATTCAAGAACCCAGACGTGGTGCTGCCCCTCCCCTTCACCCGCCAGCCCCTCCTGCGATGAGTTACTTAAGCGTAGGCGGTTACCCCCCTCAATCACGGCTCCAGCCCAGAATGACTCCTCTTTCCTTGATTTCTAAAATATGCTGTCATCTGATCTTTCGTTCCTGTATTCTCAGAGGACAAGCAGTGGACAAGGAGGTGGGGAGTTACCCAGTCCCAGGGGGACCCAACACCATGATCTGGGGAAGATTTTAACTTTGCCAGTGTGTAATTTCCCTATTAGTCAAAAATACAAAGAGATACCATGCTGTGTGCTCATTTAGGTCCTTTTTTGTCTCTAAATATCTAGATTGAGCCATTCCTAAGAAAGAACTTCCTATTTTTATACAAGGCAAATCCTAACACATTTACTTCACCTCCATTCAAATCACAGTGCCCCCCACCCCCACCCCCTCTTGTCACACTGAGGAGCAATCTGTAGGACAGCCTCCGGATCTCTCCAGTTCTAAATCTCTCACTGGAGTAAGCAATCTTGCCATGCAGTGGGCAAGGCTCTGGGTGTCAGAACTGAATTTGAATCCTGTCCTAACATACTAGCTGTGACCTCAGGAGAGCTCCAGAAGCTCTCTGGGCCTGTTTCCTCATTCTGTAAAGTGGGGATACTGACCCCAACTTCCTTAGCACACTGGTGTGAGGAGTAATTGAAACTATGCTTGTGTGGTGCTTTGCGGCCTTTCATCAAAAAGCCAGAGCGAAAGGCTTTGCAGACAAAGGTTCTCTTTAAAAAAGAAACGGAGAGGAGACAACACAGCACAACGGATCTTCTGGGCATTTCGTTTTCTTTTCTTTTTCCGAATGGCCTGTGACAGGACTCTTAGGGACACCAAAGGGCTGGCTCTTCCCACCTCACTAAAGGTTATTCAAGCCCAACCCTTCTCAGTACTAAGAGGCAGCAGAAGTGATGTTTTTACTCATCACAGGAGACAAAGCTCTTCTGTGACCTCACCGGGAGAGGGACCTAGGGGAGCACATCAACTCTGAGAAATTCTGTCAGACCCAGAGAATCCAGACCAGGATAAATCTTCATAGATTTAGTTCAAAGAGGGAAATAACTTGTTGATTTGCCCCAGCCTTGTTTCAGCCCCAGAAATCTAGATTCCTCTAAGAATCTGTCCATTGCAAAGACACCAGGGATAATTTAGAGGTGAGTATCAAAGGACACCACTGAGCAAAACAGCACACCCAGCCTTACACTCTTAGGGTGCCAGGAAGCCACCAGCCTCCACAGCCTTCTGCACTCTACACTACCATGTGTGGATGGGGCAGGTGCCTGCATTTTTAACCAGTTAGTATTCCTCATGCTCGCTTCTGGGTATTTGAACAAGGCTCCTTCTGATGGGAGAAGCTTCTGGATGCTTTCCTTGAGCAGAAAGTCCTATTGTAGAGGGCAGGTGAGTCTTCTAAACAAGTTCTTAAGAAGAGTATAAATAAAGTTAATACAACGGCCCTCTGCTTCACTCCCAGGAAATAAAAACATGTTTCATCTCTTCCAAGAAAACATGCCTGAAGAGGGGAAAGCAATATCAGCACTCTGGTGTGGGTGGCAGGGAGGTGCAGGGGGCTTCTGCCCGGGAAGGCTGCCCACCCTTCCTCAGCTTGTTCTCTCCATGTGGGTTGCAGTCGGCACTTAGCCACACTGTTCTGGCTGTGGAATTCCATAGCACACTAACTTCCTTCTGATCTTCTAACAGCCACCTTAAGAGGAAGGATTGCAGCGGTGACGACTAGGGGTTTTGCAGACAGGGAATGTGGGTTGGAATCCCAGCCTTGTCACTGACTAGTCACTGACTCAGGTTCTTCAACTGTAAAATGAGAATGATGGTAATAATAGTTTATGAAGTTTATATAAGGTGTAACATTTTAAATGCTTAGAAAATCTCACCACTGTTAACTGTTATTGCTTGAAAATGCTTTGTTTTCTCCTCATTGGAAGAGAATTTTGGAGAGATTCTAAGAGGAGAAACTCTAACCTCCTTGAAAGCAAGAACTGTATTTTCCTCCGTATTTCCCAACCTAGCATAGAACCTGACCATGTTGGTACTCAGTATATGCCCTTTGGATGAATGAAAAGGGTGGGGAGATAACTGCAGGCATCTGTCATCATAGGGTAATGCCAATGACACTTGGGGACATGTGCATGGCAGTTTAAGGTCTGGGTTCCCTTCCAGAAAGAGAGGATACATTATAGTTCACAGCACAGTATGGCACCTAAGAACTGATTCTTGGCATGGAAAACCTCTTGTTCCCAGAGTTCAGCAGATTCTGAAATGGAGCAGAGGAGGTTTCCAATAGCTCCATGGCCCATACAAGATGCCAAGGGAGAATCAGGTGCCTGCTCCTTCTGGAAGGCAGGAAGGAGAGCTAGGGATAGGTCAACAGATCCAAAGTGAAAGAATCAGCACACACACACACATACACACACACGCGCGCGCGCTTATATGCACGCGCATAGTCTGAGCTCACAGGAGCATTTAATCTCATCCAGGTGAATACATGTGGATTTATTATGCTATGGTTTTTGGAAAGCATCATTTTTAGTTGGAGAAGTAGCCTAGAGCATGGGAACAAGGAAAACATATTTCTCCTATGAGCATCCAGACCTCAGCCAAATTCAGCTTCTTTTCCTCCTTTCACATTAGATCTGACGATACTACATGCAAAAGCTACCAACATTCTTGCTCGTATCACCTACAAGAAAAACTTTGCTGACATCAGATAGTGCGTTGCCAGGATGAGTGTCTCTGAATACCATAAATTGGCTCCATATTCCTAATCTCACCTGGCAGTCCCTCACACACACAATCAGAGGCAAAGCAGAGAAGGAGAACTAAATTACACATGTATTCATGAGGCTAGAGATGGTGAAAGTGATCCAGATGGTACAAATCACGTGATGACATTTCTAAACACAGCGGTAGACTCTCCTCCTTCCACGGTTCTCTCAGTGATTGACTTATTACTTAAACTATACAGTTTCTGAATCTTCCAGTGGCTACATGAAGCTACTAGTGCCGATTTCTGTGGAAAGCCCTCTTCAGTGCCCACAGAAACCAGAGGAGGTCAGAGGTGTAGGTGTAGGTGTCACTGTGACATGAAAGGCGTAATATCCCAGAATTTTGGATCCCTCAACCAAAATAAAGAGGAAAGTGTGGCAGAGAAAAAGGATTGTGGGGACAACATCTATTGACTACCTCCCATCACAGTAGTCCTGACACTAGTGGATGTTATTATACCCCTTTTACATGTAAGGAAACTGAGGCCAGTAAAGGCAGATGCAAATTGGTCCCCTGCCCCTAACGTCTTTCCTGTTTCTGCTAAATTGCACCACCTACCAAGAAATCACAAGCAGCACATTTGCTAATCTTTCAAAGCTGAGGGGCAGCTCTCTGTAAAAGAAACCAGCATGTCAGAGGCAGACGTGAGTTGGAGAGGAGCTAATAATGCAGGCTCTCTGAACCATGAAGGCCTCTCCCTCCTGGAGCCCACTTCCCCCGTCGCCCCTGTCCCCGCCACTGCACCTGAGGAACTTGTTGAGGTCCCCGTGCTTCATGTACTCGAAGACCATGATGAGGGGATCGCCCTCCACACACACGCCATAGAACTTGACGATGTGCTCGTGCTGGAGGTTGGTCAGCAGCTCGGCCTCGCGGTGGAAGTCCTTGCGTGCGTTGTCACTAGCGTCCTTCAGTGTCTGGGGACCAGGGGCAGAGAGGAGAGAAAGCCAACACATTGTAAATGGAGGATGTCAAAGAGAAGATTGTGTTGAGAAGGAATTAATTCAGTGGGCCTGGAGGTTCCTAGATAGGAAGGAAACTCATCTCATTTATTACAGGAAAGATGGAAACACGGCCTAATTCCTGAGGAAATAACGTTTGTATGAATAACCGAGGAAAAGTCCCTGGTGGGTATGCAGAGCTTTACAGTTTATGAAGCACGTGCCCAGATGTTAAGTTATAGACACGAGCATTATAGAACCTTCATCCCTTTGAAGCCTGGCCTGGGCCCCACTAGTACCAGGGACGTCTCTTCAAATTTGGTGCCTGAGGATGCAACGTGCACCTCACCTCTGCTCATATAAACTTTTTAAAACTTAGTATTACGGAAGTACTCAATAGAGAGCAGAGCATAAAAAGCTCTCCTGTACCCATCTTTCAGCTTTGACGATGACAATTTTGCTGGTTTTATCATGTGACCCTCTAGAAAGCCTTCTCCACCTGGTTCCCCTACACACTGCTGGCTCAGGAAACGTCCCTGCCAGCAGGCCATTCATGCTGCCAAGATGAGGATGTCCAACATCATGCCAACTGGGCTCTGGTACCTTGACTTCTGAGCTCCGACCACTCTGCAATCACTGGTAGTAGGCAGGGCAAAGCTGGCATCTGTTGATGCCATGCACATGTGCTGAGCTCCTGTCCTGTGCCAGTCACTGAGCCAGAGCTGTGATGGCATCAAGAAGACACCGACCCAAATCCTGGCCTCAGGTGCTTATGGGCAAACGGGAGCTAAGTCCCATGTATAATTAACTGTAACGCAAGCTTAAAACACAATGTCTTTAATGAAACATCTCCGCTGCATCTCTGTCCAGTGTGACCTCCTGATATGCTTCTCTTGATACTTATGCTGTCATGTTACAAAATATCTGCAGCTGCTCGGATGACACCGGGCCACACCTCCCAGTCCTGCACATGTTCAGTCCTCTACCTGGAATGCTAACTCAGGCATGGTGTTGGCAGGTGAATAATGCCCCCTAAAGATGTCCAGGTCCTAATCTCTGGAATACATGGCTATGTTACCTTACACGGCTTTGATTCAATCAAGGATATTGGTGTGAGGAGCTCCTGGATTATCAGAGTGAGTTCACTGTCACACCCAAAAGGGTCCTTGTAAGACAGGGGCAGGAGCATCAAGACAGAGAAGATGTAAGGATAGAAGCAGAGGTCAGAGAGGAGAGAAGATGCTATGATGCTGACTTTGAAGATGGAAGAAGGTGCCATGAGTCAAGGATGTGGACGGCCTCTAAAAGCTGGAGAAGACAGGAAACGGCTTCTACCCTACAATGTCCACAAGAGTCAGCCCTGCTGATATCTTGACTTTAGCTTAGTAAACCTGGTTTTGGAAGTCTGGCCACCAGAACTGTGAGAGAAATAATTTGTGATGTTTTAAGCCACTAAGTTCGTAGTGATGTGTTACAGAAGCCATAGGAAACAATATAGCTGGTTAACACCTAGCAATCTTCCAAGACTAGGTTCCGATGTCACCTTTTGGAGAAGTGTTCTCTCACGCCCTCATTGCTGTCATATCCCGTCTGCCCCCTGGCTAAGCTGTACAACCCCCTTAGGCTCATCTCATACTTAACGTCTATCCTATTGCCAGCCACCATACATTTTAATTGTGTATTTACTTGCTTATCTCTGGTATCGATGGTGAGCTACTTGACCATGCCTTCTATCTCTGCATTGCCAGCACTGGGCACAGTGCCAGCACATGGCAAATATTCAGCAGAGGTTTGTGGGAATGACTAATAAAGGCCACGAGAAGCAAACACCAAGAGCAAAAGAGGAGTTCAGAAAGAGAGTGATTGCTTCCATTGAGGGACAAGGAGGAAGGAAGCCCAGAGAACTCCTCCTAGTAGAGGTGGCGTGTGAGTATGTGAATCCCTTCTCCAGGAAGACTGCAATCAGTCGTTATTAAAGTTAGATGGCAAATGTGAACACTTACATTCACTGAAACTGGAACAGAATGAAGCTTGGCCATCCACCAGATGTGGATAGAATGCAAGACTAGAGACTATGTCCTGTGTCAAAGAACACTGCCGGATCTTTGGTGGTTATTTTGTAGCTGCTGCCTCAACTCTCTCTCCCTGGGGGGATAATCCTGACCTGGACCATTTACAGACCTTGCAATGTGCCATAGGTTAGGTTCCTGGAGAGCAAATTCTGAGCTGGAGAGTAGACAAGACATTTACGAGGGCGTGCTCTCGGTATTAACAGCTGTGGGAGGGAGGGACCGTGCGGAGGAGGAAGCTGAGCTGCGATGCAGTCTCAGCAGAACTTCATCTGGCTCTTCAGGATGACCCTTCAGAGTTGTCCTGAGTTGGGAAAATAGGGTTGAGCTTTTATAACCCCTTATCAATCAGTCATCAGATGGGGGCCACCCCAGGAAGGGATGTGACCATGAGAGGATTTGCCCCCACAGAAACCTGGCAGCTGAGGACTATCTGCTGTAGCTTTCCCAGCAGGTGGGAGAGCAAGTCCCACTTTTCCAAAGTGGGGCCAGGTGGTTTGTCATCGAATCCAGCGCAGGATGAGTTTGGAAATGCAACATACGTACTGTGCCTGGGGCTGCTCTCCACACAGTGGGGCACCAGGGAACAGGCAGGGCCTGCCTCACTTCAGCCATGAGAAACATGAAGATGACAAAGGCAGCGGCAAGATCATAGTTGTTTCTGCTATGATCTGCGCAATCCAGGATTTTTACCAACTGCCTTTGCTA
Organism: Rhinolophus ferrumequinum; assembly: GCF_004115265.2. Taxonomy (NCBI): domain Eukaryota; kingdom Metazoa; phylum Chordata; class Mammalia; order Chiroptera; family Rhinolophidae; genus Rhinolophus; species Rhinolophus ferrumequinum. The sequence continues at coordinate 48,042,971 of NC_046295.1, read as the reverse complement.
AGATTTGAAGCTTTCTCCCCAATGGTGACCTGATCCAAGGAGACAAATCGTAGGTGTAGTTTTCATTAGGCCAGAGGCAGCTAATTCTTCTGCCAAATTCAGGAGATACCATTTGAAAAAAAAGAGTCTGGTAATGGGGTTCCCCATTCCCACTTTAGCATGTGGTTTTTGGAGAAGTGTCCCTTAAAAAGCACCACGAGTTCTACTTTGAAAAGTAGGGTGTCAGATAGGTACTAGACTAATCCGGGGATCACTTCATAGATTATATGAATGCCTAAGCACTGAAGCTAATATAAAATAATATTGAATGTCAACTATAATTAAATATATATATATATATTTATTTATATATATATAAATAAATATATATATATGTGTGTGTGTATATAAATATATATATATATACAGTCGCAGGATGTAAAGTACATCATTGCGAATATAGTCAATGATATTATAATAGCTGTGTACAGTGTCAGAGGGGTAGTAGACTTGTTGGGTTATCACTTTGTGAGGGGTCTAATTGTCTAATCATTATGTTGTTTTGTACACCTGAAACTAATAAAAATAATTTTTAAAAGACACAAAGACAATACACTCATTGGGAAGGAATTCGGGGTAAATATTTGAAATCAATTGGTTTATAACAACAATAAAATGGTCTACTTTTCTGAAAAGAAAGGAAGGAAGGAAGGAAGGAAGGAAGGAAGGAAGGAAGGAAGGAAGGAAGGAAGGAAGGAAGGAAGGAAAGAAGGAATCAAGCATATTAGGGCCAGCAAGTATTCAGACAGGCCGTAAAACTTTGATAGATTCGTTTCCATGGAAACCATACATTTCTTCACTTAATAACAAAATGAACAGTGGCCAAAAACCTGGTATCTGGGGCTCTGCTCCCTCAAAGCTCCAGAAACTGGGTTTGTATCCATCCAAACTGAACTCCTTTTATCCCTGTTACCCAGGGAGGAGGAGTGAAATGCTTATCCTGATGACTTGTTTAGGTTGGTTTTACCCATGGACGTGCTTTTAGCTGTGTTTTTTGTTTTGTTTTGTGTGGTTTTTTTTTTAAATCTACCCACTGTTTTGTTTTGCTGAACTTCTATGTAGAAAAATGGCAGATGAGGCCAGGAGACAGGCACGGAGGAGATGAACATTGTCATCATCCGGGTCCTTCCCCTGGGCCCACAAAGCCAAACACGCACATCCAAGCATTTCTCACACTTGGACTTACACTATAGACTTGAGTATGTGTCTGTCTCCTCTACGTCCTTTGACAGCAAAAGTGTGTTGTGTTCACCTGTTTGTTGTTGATTGCCTAATCCAGGGTTGAGCAACTAAAAGAACCCCTGACCCATGAGGCTTGTGCAAACTGGAGATAAAAGAGGAAAGGAATGAAAAGGGCCTGTTCATCTGGAAAGAGCATAGGCCCAAGTAAGGAACAGAAATGAAGGACGGACCAGGAAAAGAAAGCAGGCAGGACAATGCAAGGCTGAGGGAGGCGCTTCCCAAAGCACCCCCTCCTGTAGAGCAGGCCCCAGTGTTTGTGTTCTTCCAGTCAAAGGGCAGATATTCACAATGGTGGTGCTCAAATCAAAGGAGTTCTAGTTTAAAATCAGAAGATCTAGTTCAAATCCCGGCTCTGCTCTGGACCTCTGTGGACTCTGGTTTTCTCCTCCGGAAAATGACGGTAATAATATCCTCTACTTCACAGAGTCACTGAGGGGATTGGCTGAGACAATGTAAGTTGGGATGCCTTCCAGGGTCCCTGTAGAAAGTAATATTTGGGTGATTTGAATTTGAAACCACAACCAGGTCTGCATCCAGTTTGCTCACACAAGGACCCAGGAAGGACAAAATGAGCATAGAAAAGGCACAGGGCTGGCCCAAGGCATGAGAGGAGCAGTGCTTCTGAGGCTGCCACTGTTTCTCTCCTGAAAGCCCTTGAACCCTGCAATGTTTTTTTACAAGATCCAGAAGCTGCTGAGATAGCTTCTTTGTAAGGCTTTGGTCTGTCTTTATCAGTGAGTTAGAGAAGGTGACAGACCCATTAAGGTCATTATCACAAGCCATGAACTAATTCTGCATGTAATCTTTCTTCTCAAGTTTCAGCTAGGTAGAATTGATTCAAGATTGTGTGTGTGTGTGTGTGTGTGTGTGTGTAGAAAGAGAGAGAGGGAGAATATATCAGGCAGTAGGCTAGAGGAATAAAGTAGGAGAGAAGAAAATGTTTGCTTTTGGGGGGGGGCACCAAAATGACAGTTAACATGCATCAAGTATTGCCATTTCCCAAAAGCAAAATACGATGGGAAGAGACTCCATCCTTTTTTCAATGTCAAAAGCTGTGCTTCAGAACCATTTTTGGATTTAAGAAAGATTTCGGTATTCATGGGACAAACGCATCTCACAAACTTGGCCTCATCCGATGTGCCCATCCATTTTTGCATGTTGGATTCTTTTTCTAAATTATGATTCAATTCTATTTTAAAAGGTTCAGAAAATATGGTGGTAACAAGTTGGGCAAAATCATCTTCTGAATTTGGCAATCTAAGGCTGGAATTTTTCTAAGGGTGGAACCATAGCCAGACAGCAATCAGGAGCTGGAAAAATCCCGCTATCAACCCTATTTATAAAAATCCACTCTGTGTTAGTATCATGGCTGATTGTCATTTTACTCAATTAAGGGAGGCTTGGCTGGTTCCTGGAGTCCCTTGGCAATGGACATGAGGTGGCAGCCTCCCTCTCTGATAATTCCTTCCACTTACGTTTCATTTTGACAGGCATGTTTGCCCCATCATTGAGCATTGCTATTTTCTTACTCCTGGTGTCTGCTTTGTAACTTCATTTTTTCTTATTCCTGATAAATTTCCTGACACAGTAAAGCTGCCATACTTTCTGAAGTCGTTCTCAAGGGAGAGGTCTCATCCAGAACTACAGTGAGTTACTGCCTGGAGTACACATCGATTCAGAGTTGGAAGAATGGAGTAGTATGAAATAAACTTGAGCACAGAACTGAGAAATGACTGAAGGTAAAACAGAAGGAAGGAAAATTAACATTCATCTGAAATGCTGCAGCAACATATTAAAGCTAACATGAAGCCAGTAGGAGAGGCAAGAGAGCTTATTTGAAATCATTGTGTGATTAGATGCTGTAGGACATGATAAATGAAAATGCATTTCAAACTGTGGGTGGTTTAGGAGACACAAGGTAAAACAGAGATGGTGTCCTTTTTTTATACTGATCTTGTATCCTTCACTTATACTTTTTAGAGCTCATAGGAACAGAGTTAAGGTGAAAGATGGAAATAGAGATCATTATGGGAAGATCTCATTATGCCCAATGTCCACAACCATGCTTAAAACATAAATAGCAATGAGTAAACTCCCATATGAGGCAACCAAGATGTATGAAAACGTTTCTCAGCACACCTAAGTTCTTCTGGGTCAGAATCTTTGGGTCAAGATCTGTTGCTATTAGAGATTCTTTACTGTTTTGATATCGTCTAGACCTGCACAGCCACATGTGGCTAGTGACCATTTGAAATTAGATGTGCTGTGAGTGTAAAACACACACCAGATTTTGAAAACTTGGTATCGATAAAATAGCTCATTAATACCTTTATATAAATAATATGTTGAAATAATATTTTTGATGTGTTGAGTTAAATACAATATATTAATAAAATTAGTTTTATTTGTTTTTTTTTACTTTTTTATTGTGCATATTAAGAAATTTTAATTTTAAAAAATTAAAATATAAATGTAGCTTCCATTTGTGGCTCATATCACACTTCCGTTGGACAGGACGGGTCTATTAAAGAGGCTATTAATGCAGGCTATCAATGGGTCGACCTGCTTTTTTGGAAATGTTGGAAAACAATGCTAAGCTGACATAGACTTAAGGCAGACACCCTGCTTATAAGGTTCTTACAGGCAATGATAAACCAAGTATTTAGAGTAAGGCATAGTCACAATGCTGCATGATGCTTCTAACTTACTGGTCTCCTCTACAGAAAGGTAGAGGAAGCATCTATCAACTTCTTACAAAAATGAACTTTGGAGTAGTATATTTTAATAAATGCAGAACTAGGAAGAGCTTGATAAAAATAAAATCTTAGAAACTAAGGGGAATGCAATAAGTGGCTCCCCCACATTTTTACAAGTGTAAAAACAAATTAAATGATTGTATGAAAATAATAATGAAAACACTCAGCTAGTGTGCGCTATGTACTAGAAGCCAGCGCGCTGTGTATATCAAGTCAATCATATGTAACTGGCCTTTGCAAGGACTTTAATTATGTACCAAGTGACAGCCTAAAATACAAGATTCATAGCCAGGGTGTTGATTGCTGCTATCTTTATTTTTCACAGCCGTGCTAACTCTAATGGTTCAGAATCGAACAAGTCAAGCATCCAATGGGAAACATAAGGCTCAGTTCTAATTCACATACGTTAAAATATTTGCAATAATTTGGAGCATACAATTGATGGTTTATGCGTGCGTATTACATCAAGTTGCATATTAGAAATGCTAAAACCTTTGGAAGATAGGAAACTAATTCATGGAGAAATTTCAGAGAAATATTGACTCAAGAGAATGACTCAGAAGTTGGCCTCCAATGTGGAAAACTGCAATATAATGACAGGCTTTAAATACGTCAGCATACAATTATCTGAGACAACTTCACCGGTTACACAGGAGCTGGTGGATCATGGTAGACCGTGACTCGACTACAAGTTGGGCTATCATGTTAAAGTCAATTAAAAAGAGCACAACTACCGCAGTGCATACGTTCCAAAGATACAGAGGTGTGAAATTGATCCTCCAGCTATGTTTGGTACCAGATGATTCGTCATCAGAGTGAAATGCACTGTTTTGATTATAGCATTTATGAAAAGATGGGGATAAATTGGAGATAAGCCAGCAAAGAGGGTTGACAAGATAAATCGACAAGACAAAAAACAGATCTCCCATCAAAGGTTAAAAGTTGAAATTACTGGGAAAGGGACATTGTACAGGCAGGAGGGATTCTTACAAGGAAATGTTGCTCTCCGTCCTACAGTGCATGTGAGTGCACACATGTACACACACACACATACACACACACACACACACACACCAGGGAGGAATGCACTTACACTAAAGAACAATAGAAATCAATTAAGCAATGTCTGGACCATAAAGGTAATCAAACTTTTTAACAGGCCACTATTAAAAGTTCCACAGTCTCTTTTGCTAGAGACTTGTAAAGATGGACTTGATAGTACTTTCTGCAACATTATATCCTGTTAAGGTATACAAACAATTTTTTTTAGTGCTACACTGACAAATGTTCTCTTAAATACACTAATCTTGTTATCATCCATTTCCATTTTGTGGGAACAAGGAATTCACATGCCAATATAAATGGAGAAATGGGGAGGAAGCACAGGAAGAGGGAGGAATGGGAGAGAGATTTCACATTAATCAAGATGTGAGTCCTGATATGACTGTCATAAAAAAGAAAGAAAAAGAAAGAAAGAAAGAAAGAAGGAAGGAAGGAAGGAAGGAAGGAAGGAAGGAAGGAAGGAAGGAAGGAAGGAAGGAAAGAAAGAAAGAAAGAAAGAAAGAAAGAAAGAAAGAAAGAAAGAAAGAAAGAAAGAAAGAAAGAAAGAAGAAAGAAAGAAAGAAGAAAGAAAGAAAGAAAGAAAGAAAGAAAGAAAGAAAGAAAGAAAGAAAGAAAGAAAGAAAGAAAGAAAGAAAGAAAGAAAGAAAGAAGACAATAGCCATCTGTCTTAGAAACATACTTCTCTGAGTAGTGTACTTGAATGGATGGATGCTGGATGCACTATCCCATCTATGAGTTGTACCACTGTTCCAGAATTGGAAAGAACGAGCTTTCCTTTTCAGGTCCTTATTCTGTCCGTAAGTGTATTCTGAAACAACCGGCTCTAGTTGCTTCTTTCCCATAGGTGGCCTCATGTGTCATGTGAACACCTGGGATGGTTGGACCACAGGTAGGTGGCCTGGCATGAAGACTGATTGGAATAACTGGACTCATAGTTCTCTCCTTCTTGAGCAATCTGAACTGAGACCATGTGAGTGTGGTTGGCATGAAAGCAGCAGTCAAATGTTAGGGAGCAACAGATGCAAGAGATAGCTGCACTACATTAGCAGGGAAGCCTCGAGGACAATCCCTGATGTGTCCAGCAGAGAGGATATAAAAGGGACAGTCATAAGGGCTACCTCAGATCCCGAGTGAGCTTTTGAATCCCAACTGTTCCAGTAACAGTGAGGCCTGGCTGTCCTGCAGTTCCTATTTCAGTTGCTCATCTTTCAGTGTTTCCTGTCAGATCTCTTTCCTCCTTCTTTTAGGTATAGCATCTCTAATATTCTTTCAGGGAACCAATGCTTCCCTGGACATTCAGTCAATGTGTGTTCGGTAAAGCTGCCCCTATTTTCCACTTCCAGGGATATGCACGTGCCCCAGGCCTGGATAATCAGAATATTCTATTCCCTTGCCCAGAAGGCCTGGTGACACAACTCAAGGCAAGCCAATAGGAGTTGCCCCTTGAACTTTTGCATAATTGTTGGGAAAGAGAAGCTCTCTTTTGGGTTGTTAGGATAGCAGGATCTAAGTCCAGAGCCATTGCTGGCAAGTCTTTACCACAATATGGGGAGTGCCTGCCTGAGAATGCAGTCTCAATATATAAGGAAAGCAGAGCTGAGAGAGATTAGCTAGCTAGATAGATGATAGATAGGTAGATAGATAGATAGGTAGGTAGATAGATAGATAGATGATAGGTAGGTAGGTAGGTAGATAGATAGATAGATAATTCCCTTGATCTAGCAGTGCCGGGAGCCAGGACATCAGTAGCAAGGTTTTCCAGTAGCTTGAGAAAATAAATTCTGTTTAAACCAGTTTGAGTTGGGTTTCCAAGGAGCCTTATGCTGTTCTTCTTATCAAAGCTGATTATGATGTTTTGCTTATATTTCCCTGAGGCCAAAGCGCTCACTCCAGAATCTAGTTTTCCTCATTTCCACCTATTCCTTGAATTACATTTCTATCTGGGAAAACATGAAAGTCTCTCTCATCCTCACATACAAATGAGCACAACTAACACACTCCTTTGTATTCCTTGATAAGTGGCATTGTGTTGTTTTCTTCAATTTGGTTTACCAGGGCATGTGTAAAATTCAATAAATAAAAATGCAGTGCAGAATAGGCAAGGGATTGATCAGGGCGACTGACTTTTTAGTCCGAGGTCTCACCTTGAGTGACCTTGTTCAGCTGTGTGACTTTTGATGGGTCATTTATCTTTTCTGGATTTCTGTTTCCTCATTAGCAAAACATTAGAGTTAAGCTAAAGAGTAACAATAATAGCTCTATGCATGAGTGCAGTGATTTGATGACTTCTAAAATGATTCCGCATTAGATTACATTATCCTCTCTCTATATATCTTTACAGTTCCTCTCAGCTATAAAATTCTATGACTATCAATAGTTCATCAAATCATTTCCTTACCTAGAAGTGCCAACCACCAACTCTTTACTTTTTCAAAAGGCTATTATTTCTATAGTCCGTCCATCTGTCCATCCATCCATCCCTTCATTCCTTTGACAAGCATTTACTGCATGTTATGCAATATGCTGAAAAGCATGGTTCCAACCCTCAAGAACATGCCACTTTAATGGAAGAGACAGCCATTGATGCCATTGATTAAATAAGCCCATGAATACATATATAATTACAACCGTGACAAATGCTATAAAGGATAAGTACAGATGCCTTGATAGCATATAATAGGGAGGTCTGACCCAGATCGGGAAGCCAGCAAGGGGAGCTTTCCCCAAAGAGGAGCAACCTGAACAACTGAGCGCAGACGGATTGGTGGGAACTGTGTGGAACAAGAGGCTGGGCAAGGGCCCTCCAGACATGGGAATGGCGAGAATGTGTTGGACGTTATTTTGTGGCCACCTCATGATAACATGCCAGAGGCTTCTCAGTCAACTTTTCAAAAATGCTTGGTGAAGGAAATCATAATTATTTCCAGTTGACAGATATTCAGAAACATGAAAAGCGAAAATCCTAAGTTATAGCCAAAGAAAGCACCTGCTAAACGCAGATTTCACCGTTTCTCGTCTTGCCAAGTTTCCTGTGCAGCACCTGTCACTCACTTTAACTTACACCTCAAGGGAGTCACTGGACTTCCCTGGGTCTTGGTTGTCTCATTTATCAAACATGAGACCTGGGTTACATATACGATGTCTAAGGTCACTCTCGTATTTGACAGTATGTTTCCAGAAATACGCCTGAGTTATGGGAGAGGGGACAGAGAGGCCATGAATCCTTGAATGCCATATTTAAAAAACAAAAATCAGCACGCATTCATAGTAGAAGAAAATGTTGTAGGAATTGTAGCTATTGAAATGCAGGTTGGATAGAGCCAAAAATAGCTAATGCATCCAATGCAGGGAAACTGCAATGAAGTGTTTCCTTGGCGATTGAGTTACTTAAAGGCAAAGGAACTCATTTTGATGAAAGACTTGTTTTTCTGCTTCTCGTCCTCTCTAAGGGTTCTTCAAGTGTAACTCAGTGTAAAGCAAAAAAAAAAAAAAAAAAAAAAAAAAAAGGTTGACAAATCCATAAAAAACAGTTTATCCAAAAATATCAAGAAAAGGGCAATCTGGTTGGATCCAAACAAGCAGCTACTCTGATGGGAGAGGCACGCTCAGCCCCCATGTGTCCTTGACTGCCGTGCACCTGCCTTAGGATCACTTCTATCTTAAACTGGCTGCTGTGGACCTCTCAAGCTCTGAAATCATTTGGGGCAAGCGACACCAGAATTTACAGGAACCTGACACGTGTCAGTCTGAATGTGAAACCTTGGATTTCAAACCAGTTAGCTCCTTCTAGACAAGAAAAAAGGACAATAGATGCTATTTCTTTGCATGCATAATCAATGCTGCAGGAGTTGCTAGGCAACAGGCAGAAAGACTGTCAAACATCTCTGGGTGCCTCCAATGGAAGAAGAACAGCCCTGGCAGCCACTCCTCAGAGGTGACAGGCTGTGCAGGCCCTGGAAGCCGCATTCAGTTTGTTTCAATCCTTATTAAAAAAAAAAAAAAAAATCTCTTGAATCTGGTTAGGACTTAACCATAGACATTTTCCTTCCAGGCTATTTAAATAGTCTTGGAATAGACTTCTAATTGGCCCACAGCCATAAAAAAGAGTAGGTCAGGCTGGTGAGAGGTAGCTGCATGAAAGACTTATGTGTTGGATCAATTCACCCTGGAGTCCGTGGCAGGTCTGACTTTTTCCTTCTGTGGCTGCAGCCTCTGGATCCCAGAAAATTAAAATGGGCATCCTCTCCGAAGCTTGTAATCATGTTAGCAAACATAAGCAAAGCCTCTGATTTCAACAAAAATGCACATTCAAGGTCACTGAGATGAGATTTCTTAGGTGTGTGACCTTGAAGTTGGAATACATTTTGAAGCTGTAGGAATTTTGTCTTATCTACTTGAGATAATAGTTTCATTTGAATTTCAAGGAGAAGGGGACTAGCAAACAGAAGGAGTCAGGATTTCATAAAGGGGCAAATCCATTTCTTGTTTTGTTTTGTTTAGCAGTGCTGATTAAAAAACAAACACACTCATCATAGATCATTAATTTGCAAAAGCTTATTTGGCAAAGCCAGGACATGTATGAGGACTAGGTTCTGGGTTTGGGTCAGAGGTGGGATTAAGGCTATGGTTGGGATTTAAACCAGAGAGAAGTTTCACTGACAGTGGTGATGGGAGATATGCCCAGGTGGAAGCAGGACAACCGGCTACACACTGCTGTCACAGGCCAATCCTTCCTCGTTACTAGCCCAAGCCCTGATGTCCTGTGTTAGTATGTGTTTGGAAGAAAATGTAACATATGTGTCGAGGGTGCCCTGGATTTAGCTATGCAACACCTTCTCCGTAGGGGAATTGCAAGAAGTACAGAGAGGCAGGTAAAGAACAAGGAAAGATACTAGATGAAAAGTTATATCCACTGAGAAATCTGGTAAACCTATCTGTATATCTGGCTAAGGTCTCTCAGTTATTCCTAACTGTCACCTAAGATTCCCGAACCTCCCAGGATTTTCTCACACTCAAAGATTCTCACCTTGTGACCCCATAAAGTGAATTAAGAGTCTGAGGGCCTGACTTAGCTCCCTGGTGGCCCCCAAATAGCAGTGGGAAACATGGGCCCAGGATATGAATCCACCATCTTCAGTCTCCTTGTCTACAACACATGGCTACATTAGAATTAGATGTTCTCTAAGCTTCTTCCAACTCTAACATTTTATCCATCTATGAATCTATAAAAATAGAGGCACCTTTTGGTCTCATTTACCCAAAGAGAGAGAAAAAAAAAGATAGAAGAAGAAAGCAAAGGCTGCAGATTTAACACTGCCAAATGTTCAGAACATTTTGTGCTTAAAAAAAAAAAAAAAAAGCAAAATAAACTTTTCCAATAAATGAAAGAAAAGAGGAAGCAATAACAGCAGCAGGAATTAAACATCCCCCAAATCACTGAAGGATCCTCACTTTACGCCTTTATCCACTTGGCCTCCCCTCTCTCTTGCATCTCCTTTGCTCTTTTCTCGCCTCTTGTCTCACTCTCCTTCCTCCATTTGCCAGTCTCAGCTGATGTTTATTTGATAGCTATTACGTTTAGCGTCCCTAGAAAGGTCTGACCTTCATTCACCCCGAAGTGCAGGTTTTAGGAGCCTTCCTGAGAGTCTAGGAGTATTCAGGCCACACGGGTTAGTTACTTTTGATGACAAGAAAAACAAATGCACACTTTTTCATCGGGATGAACTTTCACAGAAACTGTGTTCAGTCCGCAGGATGGATACGTTCAAGAATAATTTGATCTCTGTGCTCAGTTACCCCTTGGGTATACACGGAAGTATCTTCATGCTAAGGTAACGACAACATGCACCTGATTTTAAAAACTGAAAGGTTGTCCTGGCTATAGCTAGTAAACAATTGCCATTCACACACATATTCTGTGTTTGGCAGAAACAAACAAACAAACGAATAAACAACAACCACCCAATCATCTTATACTAAACCAAGAAGTTATGTTTTATGACATTAATCATGTCCATATCATTTACCGCTTAACTCAGTTTATAAGCATGTGCCTCTTTTAAGTGTTTTACATGTTATTCAATACCTTGAGTAATTTTTTCTTAATTTTGAAAATGCATATGGAAAAGATCTAGAGCAGTGTTTTGCCTTATTTTTGCTCGTTCTTGTGTTTCAGATTGCTCAGTGGACATTATATCCCCTTCAATAATGTGTATCTTACTGAAGACCAGGTCTCCTTTTTCAGTTTCTGGGAAAATGGCTATGATGAAGGACTCGCAGGCTTTTTTATTTTAGTGAAAGCGTGTGTTTCCTAGTCTGGCAGAATCCACAAGAGATGCCCTCCATCCCAGGATGGAGTCAGGCCTTCACTGTATAAAATCCTGGGACCACGGAAACGTTTGTGAGGGGCAAGGGATGATGTAACTGAAGATCCGAGTGGAACGGAGGCTGAGAGGGGATGCAAACTGCACAGTCTCCCTTCCAGAACCTCAACAAAGACAAGACCCAGCTGAGCTTGGCCCAAGCACCAAGCAATCCGAGGAGACAGGCTGAGTCTCCAGGACTTAGCTGGTTGAATTGTCTGACCCCACTGACCTCCATCCAGAATTTAGTTAACATTGACTTGGAAGAGTAGCTCAGAGCTACTCACAGCCTGCAGGCTGGTAGGTTGCCCCTAACGAGAACCTCCGACAGTTAGATATGCTCGAAATGTCCTTCCCACTGTCCATTTTGTTACAGGAATTTGAACACATCCACCATAGCAGACATAATTTGCTCTTGAATTGGCCACAAAAACAAAATTAAGTAACATTTCCACACATTACTGTGACCATGGATAATGAGACATTCTGGAGTGTTCTCTTACCTTCACTGCCACCAAGATCTTGTCCTGCTCAGGACAGAGGTTATAGCATTCAGCTAGGAAAACTTTTCCAAAGGCTCCTTCGCCTAGCTCCCTTTTCAGAACAATGTTATGTCGCTTGATGTGCTGAACAACTGTAAAACAAAGACAGAATGGAGATTGGAATCGAAGCATGCAGAGGTGAAGGCAGAGGATGGAGAGTCCATGGCCCGCATCCTGAGCTTGCAGGCCTCGATTCTCTTCTGTGAACACAGCAAACCAAAGGAGAAGCTCGGGGTCCATCCTCACCGTCCACCCCAAATGCCTGGGAGGCGGTTGCACCGGCTTGCTCTCCAGAGCTCAATTATTGCTTTTAAGAGAACTAAAGTAGTGACCCAGCTGTTGGCTGCAGAATGTCATTAATGAACTTTACAGACTAGGAAAGGGGAGAAATGAGAAAGAAATGGACTTCAATGGCAGGTCTCTTACAAGCCAAATGCTTTGCATATATTTGTTAGTCATATGTCTAGTGGGGAAAGGCAGAGAGATAGCCAGGAATCCCTAATTCTTTGTTAAGGTCCCTCAGATTCCTTAGGGAGAGACGCTCAGAGGACACACACACACACACACACACACACACACAAATGCAAGCACTGCATTGCTAATTAAAGCTTTGTCCTCACCCCAGTTCTAGTCTCCTGGTGAGTGGACTAGATCATAGTTGATTCTCAGTAATTCCTTTTGTTTAGAATAGAAATGTCTAGACTGGCTAAAGGTAACTTTCCTAGTCCCTTTTGAAGATTATGCCCTAGTCTTGGCTCTCCAAAGCCAGGAAGAGACAAAAATAGATGAATCTGGGGAAGAGAGAATATTTCTCCCCTCAGTCTAGAGCAGAGCTGGCCTTTGTCACTCATCCATATGCCTTCCTAGGGAACAAGGCGGGAGGCAGAGAAAGGTCCTTTGAAGCCCATTAGTTGCAAGGTGGAAAGTAGAGCAAAGCAATACTCTGAAGGACAGAGCCAGTGGAGAAGCCCCAAAGGGGACAGAACTGCAGTGTGTTTGTGCCTCTTCACTCGCATATCGAATACTGTCTCCCCCAGCACAGGGTGACCACCAGGACATTGGCCACCCTTCTTTCCTGAACTCCTCATCTCTGAATGGCAGTACTGAAAGGAAACTGTGACTCCTTCTAAAGCTTGGCATGTGAGGCCAACAGTGTTCTCTCATTTCATTCTCACAACCCTCTGAAGCATTCCCCTCTGCATTTCGTGCATGGAGAAACTGAGGCGGCAGGAATTTCAATGATCCACAGTATGGGAATGCAGGAGTTGGGATTTGAACCAGGTCTGTCTGAATCCAAAGTCCATGTTTTTTCTTCTACACCCCAAAGTTTCTCTTCAGTTGTACATTGTGTTAGCCGTGACAAGAGAAATAGAAATATGTGCGTGTAAGTAGTAGAGTAAAAAGTAAAAGTAATCTCCCAGCCTCCTCTGCCAGTTCAAATTCTCACTCCCTCAGAGAGCTTTCCAGGACCACTTTGACCTCCAAAGATCTCCTCCTCTGTAATCATATTATATGATGGCCTGTGCTTAGTTGAATTCTGACTTGTTCCCCAGTTATTTCACATCTGTAAACTCCCTGAGGCTAACAGCAAGCCCTATTTATCTCCTGTTACCTCATGTGCTGAGCACATAGAAAGGATTTATTACTGTGGTTTAATTTGACAATATTTCTTTAAAAGTTTTTGTCTTGACTATAAACTGCATTGTAAAAACAAAATGCAAAACATATCTCTGTAGTTTAAACAACGATCATAAAATAAATACCCATGAACCCAATATTCCATTGAAGAAACAGAATATCATTAATACGTTAGTAGCACTACTGCGTTCTTTTTGATTGAATCCACTTCCCTACTCACCTCTCAGGGATAACTACTATCCTCAATTTTGTGTCAGTCATTTCCTTTATAGACTGGCTACTAATGACATTTCACGAAGGAGATATTGTTTGGCTTTGCCTGGTTTCAAACCTAAATGGAATTACACTATGAATACATGTATTCTTCCATATCTTGCATCTTTCACTTAACAATGTCTTTGAGGTTTGAGTTATACTGAGTTACAGTGCAGGTGTCATAGCAATTCCTTTGCTTTTACTACTTTATAATATTCTGAGGAAGAACTATACCACCGTTTATTTATCCATTCCACGTTGATGAACATGCCATACAGTTTTTTTTTTTTTAAGATACAACTTGATATAAAATGTAAGTGGTGATTAAGGTTTTGCTTTAATAGGATTTTTTCCCCTCTGATAATTCATGTGGTTTGCAGCAATGACGGCTTCCATGGATCTCTGGGAACTCAGGGTGATAAAAATGAAAAGGTCTTTTATGAGCAACAATATTAATGAATCTAAGAATGTATATTAATTTCTCATGCTCCAGTAGCAACGCCTGGATTTAAGAGGAGAGAAATGTGTTCATTAGGTAGGGTGCCCCTATAAAGGGACAAATGTAATTCTTGCAGAGGATTAGCTGCCCTATTTAAATCTAATATTTAACCATGGTTGTCACATGTTCACTGGAAATTAAATTGTCACTTGATTTACTTTACACTCTAACCAGATCAAGGCAAGTACTTAACTTTTTTTTTTTTGCATTTGATGTACTTTTTTTTTTTTCCCAAAAAATTTTCTAAGCAGGAAGAAAAGTTGGTGGGAAAGAAGTTTATAAAGATATGGATAAAGAGATAATTTCATCATCTCGAAACTAAAATTTGATGAGACTGGTTTTCCCAATTTGACCTTGAAAGTAGTAAATGCATCTTTTCTTTAAGAAATGGCTATTTTTCATTATTTCATTTATTGGGTTGGGACATAATAGATTATATGAATGATGGCCTTTTGCCAATGTAGTCCCCTTAAACAGAATGATTTTTTCTTTTGTAAGACTGAAAGCCCCTCACTGGCACAGGTAACAATTTTCCGTTTGTATTTGCATTCCTGACAGGGCCTCAGAGTGCTTTGCACACAGTTGGTGTTATAAAATATCTGTTGAAAAATGTGCTGAATGATAATAAAATTGCAGGCAAACACTGTTTAATCATATTATTTCTGTCAATTGACAACAACCCCTATGAAGTATGTAGGCAGTAAAGCAACCCAATACTCTAAGTTACCAGATACAGAGAGAACTAACCTGAGGCTACCACGTCATCAAGCCAAGAATTTCTTCCCACTCTCCTCCAAGAGAGCATTAGGATTTCTCTCCACCCGCCTCATTTCCTGTTTCCTGCCATCGCCACAGGAAGTCCTCTGCACCCTCTCAGGGCTTTCCTCCTTAACCAGGCTCTCATCCCAACTTTGCTCATGAGTGCTCCCACCTGAATCAATGCTCACCCCATCACCTCCCCCACAAACCTTTCCATGGGGCTCTCTGGGCTCCCTCCCTGTCATCCATGAGCTCCCTATATCTCCAACCTCTCCTTAGACTTCCCCTTACCTCCTTAACGCAGATAAAACCTTGGCCATGCCTTGCGGACATCCATGCCTTTTCCCTGCAGCCCTCTCAAATGGAAGCCAGCCCGACCCCTTATCCTAGGTACCAGAGGGCCCTTGTACTTGATTTTCAGCCATCATTCTCTCTCTCTTCTGCTAGAGCCCCAGCTGACAACATAAAGCATGTATCTTAGGGAGCCACCTCTGTCCCCTCATTACTGACATCGTGGTTACTCCTCTCACCTACTGAGCTCCTGACTCAAACTTTCCCTCTCCACCTTACCAGTGGCATCATTCTCAGGGCCCAAGGCACAGAGAGGTTTAGGAACTTGCCTAAGCTGTAGGAACACTAGGAAGCCATTTATCCTGCATCTTTCTATAGTACAGCTAAGAGGTAAGGCAGTGGGAGGTTTGGTTTGACTGTTTGCATGGCATTAAGGTGACTTTTCCAAGGAGTAAGACTTTCTTAATGAAGGAAGCAATGTACTGATTGAGGTTCTGCAAAAAGCTCTTCATCCCGTTGTGGACTAGCACCCTGATTATCACTGTCTTAAAGAGCCCTATGAACATTTGCATTCATTTTATACAAAACACCTGAGTGAAGTAAGTTTTAGGATCCCATGATAAGTAAGTTATCAAGTAAGCATGTAAACTTTTTCACATACTTCCTTTCCCTGACGTCAGGCAATTCTCTGTTTGAAACTTTGGACACTTGAGTAAAATCACCTCAAACCCAATATGAATAACTAAGAAAAATAAAAAAATAAAATTATATATATATATATATATATATATATATATATATATATATATATCTCCAAACTCCACCATAAACGGCTTCCTAGATTTGGCAAGAAACTCAAAACAATGGTTAAATTAAAACAAAAAAAAAAAGGTTTGTAGAAAAGTTTCTCTTTAAAATTCACCTTGCCAAAAAAAAAGGAGGTATCAATAAGAGGTGTAGGTAATGCAGGAAATACACCAACCTTGTGTTATCTGCAGACTGATCTATGTTCATTGATAGAGTCAAAACCACGAATGTGATTAGATTATTGTACAAATAAATCTACTTTATAAAAGCAGGGAGAAATTGATAACCAACAATAGTAATCGAGATGAGTGGCTGAAAACAGTCTGGCCATCCTTGTCATTAATGGAATTTTCCAGAGTGGAAATTTGGTGCCTTTGGTCATTTGCTTCATGTGTACTAAAACTGAGTAGATTCCCGGTTTTGTATTACAGCCACTGAAAAATGCATTTTGTCATGAAGTAGCTTTGATAATTTACAGAGATGCTGGCAGCTTCAGATAGCTAAATCGAATTCCTATTGATATCTCCCAAAAGTAAATATTCTATATATACACACAGGCTATAGATAAAGTATTAATTCATGTCTATATTTGTTACCACTAAATCGATACATAAACAAACAAATAAATACAAACTGTATCCACTTAAGGTTGAAATAGGAAATGTGTCTTTCCCATTTCCTCACTAACAAGGTTTCATAGAAAACCTTGGCCCAGGCGACATATCCTGCTCAGCACATAGACCTTAAATTGAGACATTTATTGAGTCTCTCACATATGCCAAGTACTAAGTGATTTGCAGTTCAAAGGAAATATGTTTTGAAGTTTTGAGCAGGAAGATAAAAAGTAATATACCCCCAAAAGATAATGTGCTGTGTTAAGAGCAATCTCTGTTTCCTTACAGATCTAAATATAGGTCTTGCCTCAGCAGTTCCATCTCAGAGGACTGGACGCTGTGATGGGAAGACAACTTAAAGATCAGCGAGGCTGACTCCTTTGTGTTTGACAGTTGGTAAGCGAGGCTTGGAGGTGGAAAGTGACATCCCCAGGGCCACACAGCTAGAAGGTGGCCGAATTAGGACTCAGGTCCTCTGACTTTCAGAAGAACAGCACTTGGACTCTGTAATATAGGTCCTATTTGAGACTGAAGGCAGTGAGCGTTTCCTGACATTAAGACGGAAACAGGTATTTCATTTAGTTAATTATCTCTTCTGGTAGAAATGCTTGAAACGTTCACATTTATCATCTGGAATGGACTAAACATCTCATAATCAAGAATTTCATTAGAAAATGACCAATAAACATAAAATATGAGTGTGAAAAGCCAGATATAAAAGTTAAATACCTTGAAAAATGCTTGAGCTTGATCTTAATACAATTAACAAAAATAACTTACTAAATATCTTAATGTCTTTTTCATGGGAAGCATATTGAAACAAGTAAAATCATCTGCCTTTGTAAAATAAATTTGCCTGAAATACAGGAACTTTGTTTTTGAATTTCATCTACCTTTTTATTAAGATACAACTTGGTACTAAAATGAAAATAAATGCAATTAAGACTACAGACATAAAATATACCAGAAGATGACACTGCCAAATATTCATAAATAATATTAATGATGAAATAAAACATGTAATAATACTGAGTCGTTCTTAAGCACTTTTCAGCAAAAAATCCCAATGTGCATTACCATCAATTAATTTTCATATCCCTCTGAATGAGGTCAGTAGTCCCATTTATTTTACAGATGACACCACAATTAATTGACTTCCTTGTGGTCATAGAGCAATCCACTTATCCTTTTCCAAGTGCTATTTCCAATGAAAAGAGGATAGAGGGAGGGACGTGAGGGCCTAACATGTGCTGATTGCTATTACGAGCCAGAAAAATGTGTTGAGAGGTTTACAAGGGTTATCAATCTCCATAGCCATCCAGTAGGGTATCCTTACCGCCGTTTTTAAAAATGAAAAGAATAATAAAAAAGAGGATCAGATGAGGTATATAACTTATCCAAGGTTGTACAATTGGTAACAGGCAGAGTTTGAATTCTTTCCACCATACCACTTTACCTTGCCTTGGTCTTCTTATAAAAAAGGAAGTGAAAGTGTCTGAGCCTGACTTTGCCAACCTAAGGAGTTGCGTGTCTACTTTTATCAGTTTAGTTCAATAAGTGTTTATTCAGTACCTACCACTATAGCTTGGGCATTTTTCTAGAGCCTAGAAGAAAGGATGAGTAAAATAACCCTATTCTTCAAGGCACTCACAACTAAAGTTACAAAAAACACATGTGCATATATCTATCATACCTTTCTTACATCTTTGCTTCCTTCACAAAAGATTTTAGGTCCTTTATATGACCATACAAGGCAAAACAAAATTTAAGTAAGAACTCAAGTCGGGGAAAATGGAACAGAAGGCAAAGACAAAGCATTAAGTAGAAACGCAAACATGTGAATTCTAGGGTCCCACAGGATAATTCAAATTAAGTCATAATTTGACCCCGAGCTTCCTGGCAGCAGAAGCAAAAAAGAAAACACAATAACTTACAACCTTTTTAACTACCCATATGTAAAAGTATAGACATTCCTTACGGTAAGATTCTTCATGGCATTTCGTGTTCAAAGGAATATTTCGAACGGATTTTACCCAAGAGATCAATGTCTTTCACGATGGCCTTAGAGTAAGCAGTGAGCTTCCTCAGACTACTTCTCAAGGCAGAACTCAATAAGAGGTAAACATATGACACAAAAGCCACCCTCAGCCAAAGCACTGCACAGACAGCCCACAGTTCTTATCATCATAATGGCATAAGAATCAATGTCTATGGGCATACTCAAGAATGCTTTGGGGCTGGGGTTGAAGAATAGATGTAATTTCCCTGTACCCACTGCTGGGCCTAAAACATATTAAGCAATCAAAACTATTTTATGAATAAATAATAACATGAACATATAAAAATAGATGACTGATTGAACAAGAGAGAGGAACGGGAGCAAAGGGTATTTGAGGTGGGGGAAGAGAAAGAGCAAGGATGATGATGAGGAGAAGGCCAGAGTGTACTTAAGAAGCGATGATTGATCTTGGTTTACTGCTGGAGAGTAGGCAACATGCTGTAAGGGCAGAATGAGACTGGCTCACAGAGGGCCTTGAATTTCTCACCAGGTCGTTTAACCATGTTTGGGCAACAATAAGTATGGACTCCTGAACAATGATGTCACTGCCCTGCGCCTTCATTTCCTCATCTTTAAATGAGGGAATTTGAGTTACATGGCCCCTTAGATCAGCTCCAGCGGACATATTCCACAGTCTGTGAGCCCATGACTATTTTGTGTGTGAGCCCTGTGTGGACCTAGTGAAGACTTTTGAGCATGGGAGAAAAGTGATAAGGACAAATGATCAGATTATTCTGGCAGCGGTACAGTGGAGGCAGAGAAGCAGGTGAGGGTATAGTTCTGGAGCTTGTTCTCACAGAGGCCCATGCTAAGTGGAAGGTGGACTCCATCCAGTTATTATGTATCTTTCCTCTTTGGCTCCTAGTTCATTGAATGCGCACAGCTCAGAGTGACAGAGTGACTGATCCCAGGGAAGCTGAGGTCATGTCTGTGACCCCAAAGGGAACAGAGGATATTTCTAAGAACTAATCTTCTGATGTTTTCAGGGAAAGACAGAGAACAAGGAGTCATAGAACATGATCAAACTAAACAAATCAGACAGGCAGGAGAATGGGCCATGAATGAGCTTCAGGAGAGCAGAAATCAGACTGTGAGGAGTAGAGGGATGAGTGGGAAGTGAAGACATAGAGGTGGTGAGTGGAGACCACACGTATGGGAGGTCAGAGGCAGATAGGCTGGTCTAGAGACAGTAAGCTGAGTCTAGAGGATGGGGGCGATTTTTGAGGAGGGAGAAATTCGAGGGTGTTGTACATTAAAAATAGTAAGGAGTAAGAAATTAGAGAAGCACAAAAATAAAGGCAGGAAAGAAGGGAGGGACAGAAGGAGGGAGGAAAAAAAATTCATGGGACAGATTCTTGGGAAAGCCAGTGAGAATACAGTGGGGTGAAGGATGCAGAAAAATGATAAAACAGAGAGGAAAGATTTTGAGTGAGCCACCTTCTCAAAGCCTTAACTTTGATGCTCCTGCAGGAAGAAGTGGACTTTCAAGGATCTCTAAGGGCCCCATCATGGGCCATTGGGCTAAGCCTTGCCATGGGTCCAGGGATGGACAAGACAGACCCTTGCAAGTTGATTTTGCACTCCAGGAAGGGCACCAGGTACCAATTTGGATGCCCCATACAACATCCAATGGCAGCAAGTGACCCTTTCTTCTTAAACCAAGTTTTCATACCCTCATGTTGAATGCGAGAAGAAGGGCTGTGGAGGGAGGCAGGAGTAGTGCCTACTTTTACCGGAACACTAGAGTAAATAAAAGCAATTGAGTTATTGGAAGTTAAATTCCCAAAACTTCTTATAGAAAACAGCCAAGGAGGGAAAGCCCCAGAAATCTTTCAAGCTGTTAGACTAAAGGGAACACCACACTTCAAAATACACACAACGGCACATCCTTCGCTTTGACAGCACCGAACAGCCAAAATTATATCTGTTCTACACACTGGCATGTGGTAGAGTTGGATTGATTTGCCCTGACAGCCCTCCCTGCTGGAACAATACTTGTCACTCAGCCCCTGCAATGTTTGTATTTTCACGAATAATTATGCACAGGGATTGTACAAAATCCTGGCATGTGGGCCAGTCTTGTCGGCCTACCTCTCCGAACCTGTGTCCCTGAGCCCTAAAGCTCTTCCTTCTCCTGAGGATGGAAAACATCCCTTCAACACGTAACCCCCACTCCCAATCTTTGTGAAAAAACCTCCATTTGAGGTTCTGTGTTGGTGTTTTTTCTATCATTTGGGATCCTGCACCCCTGTGCTCTCCTCATGGAAACTTTCCTTGCTTCAATCATTTAAACCAGTGCCTACTATGTTTTCCTAGGTGACTTCTTCAACTTAGTTGGCCTTTATCAATGTACCTCTACATGAATGCTCCCATTGTGAAAGGAATTTTTTGGTTTTGGTGCGGATAATGCACAAACCACACCAGTGCACATTCGTGGGCTTCCCTGACCTGTTTCTTACTTTTGAACAGTTTATCCTAACGTAAATATACATGTGTAACATGTATATGTGTAACATGTATATAACACATACACATGTTATATATAGGTTATATACACATATAAGTTATATACATATAACAGAAATATCTGTACGCATACTCTAGTGAGGCGGCAGGAGTTGGTAAGAGAAATGCAGGCACAACAATAATGCTGTAAGAACGTGACACCTGGTGATGAGAGAAGCAAGCATAGTGCTATGTAAGTGAGCCCCTCGGGAGGCGCTCTGTGAGGCCCTGAGTGAGCTTTAGAAAAGCACGTTAGTGAGGAAAGCTCTGAACACGAGGGACAAGCGCTGTAGCTTGTCAGCGACGAAAAGCCAGTGGGCATTTTATGAGGTCTGGAATGCCATACGAGCTTCCCAGCCTGCTTTCCTTGGCTGTAGACTCTGCCTTAATTCCACAGAAAGGCCGATAGTCAGTCCAGCTCATAACCAATGCTAGGTGGCCAATGTCTGTAAGACGGAGAATCACAGACCAGCTTTCTGAGTGCTTCCCAAATGTTTGCCGTCACTGGATGGCTTTCTGTCCAATTAATATGCAAAGCTGAGTCCTCTGACAGTTCCTTTTTAACATGCTTACTTGAGAACTCATATTTCAAAAGGTAATGCTAACGCTGATTTACTGTAAAAGATTTTGTAATACTTGCAGTATCTTTCAATCCAGCATACTTTCCGCACTCCTCATTTCACTTTTTAAGCATATATATGAAAAAAACTGTGTTTGGTGCTGTGGAAGGTTCAAGGATGAACAAGAGGGAGAGCAAGTCAGTGGTAACTAATTACACATCTGCTATGTGTTAGGCATTGTGTTAAGCATTGCACATGCATTTTCTCATTCAGACATCCTGATGGACCTAGGGAGAGATATCACTGTCTCCATTAGGAATGTGGTAACTGAGTCTTGGAGATGGTTATTTGGCCAAAGCCACACTGCTGGAAAGTGAGCAAAGCAAGCTAACATTGGCTTTAAAACGCATGCAGTCTCTCCCAATAGAACACAAATCTGTTCCCCAAACGATGAGCAGTCTAAAAGGGAGATGAGACAATTACACAAATAACAGTTGTTAAAGGCGGAACATAAAAACTGCCATGACAGATGTAAAAAACTACAAGGTTAAGGGTGTTTAGAAAAAAAATAGTAAATCCTTTGAGTATAGGGTTCGGGGTTGGAGAATGTGCCATTTGAATTTTCCCTTGTAACTTGAGCAGGGCTTGAAATGTTGGTTGGAAAGGAGGGTCTTGTGAGACATAATGAATTATGGCATTTCCAAAATGCCAGCACATCACATACTGGACCTCCATGTTAAGACATGTTTGCATTAAAGTCCAAAATCTGAAAAGCATTCTGGTTGAACCAAATGAAATTTCCATTTGTGTAGGCCCAAACAAGACAAATATCAGCTATCTCATATGGTTCAGCCTAATTTATCTCTAGGTTATATCTTTGCAAACAGAATCTGAATATTAGAATAGAATTCATATGTTTTCTTTTAATTTTCAAAGAAACTTTAAGGAAAGCAATACATGCAAACGGCAACAAATGAAGTTCTGAAGAGCTTAAGAAAGAAAGAAATTGTACCGTTCCATGCTCCCACCTGTTCTCAGTCCTGCTTTCCAGGGCAACCAATTCAATCCAATTTGCCTTTCGGTTTTCTAGGGATTACCTCCATAACTCTAATTAATATGCTATACCTCCTATTCCTATAATTTAAGATACTGATTTTCCAATATATAGGAGGAGGATTTCGCTCACACTATCTCCCACCTCCTCCCAGTAATTGGGAGTTGTCTTATTTTTAGTTCTATCGATCTATCAGATTACATCTCTATTTCAGCCAGAGTATCCTGATACTCCTGTGTATATGATGAGCATAATAGCACCCCGGACCCTCCGCACTTCCCATATTCTATGAGCTTGACCTTTACTGCAACCACGTCAAGACCGTCGTTATGTACAGTCCATTCACATGATGCAGTTAAGTGCCTTATGCTTCTAAAAGTTGAAAGCAATAAACAGAATTTATGTTAATATGACCACTTTAATACTGATACTGTAAGGCTAAGTAAGTGCCACGACTGCATTTTCTTTTCCTCGTGTCTAATGTCACACAGAGAACTTCTGAGACATTTGAAGAAGGATGCTTCCAGCATCAAGATCCAATGACTTCTCTTTCCTAGCTTTAAGATTGTCCTAGCAACCAATTCAAGTAGACAGATTTTTTTCGTTAATCCTGCTGGCACATAGTGAACCTTTCAATTTGAGATCTAGGTGCTTCTCCAACACTGGAAAATCATGTTGTGGTTTTTTTTCTTTGATATTTTTTCCCCTACCATTTTTCTGTTTTAATCATTAATTGGAAATTGTCATAAATCACTTCTCATGATACAACCGAATTGTATGAATTCTCTCTCATGGATTGCTTTTCTATTTCTCTCATCTTTACTTCCCCAGAACTATCTCTGCCTTTTTATACTTTAGTCTGGAAATTTTTCTTGAGTATCTTTCAGACCTGTGATAGAAACTTTTATTTTAGCCATCATAGATTTAATGTTTATGAGTTCCTTCTTCGTTGCTTTATAATTCTTTTTTCATAGCTACTTAACTTTGACTTACGTATATAAAATCTCAAATCACTGTATACTTTTTTTTCTTTTAAATTCTCTTCTTCCTGTTTCCTCCAAGGTCAGTGTTTCCCTTTGGATCTTCTCTTTCAGGAGCTTATTGTCCTCATATGTATGTTGAATCCTGAATCCTATCTATGTTTAATAAGGAGAGATTGAGTAGCTTGTGCTCTTATGTAAGTGATTCTGTTTTGAGGTACGAAGTTTGGTTAGGAATTGGGTCATTGATAGAACACATACCTAGATAGGCGGGCCTTGCTTTAGGGCAAATAGGCAGAGAATGAACCATTAAGCCAGAGCATAAACACGCCAAATGAAAGAACATTACTCTGGGTCTCCAATATCCACACTACTAGCTCTCATCCTCTAGATCTGGCAACTGCCCCACAGAGGTGTGTCTTAGATCTCCTTTTTTTTTTTTTTTTTTTTTTTTTTTATCTTTTTGGTCTGAGAATAAAGAATGGGCCATCTGATTTTCTGCCAGATTGATTGGAGGTCGGAGTGCTTGTCACTGGTGTGGTTGCCCTTGCCTTATGATTAAGCTGTCTCCTGCTGCTGCCCTCTGTTGCACCTACTATACTTGTTGGTCCCAAGCCTAGAGCCATTCCAGGTTCTACCAAACAGGGTGATCCTGCCTCCAGTACAGACCCTCTCCAGCGTATACTAAGCTGAAGTTTCCTCCACTAGGTTTCAGGCATCGACATGGCAACCATGCCCCATCTCTCTTCCAGAAATCTGTTGAAACTCATCCATGAAGGACCCCTCTCCATGACCTCACTGTCACAGATAGGAGGCACACAGACATTCTCAGCTCACAATCTGAATAGAATGTCTTCACTACCTTTCTAAGGAAGTAAGTGTTGCTTGGCATCCCCACAGCGGCTGGAATGTTCTCCAGCAGCTCAAACAGGGTGCCTGAAGACCTTTAATAACCTATTTGTTTTACAAAAGAGGACAGCAGGGCACTGTCAAAGTGCCAATTTCCCAGAGCTGAGTTAGGACCCAACACCCATTTGCTTTCCCTCAAATCCAGTGCCATTTTCATTATGTCCTGATCATTCTCACTATAAACATGTATCAACCAAATACAACATATAGCTCAAAAGTATAAGAACAGGGGAAGGCAGGGAAGATAAAGGCTCTATGAAGTCAGTGGAATACTGCTACAGCCTGTCCCCAGAAGTCAAATCACCCTTGCTCTGTAGCTACCAGACTTATCCCTTTCGTCCTCTGTCTATTTACACTCTCTATCTTTGATGAGCTGCAAAACCTTGGGTGTGAACTCATGTCAAGAAGCATGGTGTTTAAAGCAGTTTACAAGCTGGGAACAGATTTATTATGTGAGAGTCATGGTGCTTGGGTTCCTTTCCTCTCTGTCTTTTGATAAGGGCTTGTTCTGTGTGCTTCTGTCAGCTGGAATACTTCCAAACATTGCAGTCAATGATACAAACTCAGCTTTTGGACAACACTTATAAAAAATGTACAACTAAGTCACATTTACCTAATCACGCTTGTGCACTGTTGGTGGGACTGCAACTGGTGCAGTCCCTGTGGAGAACAGTATGGAGATTCCTCAAAAATCTAAAAATAAATATACCATATGACCCAGCAATTCCACATCTGGATATTTATCCAAAGAAATTGAAAACACTAATTTGAAACAATATATGTCCCCCTATGTTCACTGCAGCATTATTTACAATAGCCAAGATATGGAAGCAACCTAGGTGTCAATCGATAGATGACTAAAGATGTGATACACACACACACACACACACACACACACACACAGTGGAATATTACACATACACAGTGGAATATCATACCATTTGTGACAACATGGATGGATCTATAGGGTATTATGCTAAGTGAAATAAGTCAGCAGAGAAAGACAAATACCATAAAGTTTCACTTATATGTGGAATCTAAAAGAACAAAACAGATAGACAAACAAAACGAAACAAAAACAGCTTCATAGAAACAGAGACCAAAGGGATAGTACCAGAAGGAAGGGGATGGGGGTAGGTGAAAAGAGGGAGGGGAATACAGTCAATAATATTGTGACAAGTTTGCACAGTGACAGATGATTACTAGAATTAGTAATGTGATCACATTGTAAAGTATGAAAATGTCAAATCACTATATTGTATACCTGAAACTAATATAACCAATATAAGATTGCATACCCACTATACTTCAATTGAAAAAAAAAATTTTTAAAGAGAGAACTGTCCCCACCCACTAGGCTTTGGGGTACTGTTGGGGATACTGCAGAGGGTCAGACAAATCTGAATTATTGTATGATTCTCCAGGTTTTGCAACAAGTCCTTTATAAAAATTGCCTCCTCTTGAGAAAGTTTCAAAGTTACTGTGGCAAGGGGAACTTATGCTGGGTTATTAAAACGTCTGTTCTTATATGTTAATATGAACCATTAACATCTGGGATTGGCATGGTCTAAAGCATTAAAGTGGCATCAGATATTCAGAGTATTCAAGAACAAGACAATGTTAAATTGTATGGTATGCTGAATTGAGGAAGTAATCAGTGGCAACAGTCTGTCCCTGTGAGTATGGCTAAAACATGTCCAGATCTGTTTCATAGTCCCACGTGGGGCCTGGTGGACAAGCATCCAAGGAGAACCTGATTTCTCAGGAGGCTTGAAGTCTGCACTTGGGCCAGAACTGTGAGTCGGGGCACAGCATTGGACTCAGGTCACTTCCCTGATCCAGGCTCCTCCATCTAAAAATGCTGGAGTGAATCAACAGTATCTGTAAAGAACAGTAAAACACTCTTATATTTTGTCCCTCAATCTTATGAATGTGCACATGATTATAACAAATTGAACAGGAGTGAGATCTTTACCATCTCAGATGAAACCACCTAGCTATAGAAGAACCAATGAAAACCAAGAAGAGAAAGGCCCACTGTGGAAGGAAACTGAGAAACAAGGAGGGGAGTGTCCTGTGGGCAGGACCCAGGCCGGTAATAGGGTAGCAATGAGTGAAAATGCCAGCAGGGGTTAAGAGGAAGAAAGAGAAGCCTCAGTTCAATTGTTGCTAATAAGTAACCACACGACTTAAAGCAATTCACTTAATAATGTATCTGCCCAACTTTGATTTCTTTCTTCTAGCTGTAAAATAGGAATAAAACTACCTGACCCCTGCACCCCAGCAAGAACAAAATGGTATTCTAAATAAAAAGCACCCTGACAAATAAAATGTATTATAAATGTTATATGGCATGACCACTTCTATTGAGCAATTTGGCACTCAAGATTACACAGTGCCTTACAGATACATTTTTTCGGTTTAATTTAATGTTAAATATTACAAACAAGTACAATAATGGGCCTTCTGATGGCAGAGCACTTTAAGGCTCATAAAGTACTTTCACATGTAATTTTAGTTGAGCATTAATGCAACTCTATGAAGTAGGCTGTGAAAATTTCCTGAGTTTCATCCTACAGCTGAAGAAGCAGAGGCTCAGAGAGGCCAAGGGGCTCATCCAAGGTGGCACAGCTGGTCAGTTACAGAGCCAGACCCCACGCTTGGTCTTTTGATCCTGAGTTCAAAGTTCTTTAGACCCAAGTGGCATAATAGGCATTCTGGAGACTAAGAATTAAGAAAGTCAAAGTTTATTCCGGAGACAAAACTTGCAGATAAGACACTAAGATCCATGAAAGGTGCGAATGCACAATAGTGCCAAGTATTTGCCTGCTTGAGGGATATGAACTCGAGAAAGGAAAAGTTAATGTGGATGGCAGTTAGAGGAAAGGCTTCACAGATTTAAAAAGTGTGGGTTAAAAGGTGAAAGTGGATTTATTTAAATAATTGGAGATAAAGGCGGACTCTTAAGAAAGAAGGAGAAGCAAAGACAGGGTAGTGGGAATAAGATGGCTCTCACCACACACAGGTGTGTGTGATGAGAGGTAGTAGGGTACAAACTTCAATAGACACGGACAACAGTTTAGGGGTTACCGGAGGATAAATGGGGGAGGGGAGATGGTAGAAGAGGGTAAAGGTCAAGTATATGGTGATGGAAGAAGAACTGACTCTGGGTGGTGAACACTGTCATGCCGGGTGTCATGCAGGGTTTCAGCTCCCGCTCCCCACATAAGAACGCAGGACATGGTGAGGCCAAAAAGGAACACCCACGGAGTCATAGATAAGGGAGTCACACCACTATATTTTCCCTGGCGGCTGGGTTGGAGACACAGGAAGCAGGAGCCACACTATCCGCAACCTGCCATCCACTTCTCTCTGCCAACCAACCTCACTTGCTAGCTGCAACCCGCCGTGCTAACTGCAATCCATGCTTGCTAGCTCAGCCACCATCTGCTTGCTAGCCCCCATTTTTCTGCTAGCGTAGCCATGGCAGTTATATGAGTGGCCAATGACTCACTGGTTACAGCTCACAGCCAACTAGCCACAGCTGATGGCCATCCAATCACAGTTGATGGCCATTTACTACCCGAGTGAGCACCTTTCCACGTGAGGCCGAGAGCCTGGAAACTGCACTCCTGGCTCTGTCCCCATAAGCACACCGTGTACTATATAGATGATGTACTAAAGAATTGTACACTTGAAACCTATATAATTTTACTAACCATTGTCATCCCAATAAATTTAATTAAAAAAAAACTTCAATAGAAGTTTAAATAGGTTAAATGACACCAGATCACAGAAAGACTGAAGGTTACATGAAGGGCCTAGATTTGATCCTATAAGCAGATGGGAGCTACTGTAGAGTCCCAAATGAGGGTGGGGCATTAAATAATTAGTAGATTGTCTGGTAGGGATGTGCACAGTGTAATAAATGTGCACTGAAGCAAAGAGAGTAGCTAGGAGATTGCTGCATTAATAAAAGCATAGTCATGAAGTCCTGGGTTACAGTGGTGACAATGAACATAAAAGGAAAGCTATAAATCCTAATAGCCAAGTTATTTAATAATTGGAGCAAAAGCATTATTCACTCAGCTACCATACCCCACGGGACTCTCAGAAACATGAATGGTTGTCTCAATCACATTTACCCTCAACCATGCTGCCAAATTAAGTGATTCGGTTGCCAAAGCAAAGAGTTCATTAAAAAAATCACATGAATTTGTCGAAAAAGTTCCTTATTTCATCCCTTCGTCTTCTATCCAAGAAGACCTCTCAGAAATAGAATGATTATACCCAAGCACAAACATCATTGGGATCACCTCAGACCATCCCAATGCAGGTAAATGTGGGCTCACGTCAAAGGAATCCCTGCATCTCATGTCAGAAGATGTTGTCACATGTCATCTTTCATTGGACCCATATCAGCTCCGAGGCAATGGAGGTAAATATGGGGAGAAGCAGATGCAAAGGAGCCCCCAGTGTGGAGTGGAAAAGGAGGAGGAGAACGAACAGAAGGACATGGATGAGTGTGGCAGGGAGAATGTGGATCCTAATAACTGGATTGCTCGGGCCAGTTGGAGTCTTGGTGCTTGATGCTGCCTTTCCAGCACCTATTATCTGAAGGCCTACCCCAAAGCAATAAACATTAAGAGTTGAAATCAGTCCCCTTCCTTTGCTCGGCTGGTGGGTTCATAAACATGACCAGATTTGCAGCCTCCACTTTCATAAGTAAATTTTAATAAAGACACAGTTTCCCTTTAAATTTCCATAGCTCTGTGGTGCTTTCCATTCCCTTTTCATTTCAGTGTGTGGGCATTACCCACACACACACCCAGACACCTCACACGCTGCACTGACAGCTGCTTGCCAGTCAATGAAGTCACATTACTCTGTCATGGGGATGTGTGCAATCAGCCGCCTCACAGGAGGTGGGCAGAGGCATGCACGATGCAATCATTGTAAACGGGAATTTTCTCTCTCCCTGCGCCTGACTATTTTGTTGGTTTATTGAGCAGAGGAGTAAACAAGCTTCATTGGGCGCAGAACTGTATTTCGAAAAAAACCTAGTCTTTTTATTGTCATTAGATGTGATAATAACTTCATGAGACTGTCACCTTGAGATTCATGCTGAATAGACGAAGCAAGCTCCTGGTTCTGGGAGAGAAACCAACAGAATTGACCTCCTTTTCCCATGGAAATGTTAACAGCTATTACACAACCAGCACTCTTCTAGGAAATATACCACAGCCCCTTGGAGGGCTGCAAGGCTGCGGACAGCTCAATCACTGCCGTGATATCTCCAGTACCTCAAAGCATCTCCCTTAGAGCTGGTACTTACGATGCTCCAGGCCAGGCACCTGTCTCTGTGGCCCAGGAGCTGCCCAGCCCAGGCACTCCTACCAACGGCACGCGCTTATGGGCTGTCATTCCAGCATGACGACCTCCATCCCAGAGTCTGGCAACCCAGAAACTGATGACCTACACCAAGTACCTGAGAGCTTCCCTGTATTATTTTGAAGGAATTTTGTACTTCAAGAAAAGAATTTTTGAAAGACAGATGTTTATTTGGGGTCAGATGCACGTATGCAATGCCAGACGGTGCACAAAACAAATTGTTTGTCTCGTCTGATATCATTATACAACCCACAAGGATTTCTATGCCCCCAAAGTTGAACCTCTATGCAAGACAAACCAAAGCCAATACGCAGACTTGATTGTTTAAATAAGAAATATACAGTGGAAGGAAAGCTACAGGACACCAGGATAGGATGAGACTCCAGAAAGCTAATTAACAGGACCAGGACAAGGGAGTGTGACAGACTCTCACACACAAGTGAGCTGGCAGCCCTAACTAATTAGCAACAATTAATTTTACGGTAGGAGCAAGAACACATGTATTATGTTCTAAAAAAGCTTAATAGATGTCACCATAAATCATTCCCATCTCTCTCCTGAAATTCAGCTT
Organism: Rhinolophus ferrumequinum; assembly: GCF_004115265.2. Classification (NCBI taxonomy): domain Eukaryota; kingdom Metazoa; phylum Chordata; class Mammalia; order Chiroptera; family Rhinolophidae; genus Rhinolophus; species Rhinolophus ferrumequinum. The sequence continues at coordinate 48,012,076 of NC_046295.1, read as the reverse complement.
GCAAGCAGGCTGCCTTGAAATCTTTAGGAACGATGTAGAGCTGCTTGCTATGTCTTGGATCTTAATATAAAAAGCAAGATGGTTTTTTCTCTGCCACTTAGCCCTCGACTAATCTCAGCTGCTGTAACCGAGGTTGGCCTTAGCAGGCTCAGCCTCACCCACGCCCTGAACAAATTCTAATGAAAGAAGGCAAAAAGTGAGCCGCCCCCATCCTGCTCCTGGCAGGATCTGGGACCCAGTGTCCCACTCTAGATCGGATAGCCATGTGCCCAGGATGAGCTCTTTGCTTGAGAAACAAAACAAATTTTTTCTTATATCCCTCCTCCTATCAATTGGAAGTGCCTGCATGGAATGTGACATTGGGGCGATCAGGGACTCAGTGGGAAAGAGAGCCACGATTTACTACTAATGTCTGCTGGGCACGGGAACTAGGAGCCCGGCCGCTATTTCTCTTTGTTTGGTTTGTTTTCATTTATCCGCATTTTTTTTTAAATTGTGATAAAATGCACGTAACATAAAATTTATCAATTTAAGGTGTTCAATTCAGTGGCATTAAGTACATTCATGATTTTGTGCAACCATCACCACTATTTAGGCCCAGAACTTTTTCATCACCCGCAATGGAAACCCTGCACCTATTAAGTAGTCACTTCCCGTTTCCCTCTCCCCTAGGCCTCTGGGAATCACTCATAGTTTGTTTTCTAGCTCCATCTCTGTGGATTTACCTATCCTGGGTAATTTATATAGAAGAAATCATACATTATGTGTTCTTTTGTGTCTGGCATCCTTTCACTTAACCTAATGTGTTCAAGGTTCATTGTGTCATAAGAGGCATCAGCGTTTTTCTTTTTTTTTCCATCACCCCGACTAGCCCAACCTGTTGACCAGTGTTCTCCTTCAGTTTCCTAAACAGCATCTCAGTGTTCTCCGAGCTGAGAAGCCACGATGAAGCCCAGCCAAGGTCCTCGTAGGCCTCTTCTTCAGATGGTTGTGCTTTATTTCTCATCCTCCCAGGCTCTAGTGGGACTGTGCTCTGAGAGGGCAGATGAAGTGTAACTAGGACTCTGTTGCTTGTTAAACAGTTCTTGCTGCCATGAGCCACCAACCAGATTGGACTTCTTCAGAACAGAGGTGGACGCGGCCCACCCTGCGGTGCACTGTACATTGCTTACTTGGGGCCAAATGATTTCAGATGCCAGACTTCAGCCAACTGGGTTCCCCTAGTCCTGAATCTACATTTGTGTAGTTTTATTAATCTTACAGAAAGCTCAACATTTTGGTATTTATAATAGTAAATTAGAATATAAGAGATGGGACTTATGGTTCCAGAAAGATGGAGTGGATATACTTGTCTCAATTTTTCCCACTAAGTACCGTAAACAATATAGAGAAAATAGATACAAGAGGACTCTGAAAGGTAAAGAAGGCAGGTTGACTAAAGACCTTGGAATGACATGGTAGTGAATTCCCTGGATTTTACTTTTGCCTCATTTATCCTCAAATTGGATCTGTAGACACCAATAACCTGAAAATGTTAATGAGCACAGGCAGAAAAATCTCCAGAAAAATGAAAAACCCAAAAATGCTCTCGCTTTCCAAAAGGCCAGGAAAGCAGCATCATAGGAAGACAAAAACTCGTAAATAATAACCATTCTACTCCTACTGAACCCCATAGGATAACTGTGGCTCCACCCATACCCACGCCAGCAAAGGCTCAGTGGGGAGCCTGGACTTCTACCCTCATGAGGCTGTAACAAGGCACCTACCCATCGGCCCAGGTGGTGTCAGAAAAGGCCAAGTAGGGAGCTGAGATTTTTATCCCAACCAGGCAACAAGTGCCGCTCCACCCCCACCAAAATATTCTTGGAGTCCTTGCAGGGAGCTTGTACTTCCATCCCCGCTGTGCAGTAACCAGACACGCACATTCTTCCCTGAAAGGGGGGTGTCAGAGGTAGCCAGGAGGAGCATCAGGACTTTTACCATCACCGAGCAACGATGAGGCCACCCTTTCCATACACTGTGGTATGAGTGGAAGCCATGTGAGGAGAAGTAACGAGGCATTCCCACCCCTCCCAACCAAGGAGGTATTAGAGAAGGCCTAATAGCGAGCTGGCACTCCTACCCTCACCCAACAGTGGTGAGGAGACTACCTCCTAGAGTGTTCACAGAGGTTGAGGAGAAAACCTGGATGTCTACGTTCACCTGGCAGTAACAAGGTAGAGTCCTTCTTCCCCTACTAGGGTTGTATCAGAGAAAGGTAGCTAAAATAGAAGATTTAAATAAGATCTGAGTCTCATAACAGAATACCCCAAATGTCCACACTTCCATCAAAAAAATCACTTATTAAACCAAGGACTATGAAGATCTCAAACGGAATTGAAAAACAATCAATAGATGCTAACACCAGGGTAACAGCAATGTCAGAATTATATGGCAAATACTTTAAAGCATCATCATAAAAAATGCTTCAATGATTAACTACAAACACAGTGAAACAAATGAAAAAAAAAAAGTCTCAGCACAGAAATAGAGGACATAAAGGTATACCAAATGGGAACTTTATAACTGAAAACTACAATACCCAAAATTAAAAACTCAATAGTCTGAACTACAAAATGGAGGGAAAAGAGGAAAAGATTTAGTAAACTTAAGACAGAATGACAAAAATTTTCCAATCTGAATAGCAGAAAGAAAATAGACTGAAAAAAAATAAATAAATGGAGCATAAATACATGGAACTGTGGGGCTATAACAAAATATCTAATATTCATGTCCTAGAAGAGGAAAAAGAGGGCATGGTCAAAACGCAGTCAAAGAAATAAAGACTGAAACTTCCCAACTCTGGCAAAAGACATAAACCTGAAGATTTAAGAAGTGAACCCCAAATAGAATAAACCCAAAGAAATCCATACCTTGAAGATTATAGTCAAAACTTCAGAAAATTGAAGATAAAGAAAAAACTCTTCAAAGCAATGATGAAGAAATGATACCTTACTTATAAAGGGAAAACTATTTCAATAACTGGATTTCTCATATGAAACTGTGGAGGCCAGAAGAAAGCAGCACATTATTCAAGTGATAAAAGAAAACTACTGTCAACCCAGAATCCTATATCCAGTGACAATTTCCTTCACGAACAAGGAAAGGAAAAACTAGACAAATATAATACCTTTCCCTTCTTCCTTGGAGTTTTCTAATTTATGTGTGGTGGCTGAAGCAAAAATTATAATATTGTCTATTATGATTTTAAATATATAGAGAGGAAATATTGAAGGCAATTATATTATAAATGAAAAGGGGGAAGTAAAGGGGTGTAAGCCTTCTGCATTTCATTTGAACTGGTAAAATGTCAAAACCAGCAGACAGTAATACGTTATGTATATATAATATAATACTAAGAGCAACCAGTAAAAATGGTTTGCAAAAAAAGCACACTCAAAAATTCTATAGATACACCAAAATGAAATTCTAAAACTTGTTCAAGTAACTCAGAGGAAGGCAGGAAGAAGAAAGAGATATAAAAACAACAATGACAAAAGAGAGCAAACAGAAAACAAAAAATAAAATAGGTGACTTAAGACCAAACATATCAATAGTTACATTAAATGGGATGATCTAAATACACCAATTAAAAGATAGAAATTGATGTATGGTTTAAGAAACATGAATCAACTCTATATGGTTATCTGCAAAAAAGTCACTCCAAAGGTAACAATATAAGTAAGTTGAAAATGAAAGGATGCATAGAAGAATATATACATATATATAAACACACACACACATACATATATACACATATATACAACATTCCTGAAATTACAAATGTATAGAAATAGAGAACAGATTAGTGGTTGTCAACGGTTATGAACGAGAGAGACAGCAGTCTGGGGAGGGACGTGGGTGTAGCTATATATATAAGGCAATATGAAGAATCGAAGCGGTGATGGAAATGCTCATATCTTGATTGTACCAATGTCAGTACCTTGTTGTGATACTGTACTGTAGTTTTACAGTGCAATATTACATATTGCACTGTAAATGATATTACCATTGGGGGAAACTGAGTCAAAGGCATTTGGGATCACTTCGTATTATCTCTTACAACTGCATGAGAATCTACAACTATCTCAAAGTAAAATTTTTAACTACCAAATGTCAGAGATGTGCTTTGTGCCATCGGATAAGTTTTTCATATGGACAAAGCACATTGCTTGCTTGTAAGAAACAGTGTGCCACTAAAAGCTACCGTTCATTATTAACAATTATGGCTTTGATCTCACCTGCATTGTAAGTGAGCACCTTGATGGCCCAACTCGTGTATTATTTATCCATAAATCCCCTCCAGCAGCCAGCAAGCACACTGCTATGTAATAAGTGCACAATAAATGTTTGTTGACTTCATGTTTTCATCAGTAATGCATTGGGTATGTTAGTATGTGTATTATGCACTATTAAACATATACGTAAAACATTGCTTGCTGCAAATGAGAAAAATATTAAAGAAATGTGTCATGAAGTAAATTAATGCCATCCTTAAAAAAGCAATTAGATCTCTTTGGGTTTTTTTTTTTATCATGTTCTGTTTCTTTGTTTCTTTGTTTTTGTCTGATTACAAAAATAATCAATGTTCATTATAGAAAAGTTTTAAGTCTAGAAAGGCGGAAAGGCATTTCACTGACTGCACTATTTCCATATGACTAGACAAGTCACTTCTAATCTGACGTGGTATGCTTCCAGAGTGTTTGATTCCAGTTTTCTTATTCAATGAGTCATCCATTCATCGGATGTATGTTAAGGAGCTGCCAAAGGCAGTCATGTGTATCCAGAGAGAAATGTGGCCCCCTACATTCTCCTACGAATGAAATGGACTCACTTATTTGAAGGGTCTAGCCAGAGGGAGCTTTATTTCTCCTTTCTGCTGGCCAGTATCAGAATAACCTCAGAATCCTGTACTTTGACATCTTAAAAAAACCGTGTTCCCTGGTTAAAGATAAACACAGCTGAGCATTTCCTTAGCAGTAAAACGGACAACTCCAGGGGACACCTATTGGCCTGGTACTACAACCAGTGGAGAAGGCAAGAAATAGGCAAAGGATATTGACTGACCTTTACATAAGGTTGGGAGTTCAGAAACTGTGGAATTGGGCAATATTTTGATTGTATGTATTAAAGGCATTCAGAAACAGAACAAAGTGAAAAGTAACATAGATCAAGATGCTGGGTCCATAACCAGCATCTGATATTTACATAAAATCTATATTCTTAGAAAAAACTTTATTCTTTAAAAAGAAAAAAACATTAGTACCTCTGAAGACTACCAGGCAAATCCTACTTTACCAAGAGAAATGCATTAATTTCATTCTCTGATAGTTGTAGCTGGTGTAAATTTTTATCCACCAGTCTGAGCAAAAACAAGCAAAACTTTTGGGATTTTTATTGGGCAGGTACAAAAATATGTGTGCTATATTTTGTTCCACATTTTGAAAGAGAAGTAAACTAACTCAGAGAGTGTTGCTGTTTATTGTTCCTATTGATAATAAAGGGGAACCGATCTAGACTTTTACCAAAATGCCAAATAGGATTCCAAATGCATATGTTTTTCAGCTCATTTTCTGAAAATGTTCTGTTGCTATGAAAACGGCTGTGTGATTTATCCAAATGAAACTCATTATTCACAGGTGAGGAGCTTCTAACGGGGTTCATCGTACTTCCTTGCCTTTCATACAATGATCTAGTTGAAATGTGTATTAGAAGCAGTCCTTCCAGCTAACGAAGAGTCACAGGTGTCAAGTTCACATTTATCACCACTTGTTATTAGTGATAGGTGATGCTAAATACATTTTTTTGTGGCTTGAAGGAGATTCACATGTTTCAACAAATATCCATTCTACATTCACTTGAGAACTGCCACAAACGCCCTAATCCTCCCTGTGCTCTATAGAAATGCTTTGAATTTCCCAAAAAGCATACTGAATTTTTGGAGCCACATAATTGGTTACAAATTTCCTTCTTTAAAATATAAACACCTATTTAAAAATTACTTTTGAAAAAGGAGAAAGATAAAGAATACGTCCAGGGGCATGGGAGGGGAGGTTACATGTATCAAGTACAATTTATAAAGGAATACACAGAAACATTGAAAGCCAAGCAGTCTGTCCAGAGCAGAGCAGGCAGCTGCCCACATGTGATCTCAAGAGCACCAGAGGCCCCTTGTGACTAAAATCTTCTCTCACTTGCCTTCAGCCCCTATGCCAATGCCAGAATTACCTCAGGCTTCACGGACCTGGTTATTATGTGACTGGACAGGGCTCAACCATTCACTGAGCGCTAGGGCTCTGACAGAGAGGGGTGGGGAAGGGGTCCATCTGATGGAAAACACACTAAATGCAGCAAGAGTCACTGAGGTAGGGGTTGGGCAGAAATGGGAAGAACCAGTCAACAGGAAGAGCCAATTAATCTTCTCGGTCACTTTCCCTTCTGTCTCTTCCACACTCGTTATCTCACCACTGGCAGTCTGTCTGTCCACTGGTGGTCTAGTGAAACCCCTCCAAAGTCACTAACTGGCTTCACCTCTCAAATCCAGTTTTCCCCTTAGCCTTCATCTTTTGTCCTCAGAGCATCATTTGACACCATTGCCTGCTCATTAGAATTTCTCTTGTCTTATCAGTCCCGTGACACTAGTTCTCTCATTTCCTCATCTTTTTCCTCTTTTTCTTGCTGCTCCTGAACTCTAAGCAGTCGCAAGCCTGGAACACTGGAATCGGTGTCCTCTTTTTCTTCTCTTTACACATTCTCTCAAACTACAACTACACATTATTTTCAAGCCTCAAATCTTCCTTTCATACAGATCTCTCTTCAGTATCTCTAGCCCCATAGCTCTTCTGGTTTCCCATTTCTAACTTTCTTGAGGACATTTTGCCCTGGATGTCTTTTCTGCTCCTGGAATGCAACGCATTAGAAATCATCATGTTGTGGGATATGACAGGATGTACTCCTTTTTAAGGCTAGCTGATAATCTAGTGTCTATTTATGCAACATTTTGTTTATCCATTCATCCACTGATGGACACTTGGCCCTTCACTTCAAAGCCCTGCTTCTGTGTCCACATCATATCCTTGCACACTCCTAGTTTCTAGCATGCATGCGTACACACACACACACACACACACACACACACACACACACGCAACTTCTACAACCCCTCCATGGAGTAGGTATGGGGATGATAGAGTCACCTGGTACTGCACTTAACGAAACTTCTCTTTCCTCTACATTAGCAAATACTTTCTCATGAATGTGTACATCCTCTCAAGCCCCTGTGTGTCTTCTCCTCTCAGGCAGTATTTATACATTGCATCAGCATCATCTCACTGTCTACATTTCTTTTTTCTGTTTTATTAAAAGAAAACATAAATGTTTAATACTCCTTCAGGTTGACAAACATAAGTATGACTAGGAAAATACTGGTATAAAGGAGAAGAGCTAGATATTTATTAACTAAAACGGAGCTGCTGTCTATTTTATTTTAGCACTTGGATTATAACAGTGTTACTATCCACTACATTTTATTGCAAAACTAGAGATTCAACTTTGGATTAAATGAAATAGACTTTTGATAGCTAGCATCATAGTCTAACCACCATTTATAAAATTGTTCCTATAAGAGCAATGCATTCCAAGTTTAAAATATAGTCAACAAGCATCTGTAATGTAAGAGAAATAGCTCCTCTCTCTTCATATAATACCTTGTCATTTGAAGTTGTATCACTAAATTTTTATCTCTGATATTAGAGGAGAAAGAGTTTCAATGAAAATATTCACAGACACTTCAGATGTCCTTTTTTGTAATTTGCTTACACTTTCTTAATTACATTTCCTTAAGTGACAGTTGTTATAAGAAGATAAAATATTATGGTGGTGAATGATGGTAGAAAATGTCATCTAAGTGGCAGTCGGAAGGGAAAGAAAGCAAAGTATGTGAAGAAGCCATAAAGTAAAAGCCATACTTGAAGAATATATATAGTTGCTTTGCTGAGAACTTATTAAAACTCAAAGGTTTATATAAAGATTAAAAACTAAGGTTGGCTGGAGTTATACAGCTAGGCACGTTCCCTGCAAATTCCATTAATAATTAAACCTTTACAGCATTCTATGTGACTCCTAGAGGAAGGTATTAAAGACACGAGGTGTCCTCTGGCCAAGGTTAGGCAAGAAACCAATTCAACGATAAGGATTAGAATTCATTAATTCTCAGTTCAGAACATCATGTGCCTAGCATACAGAGTAGGAAACAATAATCTATAATAACTTCTGATTAAGAAAGTGAGGCCAGACAAGAAGATGTTTAGAAGTAAGGGTATTTCCATAATTAAACTGTTTTGTAGTACCTTGTAGATTTTTTTTCTCAATTTTTCTCAATTTTTTTTTGGTATTGAAGGTACCATTCATTTAGATTCATCAATTTTGAACAACCTGAAGCAGCTGCTCAGTAATAGTTGAAGCATCTGCTTAGTAATACTCCAGGTAGGAAGTTCAACAGGTTCATTGATGAAGCATCCCCCTGATTCAGTAAAAAGACCACTGCTCCCAGGCCAGGTAAATGTCTTTAGCATATTCTGGAAGGAAGGAGGGATTGAGGGAGGAAAGAAGAAAGGGAGGGAAGAAAGAGAGGAAGGAATAAAAGAAAGAATAAATGGGGGCCAGGAGAGAGCAGATTTTCCTGCCTACCAAGAATACACCGCTTCTTCTAGCTGACCTCTTTCCCATCAAAAGATATGACGCATTGAGATCCAAGAATTTGTCCAATTTAAGCTAGAATTAGTAAGTATGTTAGTGCTCGGATGATCATAACATGGGAATTGGGAAAGATGATGAAATTACGAGAATACGATTAGCTGTAAAATATCTCCAGATGATCAGCTCTACTCCATCCTTATGGTTTCCATCCTCAAAGTCACCCCGTAGTCACATCACTGACCTGGAAGCTCCAGATGCTTTCCGGGAAAGCTGATGTGTTGCTAGAACCATATTGGCCAGAACTATGTCACACCTATAGCTGCTAGAGAATCAAGGGAGTGGGCCAATGGATTTTTCTGCAATGACAGAAATGCTTGATCTGTGCTTTCCTACTTCACAACCATCAGAAATAAGAAACTGAAATTGTAGTTTTACTTAATTTTAATTAATGTATATGTAAATAGCCACATGTATACATTTTCAGCTGGGAAGTCCAATTGAATTAAAAAATTCCCTCATCTCTAAGTTACACAGAAACCATAATTAGGTGGGCTGGGGTGGGGAAAGAGATGAAGAACCATTGAAATAATTTGTTTGTAAACATGTGAAACCATGCTACTGACTTGGTGATTAATGTTGCATTTAGACCTCACAGAAGCCATAGCAGGCTTTATTGTACCCATTTTACAAATAAAATAACTAAGGCTCAGTTGAGTGACTAGGCTAAAACCATAGAGTTCATAGCAGCAGATCTGAATTTTGAGCCTGGGGCTCTCTGACAGCAGAGCCCACGCTGTCTCCACCGTCAGGAGAAAGCGCAGAGACTCAGGAAGGAGGCACCAGGATTCCTAGGTAAGGCACCCAAAGGTTGGGCGGGAGAGTTAGTGGGTGCTTTCTAACTGGAGTGCTCTCCTAGCATCCCTACCGTGCTACTACTCATCGTCTAGATTTGTTTGCCTACTCCCTTCTTTCTATGATAATCTGAATTTTTCTTAAATTAAAAAAATGTATACTCATTGTTCACAAAAATTCAGATTCCTCCTAAAAGTACCAAAAATCAGACAGTAAATAGCACCCCCACATCCCATCCCCAGTCCTAAAACTTTGCCTCTCACCTCGCTTTCTCATCAACTGCTGTGAAATATTAACAGAATACAGGCTCACAGAGTCTCCCTAATTTCTGTGTCCCTAAACCATGCATATGGGGACTCAAGCCGTTCAAAGAAGAGCACACAAGGTTTTAAAAGTTTTTTTTTTCTTTTTGCTTTCTCACTAGTAGTAAAAAGATCCGTAAAGTAAAAAAAAAACAATGATTGTGCTGATGCTAGTCTTTAGATATTACTAAATAAAGTTACTAAAGTAACACGCATCACAACTTCAAAGGAGAGGCGAGTTTCTGGGCATTTGGAGCAGTGAGAATTATTACGGTTTAGACATGGGTGGAGCTGGGGCTTTTGAGAAGAAGACAGTGGAAGGAAAGGGGAGTCAAGATCCAGGGAGTGCCACCAAAATTACTGCACTTTAGACACATCCATAATATTTTGGAAAAAGCAGGGTTATAAATAAACAGATTAAAATAAATATGTCCGTCATAATAATTTGGGGATTCTTGTATAATTCCTAATTTTGGTTCTTTTATGCTTATTTTATAGGACTTTGAGCATTGTTTAAAATTTTTAAATTATAACAGAGCTTTTGGTAATTTATATTTGTCTCTTCATTTTTGGGAAATAACTATCTGTGTTATTTGCTGGGGAAAAAAAATAACCTTAATCAAAAAAACCTGTAGCTGCACATTTTCTTTTAGAAAATACCATTCAATTCACAATGTTCCACTTAGTGATTTTATTTCCAGGTTAAAATGTGAACTGACTACATGCAGTTCATCAGCACGACTGGCCCCTTCCCTCCTGCTACTTGTCTTTTGATCAATGTGCTGCTTCCTGATGTTTGCCAAAAAAAAAGTTTTTGTCCTCAAGTTGATAAAGGTTTTTAGCTGTTGAAAACTTTTAAATTGAAGACTTGGGGAAAGGAATTTTAAATTGATCAATAAAATGAGGCTTTTTCATTTTATCCAGGCTGTGCCCTGTCATCTGAGACGAGATGAGGAGGCTTCCTTTCTCTTTTGATGACTGGAGAAGACTATCCAGTTCGATGATCCAATCGCCAAAAAAGTTGACAATTTACATGTAGACTCACAAGTAGCACTTTTTAAATAGCACGATTGAACCTTCTCAAAGCATGCTTCTGAAATGCAGCTGCTTTGGTTACTTTAGAATTGTGGCTGAGAGATACAGATGATGTACAAAGGAAAAAGGAAACGATGAAAGCCAGCCCCTCCCTGGCTTTCTGTGTCCATAGTATCCCTGGGACTCTTTGCAGGGAATCCTGATTTAAGGATGAAAGCTTCAAGAATATCCTTTCTTCACTATCCTCTACCCTTGGAACCTATCAAGAAACACACAAAATCCTTCACGTGCCCTGACCTCGGGAGGTGAGGGAGAGGAGAAGGGCAGTAACAGAGCCCCCGACAGAAGCTGGCAGATTGCCTTCTTATCTCATCTCTGCTGGTTACTAGTTATGAGGCCCTGGATCAGTCATTTAACCTTCGAACAGTTTTCTTATGTTTTAAATGAAGAGGTGAAGTAAATGAGCTGCAGGGTCCCCGCCAACACTAACACTCTAAATGCGATCATGAATGTCAGAGAGGTCATCACTTTGTTTCCTTGATACTAGCAGCACTGGTATGATTTCCAACACGAGAAGCATTTGGCGCTATGTCTCATGGGAAGGATGTAGCTGTGAGATGTTTGTTTTGCTTGAGATGCCCCCAAAGTAAGTTGTTCCCTTCACACAACCTCTTTCCTTATACTACACTGACAGGTATTGTTCAATCTCATCTCTCCTTGAATTTTCTAAATGGCCCTAAGACATAGGCAGGACAGGAATTGTTTACCCCACAGACCAAGGAACTAAGAATATGAGAAGCTGAGTGTCCACCCAACAGGGGAGTAGAATCCTGATCTCTGTGTTCCTAGGGTGTCCGCTGTATGTGATTCTCTGTTCTTTGCCAGACACTTTCTCATTCTTCATTCTTGTCTCTGCCCCGGATTCTAAGTTTCTGTCTTCCTTTCTCTCTTCTTTCCTCTATGACCAAAATCTTCACAATAGGAATGAGAAACGTAATCCCTATGTAAAAGGTATAGAGTAGTTATTTTCAAAAATTAGTTGGTTCAAATTCCTGACTCATCTTCAAATATGTTACTTAGACTATGCCTTTTTGGTCTCCGATGACACAGTTACAGGAATGGGAACACCAGAACAGTGAGTGAGGCTTGGCTGGTGGGAAGGCGGGTGCCCTCTCAACTTCCTAGAGCGACAAAAAGTAATAAAATAATGATTGGTCCCATGACTGAATTGTTAAAAGTTCTACTTGGATTGAAGGTACACATTTAAAAGCCACTGCTAGCAAGTCAACAGTCCTCTGTGCACCTCCTGAGAGAGTTTAGGCGCACTCACTTACATGATGTCCTGAAACACACGTTCAGCTTCTGATGGGGAGTTACTTTAGAATTAGGTAAAGGAAAGAATAAAATCTCTAGGTCATTAGAATTTAAAAACATATTCAATGTCTCTCAATATGGTGAGGCAAACGTCCATGCTGGTATCTTTCCAAAGGAACGACTAATACATTGGTTTTGAGAATCGTCATCTTCCTATCCAACAAATCTCGGAGCTCAGATCATGCCATAAAAAGTATGGCACCAGACTTTGTTGTCACTGAAGACAAGTATCTCAGAAAAGCAAGGCTTCATTCAGAAATAAACTGAAAACACTGAAAAATCTTTTTCCTCAACAACTTTCAAGCCACTCAAGTCTGAGGGTGTACGTAGTAGGAACAAGGTCCATTTGTCCAAACAAGAAAGATCTCCTTCACCTAAGTGCATTGTACCTGGCCACAGGCAGACACAAGTTGACATATCACAGCGTCACTTGGAAAACCACAAACAACTAGTAAAATGAAGATATTCTTCTGAGAAAGCAATGACACCATAGAATAAGCTCTGAGAGAGAAGTCAAGTCCAGACGTCAGATATGTCCCAGTCCCTCTAAAGTGGCTTTAGAGAATCTCATCAGCTACAGTCATTTCCCAAGGCCACTGAGGTAGTACCATTTTCATTAGAGATGAATCTGTCCTACAAAGGTGGTTTTCAAAGCCAAATATAGAGATCATAGAAAGAATAAAGAGCAGCAGATATGACTTTCCTTTTTGTCTTATCTCCTAGGCTTTTCTGTCTCTGGGTTTTCTTGCAAGTCAAAGGCAGCACTGCACATAAGACAGTGGCTCTGGCCTTCTACCCACCCCAGGGCTATGCTGCGGTTGCCATGGCTACAAAGATGTGAGGATCCCTTGGTCTTCCCCTCACAGGCCTTTTCAGTTGGCATTTCTTTCATCTTCTTCAGATCCCTGTGTGGCAGGAGTGAGATGGAATTCACCACTGCCCCCTCATGAGTGACCACCACCACACAAGCGATCAAACAGAAGCTCCCTGAAGAAGAGTTTTGTGAGGGCATGAAGGAAGAGCTTGCTTCTGTGCCCCATCCTTCTGGGTCCTAAGGCACTGATCACATATGGATGCAGGCATCATTCACAGCCTCACACCATTTTTGTCCCTAAACAGGACAAGAGCTTCTAGCACCAAAGGGAATCCTGTGCCAGAACAGGCAAGTGGCCACGATGAAAGGTGTTATAGGACGCAGAGCAGAAGTCAGAACCAGCATACAAACAATGTCTCAGTAATACCCAAAATATTGTGTCCTGGAGGACACAATAGGGCGTGATGGTTAAAATCTTGAGCTCAGAGGGTAATCTCCAGAGTTCCTTTCTAGGTCTTCCAATGGCCAGCTATCTGGCCGTGAGAAGTCACAATACCGCCTTGGGCCTAGGTTGCCTCATGTGTCAAGAAGGGATAATGACATTACTAATAATAACATGTCTCTTGGAGCTGTGACTATGACTCCAGGAAAAGTCAGGAAAGCAGTTCCAGGGAAGTGAAGTGCCCCCCAGATTATGGACACTCCTCCTGCTCATGGAATTACCAAGGGCTACCCTGACTCTTCGCTGACTCATTTACTCTCACCTATTGTAGTCGTCATCCTCACCATCATTCGCACCAGGAGTCACTCCTAGAGAGTGGCAGACCAAGAGATTAGCAACCTGAGATGCCCTGCTGTTGGGGTTTTGGAATAGCTCAATACTAAATTTTAATCCATTCTCTTAAAATGTATGGTAGGTGGTCATTTATGTGGAAGTAAATCAAAAGTCACGGGGGGGAAAGACATTTTGTTAAAATGTCTATTTCTCTTAAACAAGCAGGCCTTTCAAATGCATGTATACTCTACCAGTTTCGTTTCAGAGATGTGTAAAAGAGCTAGATAACTCAGAATACTGCAGTACACCAAATTGCTTTAGAGACACACTGCAGTACTTCCTTACTACCAATTTTGGGGATATCACAAGTTGTTAGAAGTGTGTTAGTCTTTGGGAGAAAAATATATGCTTCAAATCGCTATCACTGCCTGTTCCACCCATCCAGCATGTTACTTGGAACCTCCTCTGTGCTAGGCAGTGTTTTAGGCACTGAGGGTATAGCAGTGTATAAAGGAGACCAAAGTCCCTGCCCTCATGGGGCTTCTATTCTTGTACATTGCAGGGTACCGAACAGTGCTCAGCAAAAGTTGTTGAATGAATGCGTGCATGCACTTTCATCCTAATGACCACATCACCCTGCTAAATCTATAGTAGCTACGTAATTTCTTCGAAAAGTGTAGCCATGTGCATAAGCAACATTACCTTGAAAAAAAGTTAAAAACCAACCAACCAACTATGATTCATTTGCTAAACAATAACAACAAAAACAAGTCAGAGAGAGAGAGAGAGAGAGAGAGAGAGAGAGAGAGAGAGAGAGAGAGAAGAGAGAGAGAGACTGGTTTACTCAAATGGGGCAGCCGAAGAATCCTAGGAAAATGTTATTTAAAAATTAATATAGGTTTCTCCAAGAGAACAACATAGACAAGTGCCCTATCACATCCTCTAAAAATCTCATCGAATGAATTAAAGACCTCAGGGCACCATTTGTCTTTCATTATCAGGTAATAATTCTTCAAACCTTCTCCCCTCAGCAAGCAAGCTCCCTACACTGCAAGCTTCAACTGCAATGGAGAAACGGGAGAAGGGAGCGAAACTTGGCAAAGGCAATCCTTAAGAGCTTTATGTTCCCTTTTCTTCAACACTGTATTGATTTGCTCATACTCCCCAAAGATCCAAGACATTTTATAATCATGATCATAATTGAATGCCATCAGGGGTTCAAGGGGGACTTCCCTCTTTAACACTTAAAGAGACAGCGGCATCAGTTTAAAAGTCATAAAACCTTACCAAGAAGCTAAGGCAGCCTTGCAGATGAACCTGCCTTTCTGACCGCCACTTGATTGTGGCTCTGAGTGCCTGGCCACCAGCTCCAGAGATACCAGGAGAAAATTCCCATCCCTCCCCAGGATTCCACTATCTGGATGCTAGGACGGGACAACAAGCAGAAGAAGAGAATAAGAGCTTCTAGGGGAGACCCATCTCCAGGGAAAAAACAATTAAAAACCCTTTCATCAAAGACTGCTACTGTGAATAAGACAGGTAATCGCAGAAAAGTGCCAGGAAATTTCAAACCTATCCACCTCCAAAATTGTACCTAGGCAGCACCTTACATTCAGAGAAAGTGGAAATGTCTGTATCAAAATAATTGCTTAAAAGTGAAGGCTGGAAAGTTGCAAAGTATGTTTTTAAGATTTAAAAGACTTTGAAAACCGAGAGTATAAAATTGCCCAAGCCTCCAGCCCTCCTCTGTCTTATTGTCAATATCCTGCTGTCTCCCCACCCTTCACTCCCTTCTCTTTTTCCTGAGTTTGATAAGTTGTGCAGGTTATTGTCTCACGTTGCCCTTTCACCTAAGGCCTGTAACATTTTCCCATTATTGCTTGGATAAGCTTGAATCATAGTTTATATATTTTCCTGCAATTTTAATCCAGCTGAGCCAAGTTGCAAATGCCTTACCTTCTCTGATGCCTCTCTAATTTCCCTCTATCTATTAAGCTTCGTCTGTACCTAATTAGAGGGAAAATCTTATGAATTGTGTCTCCAATCCTGTATGGTTATTTTGAAGTCATCATAGATAATATTAGAGATGATCGATTATATCATATTTTTTTTATTAATGTGATGTCTGTCATCACTCATGTTTCAATATATTTGTAAGTTAGTCTTCATGATAAGATTTTTGTAGATGAACTATTGCTCAGGTGATAGTTCATGTATTGTGTTCATGTATTGTGTTTACATGAACACAATATTTCCAGACTGTACAACTCAAAGAAGCTTTCTGTTCTTGGCCAGCCTTAAGCAAGACATGCTGAAATTCAGGTAGGTTATTTAGGTGGAGGTGCTGGGGAGGGTGGGGCAGTCTTTCTGTTTCTTGCTGAGTAGACTATGACTGGTCCATGTAAGATAGAATAGAAATAGAAATGTAAGATAGAGATAGAATAGAAAGGTAGGATGTCTACGCTGCAATAAGCAAAAAAAAAAAAAAAAAAAAAAAATTACTCAACTCTGCCTCAGCTGCGCAGCCAACAACTCATTAATGTACAAAGCTAAATAAAATAATCTGTTAGTGGAGATAAGCGTGACTGCTGCGGGTCTGTTTATACAAACTGTGTCCCATTAAATTAGGTATGTGAGATGCAAAACAAAGGGAACCAGCTTACGGTTGGAATGCATTCAAAGCCTTGGAGCAGCATCTTTCTTAGGTAAATGTGGGTGTGCAAGGCAGACTATTAAAACCCCTGCAAGCGTGAGGTCTGACCAGTGCGTGCAATTGCCAGGCACCTGTTAGAGTTTTCATTTATTTAAATAACACTGCGTGGCTCAGCCTTGAGAACATACTAGCCGCATGGTCTGGCCCTCTGGATTTAATAGCCTAATGATATCTCCTTGCATCGCTTGGTTGGAGAGGCCTCCTGGGGCACATGTCATCTGTGCTGCCCTCTCTTTGTTACTGAATGTACCACATCTATCTTGGAAAGTAGGGTGACCTGTTTCTTGTTGTTAAAAGAGGTCTGTGGGTTTGGAAAAGTCTCAAAAATAACGTCAGCTCCTGCATGCGGCTTCTTCTAGACTGGAGACCGAGTGGGCCGCTTCTGCCTCCTTGACCAAGAATCCTCACTCTGTTCTGTTCTAGAGATACACACCCTTCTTCCCCTGGATCACTGCATGCTGTGAGGCAATGTAGTCCCTCCCTTGTCTGATGAAACGATCAGAATAAAGTCAGTAATACAGAGGCAGTAATACAGATTCACAGACACAAAGGCAGACACACTAATGAACACAGGACGCCGGCTACGCGGGTGTGCGCACGGGCCTGCCTTGCCTTCTGCTCTCTGCCGCGTGCCGACCGCGCGTCCACCTCCGCCTTGTCAATGAGAAGCTGCTGCTGCTGCAGCCTTTTAGGGACTGCAACCAGGACACGGGGTCGACTGCTCCCAAACTGCTGAGCAGTCAAGGATGACTCCTAGAACAATTCTTGCTCCTAGGAGGCAGCGAGAGGAGCCGTGCCTCCAGGAGCAGCCGCCTCTGCATCGAGCACAGAGAAGCACGCTTCCCAGGTTTACGATTTTAAAACAGGATTAGAGAAAGCAACTCAGTTCTCACACAAAATACATACTGCCTGTTTCCATGCATATGAAGCTCCAGAACAGGCAACGCAAATCTATGTTTAAAGATGATGAGAACAGTAATTAGTAGAAATAAGGGCACATACATGTAGATATCTGATTTGTCGTCTGATGGAGGGTGGGCAGAATTGACTGGAAAGGCACAGGAGGAAACTTTATGGGATGAATAGTAATGTTCTGGATCTTAACGGGGTTTGGGTTACACAAAAGTATGCATTTGTCAAAACTCATGGAATAGTATGCTTAAAACTAGTGTATTTCATTACATGTAACTTTCATCTCAAAAATAAAAGAAAGAGAAAGAGAAAGAAGCAGAAAGAGAAAGAGGACAAGAGAGAAGAAGGAAAGAAGGGAGGGAAAGAGGGAAAGAGTGAGGGAGGGAGGCAGGGAGGGAGGGAGAGAAGGAGGGAGGGAGACCATAAACAAATATTGAACTCTAGCTTTTGCTTATTGAAGTATTTAGAGTTGAAGTGTCCTGTTGATTACAGCTTCCTTTGAAAAGCTTCTAAAAGCAGATAGGCTAATGATGATAAAGAGATCTTCATTACAGAATCCAGATGGGTGTACGGGTGTTCACTAAAGAATTCTTTCAACTTTCCTGCATGTTTGAAACTTTTTGTTAATAAAATATAGGGAATGGAAGGAAGAAATTCAATTCTGCTTTTTAGAAGTCAGGTTTCAGAGTTGGCAATGTTAGCTTTTGGGACGTGCCAGATGGAATCTCTCACACAGAAAGTTTTAAGATGTGAGAGGCAGAGCTAGCGCTCAAGACGGCGGTGCACAGGACTCTCGGTGCTTTGTGTGCGTTCTACTGCTGGGGCCTTCTCTCTCGCTGGGCTCTACCAGACTATAATACACAATTCTGCTCAGCAGCAAAGCTCAGATAACTTAAGCAAGAAAAATGTCCTTTGGATAATTTGCAGACTTTGACCTGAAATAAGGGCAGATACATTTAGATATATGATTTGTTTTCTGGCTGCTGTGCTATTTCAAAGTATCCTTGTTACTGCTTGTGGAAAAAAAAAAAATCCCCCACCATCAGAAAAATGAATCAGACTGGCTTACTAATATCATACCCTATAGCTCTCCCAGCCTACATCCATCTTGCTATCATATTGGCCTAAGTTCACCTCTTTAAAAAAATACTTTTAGTGTGACCCACATACAGGGAAAGGATTCTTCCATTCTTCTTCCTTTTTTTTTTCCCTTTTTTTAAGCAGACGATACTGGCTGAATCAAACAAGTTACTTCCCTGGACATCTTAACAACACAGGGTCCCTTCTATATTTCTGTAGGTTCTAATTTATAACTCTCAATTCCATAGGGTAAAGGATTAAAACACAGACATGCACATCAATAAAAATCGCTGGTATTGGGCTTTGGGACTCAGTGCTAGACGCGCATTAAAAGAGATAAATATATGAACTCACCAGCTAGGCTACATCTCAGTCTCCTCCCAGATCAACCCTCCAGGGTCCCAAGACCCAACTAGACAGTTGAGAAAAGAAGAAAAACTGGGAATTGACTCTCAAGTGGCAAGTCCATGGTGGCATGTCAAGGTTAAGCAAAACCAAGGCATGGATACTGACATCATTTCCAGAACAGTTCATTTTACTTGACTACTTGGGGTCATGTATTTTTATACTAAAATATAACAGATATATTCTGGAATGGTGTATAAAATTCTCACGTCACAGTGGACTGTTACTTTGGTGGCCTCCAATAAACCTCATCTCCCTATTTCCATGCCACTGTGTAAGCTCCTCACTCTCAATCCAGGCTGGCTCCCTGCTTTAACCAGTAGAATGCAGTGAAAGTGAGATTGTGCCTATTCTAGATCGTAAGCCTTAAGAAGGCCTGGCAACTTTTACTGTTGTGCTTTTTGAAGTGTTTGACTATCTTGAGTCCTCTGTGACGTGAGGAAGCACAAACATCCATGTGGAGAAATCTACATGGAGGAGAATCGAAGCTCTTGGTTTATAATCCCGGCTGAACTCCCAGCCACCAACGACTTGCCATGAGTAAAAGACCATTTGGGCCTTCCTAATGTCCAAACTGACACTGTGGAAAACCCCCTGGTCAACCCAC
This sequence comes from Rhinolophus ferrumequinum, assembly GCF_004115265.2. Classification (NCBI taxonomy): domain Eukaryota; kingdom Metazoa; phylum Chordata; class Mammalia; order Chiroptera; family Rhinolophidae; genus Rhinolophus; species Rhinolophus ferrumequinum. The sequence goes on along the minus strand of NC_046295.1, from coordinate 47,992,471 downwards.
AGATTGTGAAAAATAGTAAAGTGTTCTTGTTTTAAGACACTAAATTTTGGGGTAGCCTTTTACACAGAATTAGATAACCAAAGCATATGTTTAAAATAAAATTTGATTTCAAAGAAATTTTACAATTGAACACGGCTTCTTAGAGTTACTCCTTGAGACCACTATCCACCCATCAGGGTACTTCAGTGAAGAAGATAGAGAAGCAGTTCCTTAGAATACAATTTATGAGAAGATAATCCCCCAGATTCAGGCTTATTTTCTAGTTGATAGATGATTAAGAGGAGCTTGTGCCCTAAGCTTTTGTTGGGTGATCAGGGATAAACATTTTTTAACCATGTCTGCTTATACCAAGGTGATTGCTAACCGGATTATTTTAAGACATTATGGAAGTAGGAACATTATTTATATCTGGCACTCTCCTCTAAATCTCTTAATTATTTTTCTCCCAAATTCCTACTTCTGTAACTAAGAGACTCCATCCATATGGCCAGCTGTAACTGATCCTACAGCGTGAGAAAACATCAGTAAAGTCCAGTCTATGTCTGCTCTTCCCAGCTAAGACTAAGACTAAGAAATAAGCCCTCACTCTAGCAGTTCATCAAATAGCCCCTTCATAGCACGACCCTCAGTCTCCCTGCCAGATTAAATCTCTGCATTAACATAATGACTAAGTCCTGGCCTGGCTCCGTCCCTGTCACACAAGGAAAATAAGGGTCACTGTCATTAGCATTGATCAGTTCCATTCATGGACCCACTATTGCCCAGCCCCAGAACCTGAGTGGCTGGGAACCTAATGTGATCCACGGTGAGAGAGAGAAGGAAAGGGAGAGACAGCAGGACAGGACACACACCCATGGAATACAAAGAGCCAGGCATGATGCGAGACGTCATAGGCATTCAAACTCACTGAGGATGAAGAACCAGACCAAGAGGATTATCATCCTCATTTTAGGCACACTCTGAGCATGTGGGCAAAGTGCTTAGCTCAGCAGCTAGCTCTTAATACGTGCCCCACAATAGTAGCCATTAGTTTTTTGGTGGCTTTTTTTTTAATCGTGTTATTAATTTCATTTTACAGAGGGGAAACTGAGGCTCATTGAGGTTATGTGACTTGCCCAAGGTCACACAGGAGCAACAGTATGGGGCCAGGGTTAAAGTCCAGGTCTGTCTCATGCCACTGTCCCTGTACTAGTAATAATAATGTTAGTGTCAAAAGGACAATTGTTTCCTCCTGTGATGGCTGGGAAAGTTATACCCTTGGAAGATGTCGCCAATGATATGTTCAAAGTTACATCAAATTTAAAGTACAAAAATATTTTGGGGTCCTGTTTAAAACATCAAGGGTATTTTTGAATTACAAGAGGGGGGAAATATTTTAAAAGAGTTGTTTAAAAAGTCAGTGCTTTCAGTAATAACAAATGGAGAAAGTTCATCCAATGAGGCAATTAGTCAACAGATAAAGGCTGAGCTTCTCAAGGATTTAAAACAAAGCAGATTTTGTAACCTGTGACTTGTCCTGCAAATGGACTCAACCTCCTATGGTTATGGGTTGAAGTGGGTATCTGGAGTCAGGTCAACTTCACAGTGTGTGGAGCACGCTAAGAATTGAGGCCATCCGTTTGGATTTCCACAGGGTTGCTGGCCAGCCCCTCTAGAACTTGACTCTAAGCTGTACTAAGCATTCTTCACATGGTAAGACAAAATACAAGTAAGCTTGGGTCCAGAGAGTGGTCCAAGACGTTGTTTCTCTTTCTGGCCATCACCAATCACTGCCTCTAGGAATGTTAGGTAACCATCTCCAGCAAGATGGCAGCATCCGTTCTCAGCTTTGCTTTGTTATATAGATTTCAGCTTTCTGGCTTGGACCCCAGTAGAAAAATCTAAGTTGGGAAACTGCAGAAGGGTTGGGTCTACATTTAAAGGAGTTTGGTGACGAGTTGTGGAGACGGAAGGCTTCAGGAGTCTAGGTTTGTGTTTTTGTCTCTGCTAATTTCTACCTAGACCATGAGTCTTACTTAAACTCTCCAAGTTTCACTTTTTTCATACATAAGAAATTGCCTGAATGCGAACTTTAGCCAAGATAATATATGTGGAAACACTTAGCCCATGGTAAGTCTCAAAACAATTCCCTTTCCCCTACCCATTCCAGAACTAGTTAAGTGCTGTCAACGTTCATCTCTAACCTTTGAACCCAAGAATAACATTTTCATCTGCTTTCTTTGTCCTGGCTGACTTTTATTTTCCTTATCAACTACTTGGATAATTATGAGGCTGGATTTGTTTTGTTTTCTGTTCTACTCTGTGGTTTGTCTAAAACCCATGTACCTTTAAAAAAATTTTTTTTAAATCTTTAAAAAAATTTTTTTGTCACTCCTTGTAAAATTTATTTGAATCTTAAGCAAATAGGACATATAACAAGATCATGGGTCCCTCTCATTCCCCATAACATCAAGAAAATAATTTATGACCTCAAACAACACTAACAAATAATCTTTCTCTTAAGGACAAAAATGTGGACCCAGCCCTTCTGCAGTTTCCCAACTTAGATTTTTCTACTGGGGTCCAAGCCAGAAAGCTGAAATCTATATAACAAAGCAAAGCGGAGAACGGATGCTGCCATCTTGCTGGAGATGGTTACCTAACATCCCTAGAGGCAGTGATTGGTGATGGCCAGAAAGAGAAACAGCATCTTGGACTATGCTCTGGACTCAAGCTTACTTGTATTTTGTCTTACCATGTGAAGAATGCTTAGTACAGCTTAGAGTCAAGTTCCAGAGAAGCTGCCATTTTTGTTTTTAGATAGCAAGTCATTTTCTTCTTAAAGCTCACATCACTTGTCTCCAAGGCCTCTACTATCACAAGTGATGCTAGAGTATGATTTCTTAATTCCTCTGACAGTAGGAAAACATCCCCTCCTGGGGGCACTTAATTTCTTGCTAGTCACTTGATGATGAATAGCTCTCAAGGTCTTTGGCAGCTGTTGGCCAGATTCACACCACCAGGGGAGGATGCAGGGTGATAGGAGATAACCTCAAGTTAATCCTTAAAAACTCCTTTGCCTTGAAAACTGACTTAGGAAAAGTGCCTGGTGTAAGAGGGTGAGAGGCAAATGAGCAACACACACAGTTACAAAACAGCAGTTGCGGCCTCTGCAAGAACCTCTTCCATTTCTTGAAATATGATCAATTCTCCTAAAATAAGATACATGGACAAATGCCACAAGTCATAGAATTTGTTTTTCTTTCTTTCCTTTTTTGATGAACCACATACCCTCCTCCCAAGCAAAACTTTTCTCAGGAATAAAATCCAAGACCATACGGAATCTTTATCTCTTATTTAAACCCCACACTCATTTCACCCTTAGGTAGTTTAGGCAGAAACTGACGGAAGTTAATGCCTTCCATTAAGGCAGTCAAGAAAAATTGCTTACCAGGATTTACTCCTTCATCAGCCTAATTAGAGCCATTCACTGTTCCTTTCACAGAGATTTTAAATTCCAACTCTCAAAGACACACACCACCCCAGAGACATCTGCTTCCTGGCTTGCTCTATGTCCTTTTGCTTTACCCAGTGAAAAATACTTGGTGGCCCAGAAACTACCAGTTAAGCAAAATCTAGAAATGAGAATTGGTTTCTAGCTAATGATGCGTCAGGTCAAGGACAAGGTGTTGAGATAAAAATAATGGGAGATAGTGGGATAAAAAGACAGAAAAGAATCTTTTAATTCAACACATTCAGGGAAGGCATTTGGCCTACAGAATCCACTGACAAAGCTCAGATGTTTCTGTGCAGCAACAGAACAAAAAAGTAGAATGTGCACATGTTACTAAGGTAAAGCTGATCTGCAAGAGTTTGAGGCACCAAGTTGGAGTAAGGGTTCCAGGAATGGCAGTGGCACTAGGTTAATGTGATAACCACTAAGGCTGGACTTGAACACAGCCTAAGCACTGCTCTGGTAGCAATTACATTTCTCCAAGCCATCAAATGTTGGACATTTAGGCGATTAGGGGACCAACAGCTAGACAAGTTTGAGAAGCAACTTCCCATGGATCCACGGACCAAACTGAAATTTCTCCTTTAATGGAAAATATGGGGAATACAAGTTCAACCTGATAAAGTATGATAACCTTGACTTTCTCTCTGGAATTTTTTTTTTTTTTTTTTTTTTTTGCATGGAACTGCTTTAGCTGAGTCCACAGCTAATTCGTTGTAGTGGTCACATATATCTACAAAAGCATACAATGTTGACCTAAAGAACTAAAATCCCATTTCTCATCTATAGTGTCTTCTGAGTTCTTTGAAGATCTCGTCTTTCTGGATAACTCATTTGTTGGTAGACACTTAATGTAAGAAAGCACAGCATCTTAGATTGCTGTTGGAAAACCATTTTGAATAAGGGGTTTAAAAAAACCTCAAAGGAAACAGGTCCTCAAGAAACATTTTCCTTCTGAAGTTGCCCAAGCTAACTCTGTTTATTTTTTTTTAGCTTAGAGCTTTTACATGTGCTTAATATAATGCTTCTCAGGATTATTAAACACACACACACACAAAGATAACTTCCTTTCCACTACAAGTTCATTTTACGTACTCGATTTATTACAGCACAAAGAACACTAAATGTGGTTCATATTTAAATCGTGTCTTTAATATACAGCTCTAGGGCTGCTAAAATTGCGAATGTGCAATAGCTGCTCTTCAGGAAGCTGTTTCATACGGTAGCTGGATATCATATTTTGGGGTCTGGACCTCACTATTTAGAATTTGATTCTCTTTCAATGATTTGTCAGTTGAACCTTATTTTTAAGGTATCATCAGAAACTAGGTTTCTGGTTTTTTAGGTTTCTAATTAGTAAAGCCATATAGAAATTACTTAACTATTTGATAAACAGGGCTTAATTAGATCACAGATTTTAGAATTGAGTAGCTTGAAGGTGCCTCAGTGATCATCTCTACCCCAGAGAGTTAGAAATTACTGGTTAGTCCAGTAGACACATTTCAGGCCAATGTACTACTTCTTTCTACTGCCTTAGTCTACGCAAGAAGACAGCCTTTTCCCATCCGTTTCCTGGCCTCTCGACCACATTCAGTATATGTTTTACTCATTGTATATTTAGCTTAGGCTTTATCTTTTATGTTTAACATTTTGAGAACACACCTCAATTCTGAGAAATACAAACAATAGTGCAGTTGCAAAATACCATGTATGCACTGAAATATATTAAATAAAGGAAATATTTAAAATCACTCTTACTAGCACTATACGCAGTATAATTAGTGTTAAGTGTCTGTGATAAACTGTGCCTAACAAATTGCTCAAGCATTGTAAGCATTATGGGAAGACCACAGTTTTATTAAACACTGAAAATTGTATTTTTCCCAGTGGTTGTACTGCAAGATAATGAACTCCCTATGAGTGGTGGCAAAAATGCAAATTCAATTTTGCACAAGACTCACAAATACCGTGATATATTATGCGATGGAGACATAGCCTCCGTCTAGACAAAAGGAAAAAATGCCCTCGTGTTCAGTAAATGTGTATAATTAGGAAAATATGAAGAACAGCTAATCATAAATATTGCATGCATGTCTGTATCTCCAATCTTATTTTTTTTTTTTAAAAAGTCTAGTCGAAAGTTGAACTTCATTCTTCTCGGTTTCTAGTTTCATTTTTCAAGGGGACTATTGATATTAGTGAAACTACAAGGCACCCTAATCAGGCCCAAAAATTTACTTACTCTTCCTTAAATTTTTCCTTTCAACTCAGTGGCATGCCAGGGTTTTAATTTATAAGAGCAGATTTTATTATACAAATAAGCAGACACTGTCTAGGGGACAAAATTGAAGCAGCTCTGATAGTTTTATTAATTTATTTGATTTACTTCTGGTTTCTCTTACCCAATCTTATTTATGTCAAGGTAAGTTGAAGCAGACTTCATTATGTAGTGAAATTCAATTTGAACACTTTTTATTGGGACATGGTGATTCAATCATCTCTCTCCTTAAATCCCATTACCTCTTACATTATATTGTACCGATCAAATCACCTAGGATGAAATTCCAAAAGAAATTTAAGAATTTGTGAGGAGAGATAAAATAATATCCCAATAATTCCTTATGCTGTGAATACTAAATTATACAACAATTAGCATTCTTACCATTTTGCAATATGATAGCATATTTTCTCTGAAGGAAATTAACTGAGTTAGTGAACTTGACTTTTTAAGTAAACTTTTGAGGCAACTGTATAGTTCCTAATCATTTTGATATAGAATTATCAGCAGTGTTGAGCTTAATCTGACCAAGTTTGGGCATTTCTGCATTTTGTTGATTTTATGTGGATTACAGAATTTAGATTACAAAATTTGCAATCTACTGGATCTTTTCCACTTCAAATAGTAGAGCTTCAGAGTTTTTTCATTTTAGTAAGTTTATAAAGTGTTTTTGAAAAAATAAATGGAGATTCCTCATTTGCTACTTGTTTACCTGTTTTGTTGTATTAAATATATTGTTAGTACATAGGGAATCCTTAATTCCTAAATGGATCTGGTTACCAAACTCCATTTCCATGTTGACTGTTTAGATGGTAGCCATTGTCTCATGAAGACATTGCACTTGTGCCTAGAATGACAAGACAACTTCTTAAATGCCTTTTAAACCTCTGTGTTATATATACTATACCCTTCAAATCACAATTCCTATGCCCTAACCCATACAGAGTGAAAGATTTCCATGTTTAGAGACCTGTAAGAGCTCTACGCTGACAAGAGAGGGTAGCCAAATGTCAGCAAAGGAGGAAGAGCCAGGTAAAACTTACCAGCAACAAAGGTACAAGCCTGTCCTTAGAGTACTTGCCTCCTCATCTCGCCCAGCTTCATGGTCCTTCCAGAAGAGAACCTTCCACAGTGGGTCTGGCCTATAGCAATGATCCCCAAACTCTAACATGCCTCAGAATCATCTAGGGGTTTTCTTGACAATGTAGATTCTCTGCCCTTACCTCTAGCAATTTGAATGTGATGGATATTGGTCGAGACGCAGGAATTTGATTTTTGCAAAGCATCTCCAGTTAATATCATGCGCACACAGGCACACACAAACGACAACAACAACAACAGGCACCACACAATGAAGATCACAGGTCCAAAAGCTTTTGCTTGCTGATGACTGCCAATAGCTAACTGGCTAGCTGGAAAGTGCAGGGTTAAGGGTATATAGGTACAGATCTCCTCCAACACTGGCCTCCTCCAGCTTTTCTGGGTATTTGAGAAGAAAAAGGTTGAACAAAGCTTCAAACAAAAGGTCACCATGTGACTCTACCATGACCTCCCAAAGCCATGCAGCTGCCATTGGGTAGCTCTCCGTCAAAGATGAGGACTTGAGGCCCTGGTATTCACCATTTGAAATCATTCTCCACCTGTGCTATCATAGGTTGTTTAGAATGCAAAAAGTACTTTTTTATAGTATAGGAAGGAATTTCAGGACTTCAACTATGGGCAAAATGAGAACGTTGCAGATATATCATCCCATCAATTACATTAGTTAAATTTCCAATGTGAACTGCTTCGAATGTTTTGTGAACCAATGTGTGTACGTTTGGAGAAAGCATGAAATGAGACTGGCTGAATGGATAGGCAGAGGCAAAGAGATGGGCACCAGTATATGTGCTTAAGACAACAGGCTCTGGAGTCATACTGCCTAAGTTCAAATCCTAGCTCTTCTGCCTATTAGCTACCTGTCCTTGAGCAAGTTGCTTAATTTTTCTGTACCTTATTTTCTTCAACTTTGAGATTTAAGTAACAGTAATGCCCATTACATAGGACAATTGCATAAATTAAATGAGATAAACATATGTAAACACACTGTACAGTGGCTGGCATGAATTAACTGTATAATACGTATGAGTGATTATTGTGTTAGAGATAGAATTAAATCTTAGTTGATAACAATCATTAATCAAATTCTTAGTTTCTGAGCCAATTTTTAACTACAAGATTAGCCAGCACAAATTTGGGGTGTCTAGGCCTTGAGTCACATAAAAGTTTCTTATTAGTCCAAGGAAGGAACCACCTGACGCATCTAAAGGGTTTGGTCCTGAAACTCCCCTGCCTCTTACCAAGAATCTTCTGAGTCTTTGACAACAAGACTCCCCAGTCATCTTCCAAGCAGCCCTTTCTTGGTCCCTGAGCCTCAACTCTTCCTGATGACCACTGCTTTCAGTCCATGACGTTATTCTCTGTTGTCATTTTTCCAGAATTGTTCTTCGCTTAGTTTTCCCATCCCTACTCTTTGTGGTCTCCCCTTAGAAGCCTCTACATGCCTATCTTGTTGCCAATTCTTCCCCAGAAAGTCACCATTGGAACTTCAACGTTAGGCCTCCTGAGAAATTATTCTCTCATAACAAAAAATGTAAGGCACTAATTAGTGTACCTGAAACCCAGTTTAGAAAACCAGACAGGAGAATTCTCAAAACATAAACAACTCGACAGTTGGAAAAGAAAAAAAAAAACAGAAAACAGAAATAAAGCTTTAAAGCCAACAGTGAACAGACCTGGCCATTGGAGTAGAAAACATACAATTCAAATGGAAAGGTTGCCTAATTTCTGTCCCTAACAGAATCAGAGAAGAATTTTTCTAGCCATGCCTGATACTCAGAGAAGTAGAGATGTATTTTTCCCCCAAAGCTACAGTAATATTACAAACACAGTAGATACATTTATCCATTCATTTGTTCATTCAGTTATTTACCACATGTTTCTTAGATACCTACAATGTCCTGGGCACTGTTACAGGAGCCAGAGATGCTAACACACTTGTTTGTCCATTGATTAGGAACGTAGATAACTGTCAATAAACATTCCCATCTGTGATTTTCAATGTCATTCAATGACTACCGCCACTGAATTCCCAGGTAAGACCTGACTTCCGGATTACACATATCATCCAACAGAGACACGATTGATTACATGCACTGAGCCTAATCTGAAGTTTCATCCCTATCCCCTCTACCTGGCCTCATCCTGGAGTTTCATTGTTAAAGGTTCCAGACAGTCTCATTAGTCAGAGATTTGTTTTACTTCATTTCATTGGGAAAATTTTCCATATTGGCAAATGTACTTAGGTACATGCGGAAACACACACAACTCCTACTCCCAAGGAAGCAAAGGACTCATCAAATTCCCTCTTTGGAAATATTTCTACTCCTTTTCTCTGAAGTCTCATTCTAGTTAGTCTCTCCAAGGTGATCTTGGGTTGCACTTCCACAAAGGGGTTTCAGAGCTACCCAAGTTCTGAAGCTTTGTGCTAATATATGCGGGGGTTCAGGGGATCGGGAAATCTTTAATAAACAAGATGTTGATTGTTTCATGACTTGTCATGATGGACTTTGGACTGCAATTGAATAATTCATACTCTGGTCTTTTCTAAGTTATCAAGATAATTAAGAGAGTCAACACTGGGTCAGAAAAGAATTTGTTCCTTTTGGCTAACCTCACCATTCTAATTCATCTGCACGCATCAAGCCCAGTTAAGACTTGTTATGTGGCGTTTTGGGGAAACACATGTTGCTCCACTTATTAAAAGATTAATATGAGGTACTTGTCATATATACAAATCTGTGTGAGCGTACACGCCTGTGATAAAGTAGGTGCTTAAAATATCAGCTCCTTGACATCCTCTGACCTTATGAAGTTCCTGATGCATGTTCTTCTCATGGAAGAAATGCTAGTTATCAATGCCAAGTTGTGTTTTTCAAAAAACTTCCTAAAGGCTAAAGATCTACAAGGATTTTAACCCCTTTTAATTAACAAGTTTGAAAACATGCACCTTTGCATGGAAAACGAAAGAATGAGTCACAGAAGGTGAGCCAGAAAAGTGACTTGTCTGTTCTATACGATGTTCACTCATGACTGGCACCAAAATCGGTAGCCAGTGGAATGGTCAGCGAGAAGGCAGTATTGGCCTCTGTGTCCCCTTGGCCTCTCTGGAGCAGGGTGACCCAGGCAGGGGCTTGGGTGCCTCGACCTTCATATCACAGCCTACAGAAACTCAGTAAATGGGTGCACCTCCAATTGCTCCTAAAATACTTGGCTCTCTTTGAACTCTGGCTTTGAAAAGATGGGCATCAAGTTCACCTAGAAAATGAGATGTGCCAATCTCAGAGGAGTGAATGTATTCAAGAAAGGGTTAGAGACCTATAGTATTAAATGCTTTTCCTAGGATTTTCTGAAATAAACAAAAAAGGTAAACATTTCAGAATGGGCTGGGATGGGGGAGTGGGATTTCTACATGATTTTAATTAGCAAAATATAAACGTCTAATCACTATGTTGTATACCTGAGACTGATATAATATCGTATGTCAACTATAATTAAAAAATAAAATTAAAAAAAAAGTTTAAAAAATAAATAAAAATAAGGGTTGATTACACATGATTATTTAATATTTCTGATAAGAACTCCATTGAGAAAACCTCATGACCATCCCAGCAGGCCCTGTGTCAACCCTTCCGTTAGAGACTGGGCCTGGGGTCAACTAACCACTGGTTGCTTTCTCCTTCAACTGTAAGTTCACTGCTTGCTATCTGGCATTCCCGAGTCTTTATGTTTGAAGGTTAAAACACTCAGCATACATTGATAAACTCACATGAAACGTGCCATAACAACACTGCAATTCCTCTTAAAGAGTTATAAAATTGCTGGATATTATGTTTTGAAAAGGTGAACAGTAGCCCTAGGCTACTGTTTTCCCCAGATTTCCAGGAGGCTGATCTGGGCCTGAACAGAAACTCTCCCACATATTGGGGTATAATCTGGGTTTGTTATTTTTCCTCGTAACCTCTCTGAACTTCAGTTTTCCCAGCTAAAAAAAAAAAAAAAACAGACTAATAATATTCATATTCCAGCACTCAGAAGAATTTTTTTTTTTTTTTTAATGTGAAAATGGAACTCATAGGGCCTGGCGCATTAGATACTGGTTGTTTAAAAATCGTAAAGAATACAGACATTACAATGCGGTTCATGACGTCAAGGGATAGACTGAGTGAAAACGGAGTATTTAGAATCTCAAAAATTGTTTCTTTAATTTAGCAAGTGTAATACTAAAACTACAAATGTGGGAAAAGAAAGCACTATCCAATAGTTTTGTTTTATTTCACTTATATTTTAAATGTTTATCCACTTTTTCCTAGATTATTTCTCAAATTTACTGAGAGGGTCTTCTGACCATCCTACCCTTTTTACCTTTTTAAAAGGTTTTTTGGGGGGAGAGGGGGTGGCAGGCAGCCTTGTTCAGTTCCTCACTCTGGAGAGTCGCATACAAAAAAAAAGGTGCAGTGAGAAGATGAGAGTGCATGTCTCTGCAGATATTTCAGTGGATAGCACGGATGCTTAGTGCTGGAGGTGCTGAGGCTGGCTGAGCAAAAGGGGGCCGGTGAAATGTATCTCCAGGGGCAGATGGGGTGGGGGTGAAAGCACAATTAGGCCAAGAATGCAGGAAGGGAGAGGAGACGGAAAGCTAATCAGCCCAGCAGCTAATGTATACAAAACTGAGCTTTGCAACACCCAGAGCTCTACACAAGATCCAGGCCAGAAAGAGTCTGTGTCCAAGGCCAGGCTAGGGTGAAAGCAGTTTAAGGGAACGCCCAAAATTCAGTAATGGAGATGAATGATATTTTAAAGCAATATTTTCAAAAATCAAAATTAATGCAAACCTCTATGCTGAAAAATATTAAAATGTTAAATTGCCTACAAAAGTAGGCAATGGAGACCACAGATCTGACAGGATCTGACCCTGTCAGGGGTCCGTACTCACCTCACCAATCCAAGCCCTCTGGGATCCTGTCTTTATTTAAGATTCTGCCATTGTTTTCATAGATTATTTTTTCCATTAATTTTTGTCTTTTAAAATACTGCATGAAAATATTACTTACCTTGATTACTGAGATTGTTGGTACCCCTTTAAATTCTGTACCCTAAGGGAAGTTCTCACTCCCCTTATCCTATTCCTGGCCCTGCCTGGGTGAAGAGGGGGCTGCATGAAAGCCCAGAGGGGCCGCTTGGGAGCTAAACGGGAGCAACTTCTAGGGGGCTATTTGTAGTACTTTTAGAAAGCCCAACACTGAATTATATTCTCAAGTCTATGTAAGAATAATTATTAGTTAGTGACAAAAGTAGGCAACGGAGACCACAGATCTGACATTCTTGTCTTTATTGGTATACGCATTTGGCTCTGAACAATCAACTACAGCACAAATTCCAATACAACATATCTTATTTTCATGAACATGTCTGTAGAATAAAGAATTCCAATCTCCACTAATCACATTGATATGCGTGGACAAGCCCTGGGGTTTGAACATAGTAAAAGAATGCAAGTCATGTATTAGATCCACCCTCTTGCATCAAATATAAGAGAGGAAAATAGAATTAAGCAACGTGCAGCAATCCACAGAGACCCCTGCCTCCCACATCTCCACAGATCATGGTGCAGCATTAGAGGGCAGAACTGCTGACACCAGCGCTGCAAGACAGCAGGCAAGCCCAGCAGCAAGAGGCTCATTGCCCACAGCGGGGAAGCAGAGAGACCTCTGAGACAGGATCACTGTAACACCCCGGCTGCACGCCCATTAGCGGAGAAGTCTCCTTGGCAAACATCATCTTTACCCATCCACACAAGTCTCCTCTTTCCAAAAGTGGGCAAAGGGTATAGAAACTTCTAAGACAACAAAAGAGAGCACTGAGGCGTTCACATCAAGGACCATATCCAGGTACCAGCTATTAGACCCCAGTCTAGCTAACATCCATTTTAATTAAATCTTGGGATGCAACCTGTAGGGAACAGCAGAGAGGATACCTCACCCCAGAGGAGAAGCAGGATTTAAGAAGTGAGTGACAAGCTTATTCCCTTTGCTACTTGGCTATCAGCTCCCTCCCCAAAGCTCAGGAGTTCAGGAATCAAAGGTAGAGCTCCCCACCACCAATATCTTACTATAAAAAAATAATAAAAAAAGAAAGTGTGCTTTCCTCTTCCAAAACCAATGTTGGTAAAGGTCCAGGTAGAGTTCAAGGAAAACTAAAACCTTATGTGTAAATAGGAATTTTACAATCAACTCAAAGGAAAGGCCCTTAAGAGGGAAAGAAACACCCTAAAAGTGACAGCCTTGGGAAAGAAGAAAGTGGCCCTCTCAAAATAAGGGTCAAACAGTGATACGGAGTCCTAATTGCTTCTGTGGGTATCAGGAAATGGCATTAATGGAACAAGGAAGAAATGTGATCATTAGCGTGATGGTTCCTGAACCCTAATACACAGAGAAAAGGAGGGAGGATGGCAGAATGAGGAATCTATATTTATGGATGAGAAAGTAAAGCCAGGACAGAGACAATGTGAGACCAGTTACTCCAGCTGGCTGGGGTACTCTATTAAAATAAAATAAGAATGTGGGTTCTGTCCCTGGGCCATCAGTTAGTTTCTCTCTGTTCTTTAGCAACAAACTGAAGGCCAACTCACTTGCAAAAGTAAATTCTTTTCAGGAGCAAGGGTGGGAATGAGTACTGGGCATGAGAGTATAAATGGATCTGAAACTCCATTATTCTTGCAGGTAAATAAGTCAGTGGCTTCTCACTGGTGCTATCTCTGCTTATTTTATAAGCAGGTGTATCATGTAATATCTTGTAGTAAAGACAACCCCTGACAAAGAGACTAGCTTTTTTGATATAATTAGATAGTATGGAATTTTATCCTGCCCCCTCTATACCAACCACTTGGTTGGAACATTAGGAATATGGCACTCACTCTAAATGCATCATTATCTAATAACGAGCTTGGGTTCCACTTTAATGTACCCAGAAGGTCAATAGCATGGCTAAATAAATGTGCTAAATAATAGCAACAGGATAAAAAGAATGTTGATGTCTACCCATATTCATAGCATGTACAGTAACTGATAAGAATAAATTATACAGAAACCAGGCATGAGATTACTATTTTCTTTCTAGAATTCTTCCCCCCACCACCACTACCATCTTTGACTCAAAATCATACAAATCTAATCTCTTACTATCATAGGAATTTATGTGTTGAACTCATTTTTAGAATCTGTCAACCTGAACATTACTGTGCAAAACAGTGACACTGGCATACTACTGGCTGTCTTATTATTGAGAGAGGTCCCCTTGCCAGAACCCTGGTTTAGGCTCAAATGCCTGAGACAGAAAGACTGGAGGTTATTGGGCAGCTAACTCCATCAAGTTTAGATGAAGTAGAACATCTAAGGGGAGATTCCAAGTCATCAGAGGTTCTTGCACCACCCAGGGATCGTGGGTGGAAGAATGGCAGCCTGCATAGTGGGAAACACATCAGATGTAACCAGCCTGGCCATTTAAGATGCAGCACATTCAGTCCCCTGAAAGGAGCTAGCTGGTCAGGGTGAAGAACCGGGAGACGGAAAGTGATCGTCTGCTTCAGGAGGGCCGTATACTACGTTTGGAATCATTAAAAGTGCTGACCCTACACCAGAGCCCTCAGCCTGCCTTGGCAGAACAGGAAGCTTCTATTTCCTAAGTATTCCCAGCCCACCACACAGGCTGAACCCCCTTTATGATGCTCACTGTATGAAAGCTAAGCTGCTCAGGATTTAGGATCACTCCAGACCAGACCTGACATAGCCAGTCTATCTTAACCCCATATACCATGAAGCAAATACAAAACCTGATACTGGCAATAATACACCCACTGTGCTTCCTACAGACTTTCCAGCACAATCCACCCAAGATGAACCATTGTTACGGAAATACGAACAAAGGTCAGTGCAGATAAAGATGGGGCACAAATGGTTAGACCTTATATCAAAGGAGATTAGAAGGATATTCACAAGACTAGAAAGCCATATATACCAATGGTATTATCAGTGGTTTTCTCTACCAGTCAGAATTACAGGTGAGTTTTTATTTCATCTTTGTTATGTTTTCCAAATAGCCTACTATAACCTATATTATTTATTTTTGTTTTAATGTCTCACTTTAGGACACCTGAAGGCATTTTGGGTAATTAAGACAATTCTGTCTTACTGGCAGACACCATCACGTCTATACCAACTCGGGTGGCCAAGCCATTGTGGTTTGCCTGGGACTGTCCTGTTTTTAAAACTGAAAGATTCTCATCCTAGAAACATCCTCAGTTCTGGTGGTCACTATAATATTGACATATCCCTTTCCTATGGGCCACAAATATTGCCTTCTGATTTACCCTTCCCTGAGGGAGGCATGGCATTCAGAAACAGGAAGCATTCTCTCAGCGAAAAGGAGCCGGCTCAGACAGAGGGCAGCACGGATTCACAACCCTGTGGACAGCTGTCTCCCCCTTAGGAGGCAGCTCTCGTTCCTCCCACTTAGGGACTGAGCCTGAGGAGCCAGACTGCCTTTGTGCATAGCCAGCAGGTTGAATTTAGAAGTACTTCTCTCCCCAGTTCTTTCCTTTCCATGGTATGGAGCAAATTCCTATTACCTGCCTTTCAAGAGAAGTAACAACTACCAAGAAAAAGAACACTAAAACAAATAAACAACAAAAAACGACTACAGTGTCAGTGAGAATAAAGGGCAGCAAGACTGTGCCTCACTAATGAGAGCTGGCATGAGGAGAAATCTGAGAAGAAACCCAACCACAGTGGATTACCCTCTCAGGCTGGCAGAACTAGTAAAGGCAGAGAAAAATCTGCACTTCACAAGGAGAAAACGTACACTCTGTTTTAATAGCTGCCATCAAGGATTGAGCGGCACTTCCAAGGAAAACTCCCATCATGCCATCTCAACTTAACCATAGGGAACACTCAATTGTTCAAAGCATCTGGGTGGCAGGAGCTTCTTAGCAACAGAAGAGGCTCCTCTGCATTTGTGTTTGCTGAGCTGGTCCTGGTGCACAATCTGCTGGCACATGCATGAGTGACCAACTGGAAACCAAAATGGGGGTGCAGCTTGATTAGGTTCATCCTGCTGGTACCCACTTTCCAGTTGAGCTGGGCCTTGGGAAATACCCAGAACAAATGCATTAGGAGTCTGTATCTTCTGGCATGCTTCCAGAACATCACTGATGATTTGGTGAAATTGGACCCAAATGTTTGATGTGAGAGGGATGCATAACTCCTTCTTGGTTGGCCAATGATGTGGAAGTAAAAACAGTTTCACAATATCACTATGAGTGTCTCCTCAACCTAAATCCATAATTGTTTTTCCTTTTCAGCTGTTACATGTAGGATTGAAGGGTTTTCTCTAGAGGTCTAGGTATCGTATAACTAGGTGGTATTTCTTTTTGATAACAAATAATATCACCCAGCAGTCAAATGCTAATAAAATGATGTGTCTTATTTTACTTGTTGTAAATGTGCTTGGAAATGGTTTGCTAACAAATCTTCATCTTGGTGGAGTTTATAACACGGTTTACGTTGTAAATGTAATTATGCAGCACGTATTCATTTCCTTTCTTCTAGGGACCTCAAGTTGCTTTTTAAAGCATTATTTGATAGCTTCTTACCATCTCCTCTGGAGTTGAAAAGAGAATATAATATCAAGCTGTTATAACTAGCAATGGGGGACTATGGCACCAAGAGGCAGAGAGAATTGGACTGGGACCGACAGAATTCAAGCGATGTGCCATGAAGACCCCCAAGGGATGAATTGTCAACCCAGTGTGCCGTACACGAAGCAATTTCTAAGGATCCTAAAATAAGTGCGTTCTCTCTGTCCTAACACTCATGCTGGGCAGAATGGACTTAGCTTGTTTTTAAAGTGCAGGCCATGGCCTTCAAATGGGAAATAAACAGTTCCCAAAGCAGCTATTATTTGGCCAATTAAACGCTTAGAAGAAAATATACTTTTGAAAGACAAAATTAAGAGAACAAGGACAGAGATAAGTGCTAAAGCAATTGTTTCTACCTGTTTTTAAATCCTATCCCTGACCGTCAAAATGGACCATAGGCACAGATGGCACTCAAGTCTGAAGATGACCTCGGGTAACTCTCAGTGCTCTCATCCTTTGATTTAATGAGCTCCTATGGTCCTGGATACAATTCAGAATTTTTGCTCCTGTGTACTCAAAATAATGTCGCATATATGTTCAAAACCTCTGCAGTTCTGTGAGAAACATTACCTCCATTGCCTGCCCTTGTTGGTAACACAATGACAGTGTGAGTAGGACAGTTAAGGGGAGCGAAGGGTGCCCTGTGTGATCTTTTCAACTACTGTTAAAATACTCTCTCCCTTTATTATGTCTTATTTCCTTATTCTTAGCTAGTCTATGAATCTGTGCTTATATACAGAATTGCCTAATAAGCATGGAACCAATAAGAAAACACACACACACACACACACACACACACACACACACACACACACAGAAACTATAATACCTGGAGAAGTATGGCACATTATGCAGGAAATCAATAAAGATCCATTTCACTGGAAATGGACTCAAAGTGGAAAAAAGTCAGAATTATTTATGTGCATCTACCACAGGGAGTCACTAGCCCTAGATATACATAGAGGGCATGCTCTGAGAGAACGAACACATACAGTACATATTTTGAGACAGTTCTCATGTAATTTAGGCCCTCGGTCTAGGACCCTAGCTAATTTACAAGGATGTTCTAGGAAAGACACAATTTTAGGGATGGCAATCAGTCTACGGCATTTGCTTTTCCTGCAGGGGAAGCTCTAACACATTCCCATCCTTCAAGAGAACCCAAGGTTGATGATTTGGGGGCAATGCTGGTTAGTGTTTTTTTCCTTTCTCCCTCTTTTTCTCTTTCTTTCTTTCTTTCTTTCTTTCTTTCTTTCTTTCTTTCTTTCTTTCTTTCTTTCTTTCTTTTTTCTTTCTTTCTTTCTGCCCAGAAGGTGTGTTCCCATTGTACCCTGCCTGTCAAAAATTTTCTCAGCAGTCAAGGACAGGACGGCAGCACAGCTGCCCTTGAGCCAAGCTTATAACTCCTACTGGGAAACCACCCCGTGCTGTCAGACGACGTGGTTTTCAGACATGTCTATACGGACTAGTTGACTTAAAGACCAACTCCAGACTTGATGTTGCTGAGCTCCTCAGCTCCATCTTGCCATTCTGATTGATCGAGGAGATGGGTCTATAGTTAAAGTGGCATAGCACTTTGAGGGTTTAGTCATTAGAGCACACTGCTTTCTCTCTGGAAGGTAACTTCTTGCTTGGCTAGGTTATGGAAGCTAAGGAGTGACGTCAAGATGTTGTCTGGCCAGAATGTGCAGATAACCATAGAACTCTTCTCCTCCATCAGGCATGGATTTAGCCTCCTTTAGTTCCTGCAGTGACACAGGAGCCTCCAAATACCAAATTATTATCAGGCGGTCTTGGGGGAACCTCTGGGCCCTGCAATAAAGTAGACAGACTTGCTATTGGAAAGTGCTCGGGAGTGATTCAGCCCTGTTCAGATTGCTCTAAAATCCTGCAAACCATCTCTGGACTTGCTAAATGAAACCTGACATAGCTCTTGATAGTGAAAAAGTACTTCTGGGGATATAATTTATTAACACCCTTCACTTAAATGATTTTATGCATTATTTAAAGAAACCTGGTTTGATCACGTTTGTTGTTTTTAAAGCAAAGCTATGCAAGTATCGAGGCTGTGTAATTTTGGTAAAGCCACTTGTGAGCATTGTCTGTAAGTAAAATTAGGTGGTTGTACGAAGCGCTCTCTAAAGTCTAACTCCAGGGTCACAGACAGGTGGTGGTGGTGGCCTACAGAACAAATCTAACTCACGCCGGTGTCATTTAGTGATCCCACCCCGTGTTTTAAATCTTGGGAAATTCACATAAAATAATAAGTGCTGATGCTTATTGGAAAAATCTGGTAATAGGAGACCCATGCTTCAGCACGGCCTTCACAATGGCATATCATCTTTCTGATCTGACCTGTTTCTCACATTGACCTGCATGATCCTGTAGGTAACTGGGGTTTAGGACCCTTGCTCTAAGTTTTCCTATCATAGTGCTTTGTAATTCTATGGTAATATTTTTAACCATTGGCCTCTCTGACGAACTTGCCATCCTTATCACTGAATCTCCTGTTCCTAGCTTTGTAGGAGTGTTGTGGGTAGTCAATAAATATTTAATGAACTGAATTTCACCTTCTATATTAAATTTTTTGCAATTCACTAAATAAGACTGGGACAACTTTTTGTAAGATCACACATATATCCTAAGGAGTGACGTCAAGATGTTGTCTGGCCAGAATGTGCAGATAACCATAGAATTCTCCTCCATCAGGCGTGGATATAGCTTCCTATTCAAAGTTGCTTTTGAATAGCAGAGCAACTTTGAATAGCAGGTAGATATAAGAAATAGAAGCAAATTTTCTGTTTTGTGGCCCAAGCCTCTTGATAGGTCCAGAGGTTGGTGGCATACTGTCCATATATCATTTTGCTTTAATCATGTGAGAAAAGTTCTAAACTTTTTCTGAGATCTTCTTAATTTCTTTTTTTTTTTCAGAAGTAACCTATCCAGCTTCTTGGAAGAGCCCTTCTTTAGAGGTTCTTTAGAGATTAAGTATAAAAATATTCAATGGGAATCACTTAATTGAAAGCTAAGTTCCCAAAATTGCATGGGCCTATAGCAACAGATCCCTTTGTGTGTCAGATCTATGCTTTCTGAAACATCTTCATTTCTGGACGACTATAATTAGGATGTTCAAAGAAGGGATTTTTGGTTAGAAAATTATTTCTGCTAAAATTGTTATCTAAATCTGTTTAAATTGGCTAATATATTGTTAAAAACATGTCTAACAAGTAAACTATTAGGCAGGCAAGTTTAATAGCAATAGAGCCAATGAAAAAGGCTATGGATTATCTTTATTTGTTACAAATCTGTAAGCAATTACTATTTCAGTAATATATAGCCACATCTGGTAAACACCTGGCCAACATCAAAAGTATATCATAACTCACACTATGAAGGAATCGTTCCACAGATATTGCTTCTGCTCTCTAGGAGCTTACAATCTAACCTAAACAAGACTGTAGAAGCACATACGGGTACAAGAAAGTGGTCATAGTCAGAACAACTAAAGGCCACAGATACACTGAGGATAAAGAAAAATGACTATGGGGTAAAGAATGACTTTTAGAAAGGTTGAAGGGAAGAAGAGAAGTAAATTGCTTCTTCATTCCCATTTCTTTGAAAAAGAATTCATAGAAGATGTGTGATTCTAAGTGTTGTTCAAATCATGAAAGAGCATATGGCTTAAAGCTTAGAAGAAAGAAAATTTCTTTTGATATAAATGCTGAGCTGAGTAAGGATGCTGGGTGAAGGGCCCAGCAAGACTTTCTAAAGAAGGAATCATCAAATGGACAATCAATGGTGTAGATACCTCCAGCAGAGGACAGAAGCTGAGAGGAGAAGGCTGGTCTCCTCAAGTCTCTTCCAATTCCTTCTAAGAGCAGATGGCATAGAGTGGCTGAGCCATCTAGACTCCTCCAAATCAAGACTCCTCCAAAATAGTAAAAATATCTAACCCAAAACCTTTTCAAAACTCTCCATGGAGTCTATATTAAGGAAACGAACTATGGAAACTTTCTTGAGGGATTTCTGCAGGTAAAAAGCACTTCTAGATAGAACCACAGACTCAGTAGCCATCGAGTCCACTTTCTTTTATATATCCCACTTGTTTTTGTTTATGTTTGTTTGTTTGCTTTCTTGCTCACTTGCTCATTTTCTCTTATTGGACTTGTTGGGCCGATGCTATCTACTTGATTATTCAGATTTGTCTTTCCTCCATTGACAAAGGAGAGCAAACTTTTGAGGACAGGTTGATTTTAGTCAACCTCAATTATAATACAGCCTCAGGCTAACTGAAGTACATTATACAGCCTGATACTGGAGTGACAGGGGTGTCAAAGTATTCTGTTGCTAGGGAGAAAAATCAAAATGATGGCAGATTCTCCCATCATAATATCCTGCTTTGCCTTATTCAGTATTTGACTGTTAAGCATGCAGGGTATTTCAAGGACCTTTGAAGGATGCTTATCTCAACAAAGAATACAAATTTTAAGCAATGCCTCTACATGTCTTGTCCACAACATTAGAATTAATAATACCTTGACTTCAATTGATACCTTTTGTTTCAAGAAGCTCAATATTCTTCACATCTGCTATTCTATTTATCTTGTTACATTACATAGTCAACTGAAATCTGTGGTGGAGTCCAGTTTCATACATTAAAAGCTTATAACACTGTTCTTCCTAATGATTAAACGCAAATCCAATATTAAACATACCTTGAGATAAATTTGAATGAATAGGAGGGAAAAAAAAAACAAACACATGTATTTCCTTATATATGAAAAGATCTGATTCTCATTACTAAGCCTTTTTATTCCATTAGAGTTCGCAATGGAATGTCAGTCCCCAAATCCTAACCTTGCAATAGTCCTACCTTACCTCTGAGGCAGCACAGGAGAACAGCATTTAAGATGGGGTGAGAATACACAAATAGAGAGAAGGTGTTTATTATTCAGTGCCAGGGAACCCCTGGGGCCTGGGCCACCTGATAGCCTAACCTTCATAGTCCCTTATTCATGTGTGAGGGAAGGCCTGGCCTTCTAGTGGCATAGGCCTGTTTGTCCAATGTGATTTTATTTTTTGTTGTCCTTAAGGCTGTGCTCCCTTTATTGCATTTGAGCAGTGGCTCAGAAAATACGATAAGAATCTCTGAGAAAAGTTCAAGCTTCCAACACAGGCTAATGGGTTAACCTGGCTCTGGAATTACAAGTCAGCATACTTAACATGCACACCATCTGCTGTGATGTCTCTTTGCTATCATGACATCACAACACGTCTTATGCTGGGAATTAGGGCTGAACAAAAATACAGAACTACTGGAATTGATACTACCTGTATGCAACTGTGCCTCCTAACTAGCTATAGTGCCTATTTGAATGATTTTCAAAAGCAAATTTAAATCTCACCAATTGCCTGTCTTCTGTAACTGATGTATATGCATTCTAATGATACTTCTGGTTTCTGTCTCTATCATTTTCAAGATAAGCATGCCTTGATTCCAACTTCATGTTGACAAGTGGTTTTGGAAAAGAGATCCCAAGAGAAATCAGTAACTGCCCACAGTTCCAAGCCCAGCAGAAGACATGCACTAAGAATTCCATAAGCAACAAATCAAAGGATCTATTCCATGGTCCCAAAGTCCCAGGAATCCTCAGACATTTCACTGCCTTCTCCCCTGAGTCATCCCTGCCAAGGACTCTGATAAACATGCTTGTTGACACAGCTACGCAGTAAATGGGCTAATAAGTATAAACAGCTGTACTTACATGTGTCTGGCTTGAGTTGACTGTTGGTGATGCCAAAGTACTGGGGATTTTCAATGACAGGGATCTTGGTCATTCCAATAATGACGGCATCGGGGCCGCCCTCTGAAGATGATGGGGTGTTGCTCCCATTGGAGATGTGGTGGAGAGGGCTAGCAGAGTCATCATCGTTGCTGATAACTGAAGCCGGGCCTGGAGTTGGAAAAAATACATATGCTCCTGTAATTTTTAAATGTCTTTGTTGATCTCTAACTCATATACATAAAATTCATCCATTTAAAGTGTACAATTCGGTGGGTTTCAGTATATTCACTACAATTTTAGGACATTTTCATCATCCCAATTGGTTGTCACTCCCCATTCTTCCCAATCCCAGCCCTATGCAGCCATAAATTTACTTTCTATCTCTATGGATTTACCTATTCTAAAACTTTCCTGTAAATAGAATCATACAGTACGTGATCTTTCGGGGCACACTTCTTTCACTTAGCATAATGTATTTAAGGTTTATTCATGTTGTAACATGTGTCATTATTTTATTCCTTTTTAGTTCTAAATAATATCCCATTATATGGATATACCATCGTTTGTTAATCCATTCATCAATTGATGGACATTTGGGATGTTTCAACTTTTTGACTATCATGAATAAAGCTGCTATGAGCATTTATGTACAAGATTTTGTGTGGACATGCATTTTCACTTCTCTTGGTAGACTTGCTGGGTCACACGGCAACTCTACGTTTCACATTTTGAGGAACTGCCAAAATGCTTCCCAAAGTGGCTGTACCATTTTTACATTCTCCACCAGCAATGTGTGAGGGTTCCAATTTCTTTACTTCCTTCTTCTGTAATTTAATACATAGCTTTCCTCTCTGTTCTCTGAACATCTTTAGAACACTCACTCATTGAAACTCCAGCATAAATCTAGGATTCTGTTTCACTGTGTACTGAAAGATGTACTAGGAGTTTGAAGATCTGAGTTCCTTTCTCCACTCTTTGGTCAGGTCACTCACCTTTTTTCTACCTCTACATCCAATTACATTTGGAAAATGTGCAAAAGGATATCTGCTTGTTATTCTATGAGACTGGAATGAGACTACTGATATAAAGATGTATGGTAAACTTAAATGTGCTTCATGGGTATGAATTGTTACTAGGTATAACTAAAAGAATTTACAACTGGTAGACTGGAATTGCATTGGCCTGTCCTATTACTGTGTCCTTCTCTCTGTATCTTCTGTCAGTAGCTGCACCACTTTTGCCTACAGAATAATAGCTCAATCCCATGGCAATTTACCTGCTTTGCCTTTACCCTTAATATTATTTATAGAGTCATTCCACAGATGTCTTTATACTAAAGCAATAATCATAGCATTTTTCACATAACACTTTAATTTTCTAGTCCAGAGTCTCAGGATGTATATGCCCATAAATATGGTCTACTGTGTATTGTCTAAACAATTTATCCATTGACCACTCAACGCATGCTGTTGCAATAAAAAATAGATTCATGAAGATAAAGGTCTATACGGAAGCTTCAAAACAATTAAGATCCTGGTAGCTCAAAGTAGACACTCCATACATGAAAAATAGACAAAGCCCCCTACACATATGTTTTTGCAGGGTACTGAATGGGTGTGGGGTCCCACAGAAAGCAACCACTGGCCAGGGCTACTGGCATAAGCCAAGAGGAAGATAGGAAGGAGAGGATAAGAAGGAAAGACAAAGGGAAGGCAATGAAAAGGCAGAATTGAATACACAGCCAAGGCAAATGCGTCCTAGGGAATGGAAATCTGAATCACTACTTCCTGAGCAAGGGAATGTGTTTTCATCCAACCCCCCAGGATGCATGTTTCAGCACCTCCATTCATTCTTTCCCTCTTCCCTCACACTTAAATATTTCAATGAGAAGCATTGCAGTTCTAAAAACAAAAGTCGTTGTGTCATACATTTTTAAACCCCCTATGAAATATCATAGTAATCCATCACCCAATCCAAGATCCATTTTCCCCTCATATGGGGATTATCACCGTATGTAGTGATAACAATTGGACAATCCCCAGCTAGTTGGATCTTAAACAAACTATGCAGGAGGCAGCCAACTGCTATTATAGGTAATTTTTTAAAGCATTATCTCAAGGGAATGTGCATTTAAGATGCCTTTAATGATACATTCTGGCTTAATTCTGCAAACAAGTCCTCACACAGCCAATTGAGAAGCGACAGAATACTCCAAGCGAAGGCAAGCTCCCTGGTCATGCTTGTCTTGTGCCTAGCTCACCAGCGTTAGCAAAGAGCAGAAATTCTGCCAACAATAAAGACAAGTTCTTCCTAATATCCTTAACCATCCCTGTTTTATGATTTGTTTCCTAAGAGCCCTAGGTCACCCAGAGCTTAAACCCAAAGATGGAAAATGTTGTGCTGAGGTCTCTGCATCTTGTCAATAAAACCTTCCCATTGCTGGTTCCCTCACTCTGTTCAGATATTCCCGCTTTTGGGGGTTACCCAAGCAGGCTACCGCCTGAGTTCCCCGAGGGGGGTACAGTCAAGGCAACACATTTCTCAACAGATTCCAGGCTGTACGTTTATCCTCAGAAATGCAGGAGCTGTCATGTTCAAATACTCCACATGCTGTCAGAAGGCCAGCAATCTTTGTTTCTGGAGCCTCTGCTATGATCAGAAATGCACTGATCCCAATTGCCTTTGTCTCTGATTTCTTTGGGTCCAGGTCAGATTATCAACATTCCCGTAGCATTTCCTCATGTTGGAAGGGGTTGATACCTAGAAGATAATATTGAGATTCCTCCAGGAATCTGGAATCTGAATCATCTGCCATGGATACAGTGGGGTCCTAACTTAAAGGGTTCAGCGGAGAGACTTGCTCTTTGCTGCCCTTCCTCCGCCGAAGGACATCTTTTCCTTCCCCTGGCCTCTCAGATTAAACCCTTGACTCTGACGTAGCAGGTCAAGAGGAAATGCACTCTCTGTTGGGGGGGGGGGGGTAGGGGGAGCAGGGAGGGATTTTTAAGCATAAGAGCAGGATAAAGCATCAGAGGTCATTTTTCAAAAGCCTTTTCACTTTGCCAGAAGGTTGCTGTTGACAAATCTGAGCAACACATAAACCTCAACAATTTATCAATTGGAATATTATTTCAAGTGCTGTTTTCTTCATTATTGATGTTCAAATCCTGGAAGATTGATGTGGCTGGCAGGGTTGCAGCAATTCACCCCATTTTTCTATGAACATTTTGATCTAATGGAGCTCAGCAAAGTTGGGAAGGGGAAAAGCTCTCAGCGGGGACAATGAATGTCTATATAATTTGACAGCAGCCTGTCTGTGCATGTCACGCGATGTGTCATTGTGTGTCTGTGCACGTGCTTGAGGAGCCACCAAAAAAAGACAGATAGAAGAAGAGTCAGGGGTACATCACAGCGTGTTGTAAGAAATTCATACGAGGACTTGAGAAAATGTCTTACACAGTTAATTAAAAGTTTTAAATTGCTGGGTATGTGCAGTTTGCTGAGTTTGGGGTAGATAGTTCTAATCACAGAACTGACAAATATGAGTTATGCCTGGAAACATCTTGAGCCCATTTTTCTTTTAATATGTCTCAGGTGCAAAGAGGGATTTTTCTTTTATCAAGAGTGTCTCGGTAACATATCCTACATCTAAGAGTGTACAGACTTTTCTCAGCCTAACTGAGTTATTTCCCTGTGATAAGAACCAGTGAAGGTCTTCTGGGAAAGGAGTTTCCTTCCCTCCAGAACAACAATGCCATCGAAGTGAGGGGAGAGATTATTGTTCTTGAAGAGCTGTATTAAGTATGTCTGTTATTTTCTGTATTCTGAAGTTTCAATAGCTGGGGCTTTGATGACCCTGGAGGGACTAACCTGTCCAGGGTGAGCCAGTTACCACAGATAGAATAAACCTTCCCTGGAAGAGTATCTTTCGTATACAAACAAACTAATCCATAATCTATCCCCCAACCACATTCTTTATCAAGCTATCACACTCCAGGCTACTGTCCATGTGCCCAATTACACGAGAGCCAAATATCAGACAACTCAGGACAGCGCTGATACCCCAGAACCCACTGAAGTTCCTCAAACCAGACAATCCTAAACTGGCTTAGCCTGCCTCGCCCCTTCCTTCCTGAGGAGACCACAATAAAGGCTCTTGTCTACGTGTCCCCCTCACTCCCTCTGCCTCTTGAATGATCCAGTGTGGCCCGTGTGGCCCCACTGAGATGTGGCATGCCCTCTTCTCTTGGGAACTGTGGGTAATGAACTATCTTTTCAGTGGTAATTGTCTCCTGACTTATCGGCCTCCTCATACCTGAATAATAACAAAACCAACATTTTAAAGCAGCAGCACCTCTGATTAACTGTAGCTGAACGAACAATTCTGAAGAAGAATTCTCTCTGTTGTTGCCTTAAAGGGAAAAACCTGTTTTTGAAGCTTTCTAGCAACCGGCACCTCTCTGCAGGGCAAACTGGCCTGGAAAACGTTTAAGCAGTTAGTCATTTGCTATTTAGTGGAAGGAAGACCCCATCTCACGTGGTATTGGAGAGTTTATTACCCAACTCCTCACACCCACGCCCACCACACACACACACACACACACACACACACACACACACAGCACAAGCCTTAAAACATGACACCTTTAAGATTGCCCAGCAGGACACTCTCTGGACTATGTTCAGCTGTATCTGAAATCTGGCCCTGGAGAGTCGCCAATGAATCCTGAGCTGGTTGTGCTTAATGTTCCAACTTTACCACATCTCCACTTTCCCTTTACTGTTTAAGAGCTTTTCCCTTGGAATTCATGGGGATAGTTAAGGGTCAGGGTGACAGACATCAGGCTCAAAAAGGGAAACGAAACAGGATTCCTTGCATGGCTGGATGAACATGTATGGAGCAAATAGCATGGGACTGACAGGCTTTGTGACATTGGCACACCTCCCCTACTTTGCAATTTGATCTATAGCCAATTTTGCTACCAAAATAAATACTAACCAAAGGATGTCCAAGATGGCCTGATCTTGGAAATGCACGTGCAAAAGGGAAGAAAACCTGTCTTTTCATGACTTCTAAGCAATTCCTCCTGTTCATTGTCTCTATACATACAGAAAATACTGAACAAATTGGAGGCCCTGGGAATTCACACCTGGTTTCAATCCTAGAGATATGATACATTGTCTACACTCATTTGGTAGCTACAAACTCTGCTTTCCCATCATCAGCACATAGTCTGAATGCAATTAAGCACCGATCATAGCATCTGGATGTTAGTCTTGTTTTGAAAGAGAATGATCATAAATGAACAGCTGATTTACCAAGTCAGAGATTTATTGCATCTTGGCCAATGGGAGAAAGTTGAGACCCACACTTTTCCACACTTGAATATTCAGGCAGCTTTGCTGTGCATGGTGCTCTAGTATAGTTGCATTTTATTAACCTCCTCAAAAATATATCAACAACCTAGATCTGGGTCATAGTTGACACTTCCCCATAAGGATAAAAACAAGTCGACTTCAAAAACAGAACCATTTACTGAACTCCATTAGCAACAGTGATGCCTTTTCTGGAAAACTTCTAGGCCTTTTTCTCCAACCAATCAGAAACCAGGAACACAGAAAATGAATCAAAGGCCAACAAGTACGAAGAGGGGCTAAAGAGTTTCAGCCGAATTAAACGCAAGCTCATTACTTATCCAAAGAAGGAGTGAGAGCTACTTACCAATACCTTGTCTTGATTTTACTTTCCCAAATCCAAACCATGAGAAATCTGAAAACCACAACAAAACACAAAATAAACTTCGAAAGAGAAGCGTAAACCAGAGGTATTCAGCCCTGTCCTTAGTAAAATAACTTAAATTCCCACAGAACGCTCCATTGAGGACTGAAGCTGACTCTCAAACAGCTAACTTTTGGATTTTGGTGTAAAGATTTATTTCTTATCCTGAGAACATGGAGGTTCAAATCAGATAGGAGACACAGCCTGCCTTCAAGAAAAATGGCCGAAACCTAGGTGAACAGCTCTGAGTAGTTTTCTTTCTTTCTCACTTTCTCCCTTCCCCCTAAGTATCGAATCATCTAACAGGAAACTTGCAAGGGTGAAAACACACAATGCCTCTGACGAATGCACTACGATTGGTTCTGAACCAGTCGTATGAGAAAACAAGAAGAGAAAACAGATCTTTTCTGGAGCTGAGACAGGCAGTAAAAGAGAAACATGAAAGAAATTCCTTGGGAGAATTGACACTTGGGCTGGATGAGGATTGAAGAGAAATAAAAAGGGGTGGGGGATCTTAATTCTACATGGATTCTATGGCTGACTTGTTGTGTGACAACGGACAGCTCACAGCAGCTCTGTGCTTCTCACACTATAAGACTCCACGGGCACGTGTGAGGAAAGGGCTGCCAAATGTTTGGACGTCCTCCGGTGAATAAAGCCACAGTGAAATGCCTATCTGTTACCTGGAGCCGACTGTTCCCTTCTAGGTAATTTCCACTGGGTTAAAAGTGAATTCTGCACAGAATTCTGTATCCCTGGATATAAGGCTAATAAAGGCAATGGAGCCCAAGTAAGTAACTGTGTTGTTCAGCTCTTTAGATTTGTAGCGATTTTTGCAGGCAGTGGGATAAAAAGCTATGTAGAAGAGCCAATTAAAATGAAACAATGTATATAAAACCCTGTGCACACTCCAAAATGCCTTCCAAAGTTGTCATGATTACTATTTTTTTCAAATATATTTAGCCCTTCTTTCCCTGGTATTCTAGAACTTCTGCTCTCCAAACAGTCAATTTTTACTTCTGATTGGTATTCTTCGGAATGCTTTCTTCCAGATTTTAGAAGATAGGATGAAGGTCTGGCCTCTATCCAATAAAGATTTCTTTGCACAAAAAAACAGTGAACCTCATTCATGGGGTCCCTGGTCTAGTGGGGCAGGGCTTTGACTGTGGATTTCTTAGCTACAACTAATCTCTTTAAAAACGGAATGTATTTTACTACCAGTCACTTTTTGTTCCCTCTATTCATTTGATTTCCATAGCTTTAATTAAACTGTTGGTTGTATTTTTTTAAGACTGCTGTTTTCACCTGAGCATTGTTTTTCAAAATCATGTTTCCATTTTACAGAAAACCCACTGAAGGCCAATGCCATAGCAGTCCCTTACTGATTACACCTTTCAGATTTCTTTTGATCATTAACTACCATGTTTGCCCAAAAATAAGACCTAGCTGGACAATCACCTCTAATGCGTCTTTCGGAGCAAAAATTAATATAAGACCCTCCTCTTATTTTACTATAAGACCTGGTCTTATTTTTCTATAACATAAGACCAATCTTATACTAATTTTTGCTCCAAAAGGTGCCTTGGAGCTGATTGTCCAGCTTGGTCTTCTTTTCAGGTAAACACGGTATAAAAAATACAACTGCAAGGAACATCTACTTCTCTTAGGTGTTCCCATCCCCATTTTCAAAACTCATTCCCTCAAGGTAAATCTTAGAAATGGAATTACTGGGTCAAAAGGGATGAACATTGTTAAGGTTCTCAACACATGTAATCAAATTGCTTTCCCACTGGTCTTACTTTCACCAACAGTGTATGGGGAAGGTAAGAGTGTATCTCCAATGGGAAAACTACTTCCATCCTGCCATGGGTATGTCTCCACCTAACTGA
Organism: Rhinolophus ferrumequinum; assembly: GCF_004115265.2. Lineage (NCBI taxonomy): Eukaryota > Metazoa > Chordata > Mammalia > Chiroptera > Rhinolophidae > Rhinolophus > Rhinolophus ferrumequinum. The sequence continues at coordinate 47,962,454 of NC_046295.1, read as the reverse complement.
ACAGAGACCTGGCAAATACCCATCCCTGACCTGTGCCACGTGAAACCGCTCACACCCCACCTTTCCTAGGCTGGTGTGCATCATGGGTACAGTAAGGAGAACTGTAGATATGGAAAGAACAAGAACAAGGCAGATAACACGCGTGCAGTCATTGCAATTCACCAAGTGCCACCCCCTGCCCCAGTTACTTCTCCGTTGGTCCTCAGCCAAACCCCGTAACATATTATCCTCTGTTCATTGACGAGGAATTGAGAAACTCAGAAAGGCTGATAGATTCAGCAAAGGTCATAGCTTGTAGTGACTCAGCCAAATCCAGATCTTTTATTCTTTCATAGTTGCCTTTCCAAAAGTAGCCAAAATTAGCCAAAGTTTACAATGTTACAATCAGAATTTAGTTTTATAGAGAGAAGAGCACTATAAGTAGTCAGGCATTCTTATTTATTTATTCAACAAGCAGAGCAGAAGATTCGAAGAAAAATAATCTGCATGGCCTGCCCTCATGGAGTTTGCAAAGATCAGCTACCCTAGAAGTATGTCCAGGGTGTATGGGCCCCCATCCCAGTGGGGAGGGGTATGGGTCAAAGGAGAGTTCTCTAGCTTCTGGACAATGGGTTAGAATTAGCCACGAATAGGGGAAAGCAGAGGGGTCATTCCCAGCGTAAGTAGTCCAGTTATGGCTAGTGTGGGGGGTGCTGCCTATGTCAGGGGGCTGATGCAGCTGGAAAGGGGGGGGAAACTGACAAAAAAGGCAAGGGCCAAGCCAAGAGTTTGGATTCTATAATGAAAATTACAGAATTACAGGTAGCCTTCCCCTTCCCCAACACAGAGAAAGAAGAGAAGAGAAGAGAAGACAAGAGAAGAGAAGAGAAGAGAAGAGAAGAGAAGAGAAGAGAAGAGAAGAGAAAAAAGAAAAGGAAAAACTCAAGCTAGGCAATAACATGATCAAGATTAATTTTAGATAAATGATTTTGGCTGCAGGGTACAAACAGAATTATGAGAGAGCAAGACTAAGGGCAAGAGACTGGTTAAGGAGGCTTCTAGAAAAATCAAGACACGAGGGAATGGTGGCCTGGACCAGGCACTGGGGATATAGGACAGGGAAAAAAAGGGAATGGTGTCAGTCACATTTAGGGAAATCAATAGGGCATGGTGATAGATTGCAAGTTGAGGGAAATGTGAGAAGTAAACAAGGAAGTTTCAGGATGACTGCTGCCCACCATGTCTCCAAGGAACTTAGAAAGGAAACAGGACTAGGGGGTTAAACGGACAGCACTGGTGTGGGGGCACAAATCCCAAATAAGATGTCTATGGAAGGAAGGACCAATGTTCAGACCTCAGAATACAGGTCTAATGCCCAAAGTGGATTGGCCCAAGTTCAAGAACCCACAGTTAACTGAAACACAGACTCTAGATGCTGTACCTAGGACACATTTCTTGTTTGGGCACCCAAAACACCCTTCTTGCAGGCACAAATGAAAGGGCATCCAACCGAGGCTAACTTTTGACAAACTTCTTCCTAAATTCCTAAAAACCTTTCTAAGTTATCTTTACCAATAACACAATTATTATGTGAAAGAGAATACAATCTTTTTGGCCATATCCCAGAGTACGTGGAAAATTAAACAGACCAGATATAGCAAGGTCACAAGAATAACTCTGCCCCACTCCCCTGAAACTATCCTTTATTCAACAGCTCATTCTTGACGGATTTAAGCAATAGTCTTAAAACCTTAATACTAAATTTCACCAGCAAAATTTTCCCACAAGGTCAAAATGAAACGATTTCTCAATTTCCTGTGATATTTCACCCATTGGAAGAGCCCTGCCAAACAGTCTTTTATTTTCTGTTTAATAAGAGACACTTTACTCGCTGCAAAATAAAGGGTTCCGTCAAAAGCAAATGTAGTTGCAGTGAGCTTAAAGGAACTCCTCCTTTTGGAATCTAGACCAACAAACACTCTAAATCATGAAATTAACCAATGAAATCCATCTTATATTGAAGAAAGTTCAATTTTCACTTATATCCTGACCAGAGAAGAGACATGTAGAAAATAAATTGCACATTAACACACTAACAACTCTACAACGGGACTTAAACAAAATAAAATAAATGGCAATAAAAACTGCTTTTCAAACATCTCCCAAAGGAAACAGCTAAAATTTAGGGGGTTGAAAAGGAATATTTACAATGCCAGTGAGACAATCAGAGGAAGGAGCGAGAAACAGGCAATGCGGAGAAATGTAATCCTCCCTGTGGGCGCTGACTTGTACAAACGCTAAACGTGATTGTTAGAAGGGTTCTGATCTCCAGAGAATGCAATTTCTGGATTTTTTTTCTTTTTTAAGTTTTGGAAAAATCGTTTTAGTATGTTAGGAGAAAAATCAGCTTTCCTCCCTTGTAACTCTGGAGAAATTAAAATGTGCTGTGTTCTCAAATGTCATTTCTTCATATTTTCAGGCAAGACTCACCACCGTGCACCCCCAAGAAAAGAATCTTTAACATTTTAATGGAAGCAAATGGGAAAATGATTCACTGACAGAAATGTACTCCATCCCCACCTTCTTAAGGCCACACCCCCTAAAGGACACATGAAAGAGAAGCTCTCTGCGGCCTTGCTGCAGGGGAAGCATGGACCAAACAGTGCTGAGCTCAGAGTAGACACTTCATGAGTACCTGATGGAGTGGCCGATGGCCTGTTACCTCAAACAAAGAACTAGGAGGACTGGTCATTGGAGTGGAGGGGAAACGAATGCAAAGGATCACTTTACTGACAATATAATTATCTCCCTTTCCAAATGATACATAATCAGAGTGAGTAATAGTTTGCTTCAAATTAATTCCAGTTCCTGAGGCCACTGAACAATGTAGTTTAGGGCCAAGTTTCCACTTCAATTTAATCTTCATCTTTCACTTAAGGACACAACCTTTACATAAGCCCCACATACACAGACAAGGAACTGGGTTTGCTTTGAGTTAAATTGGTTGGGGAAATCATGATGCAAAGGGTTTTCTAATCCTCCTGACCAATCTTCATTGGCTTCATCCCTTCCCTTCCCTCAAACTTCCAATATGACTTATTGTTACTGTTCTCTAAGTAATACTGAACACCTCCAACGTGACAAATATAAAGAAAAACGTGTGTGTTTTAGCTGAAATGGTTAGCTGCTTCCTGAAATCTTTATTTCCTCTTTCTTTTCCTGGGCCCATACCGAGACGACACTCCCAAGCCCTTCTTGGGGTTAGTTGTGGCCATACCACTAAATTCTAGCAGATGGACAGTGAGCAGAGTGATGGGTACCACTTCTCGGGCTGGCCCATCAAGACTTGCCTAGTGCGCTACCCCATGCTTTCCCCTTCTACCTTTCCAGAATGAAGACAACACTTATATCCAACTTGGAAATTACGACTTGAAGATAGCAGAAAAATTCTCTGCTAATTCTCCCAGTATTGTCTGGTGAGTGTAGACAGTATAGAAATTGAGTTATTCTACTGACGTTCATTGAAGCCAAGCTATTATCTTCCAACTCTCATTCAAATGAAAAAAATAAACTATTGTGTTGGAACCGTTACCAATTTGGGACTTCCTTACTATGGTAGGGTGCCTACCCTAACTAAGAAATATAGACAAAGAAAAAAATATTTGGTGCAGCCACTATGGAAAACAGTACGAAGGTGCCTCAAAAAATTAACAATAGACCAACCATCTTCACTTCTGGGTATATACCTAAAGGAAATGAAAATACTTGAAAAGATACACGCAGCCCCGTGTTCACTGCAGCATGATTTATAATAGTGAAGATATGGAAGCAACCTAAGTGTGCATTGATGGATGAACGGATAAAGAAAACGTAGTATATGTATACAATGAAATATTATCCAGCCATAAAAAAGGAAATCTTGTTATTTATGACAACATGGATGAGCTTTGAGGACATTATGCTGAGTGAAATAAGTCAGACAGAGAAACACAAACTCTATGTGATCTCACTAATATAGAGAATCTAAGAAAAGAGAGAAAAAATGTCATAGATACAGATAACAGATTGGTGGTTGCCAAAAGCAAGGGGTTGGGGGAAGAGCAAAATGGGTGGAATGGGTGAAATGGGTGAAAAGGTACAAGTTTCCAGTTATAAAACAAATAAGTCCTGGGGTATAATGTACAGCATGGTGACTATAGTTAATAATACTCTATTGCATATTTGAAAATTGCTGAGACATCTTAAAACTTCTCATCACAAGCAAAGAATTGTAATTCTGTGAGGTGACAGTTGTTAGCTAGACTTACTATGGTGATCATTTTGCAATATATACAAATATGGAATCATTATGTTGTATACCTGACTATAGTATAACCTTACATGTCAATAGTATCTTAAATTTATTTATTTATTTATTTTTATTTAAGGTTTTTATTGACGGACTCCGTAACTTCCCAATCCCCCATCAGAAATCCAAAACTGTGTATCCATGTATACTTGCATTTTTCTGGAAAGGGCACCAATTTCATTAGATTTTCAAAGATTTCTTTACTCTAAAATGCTAAGAACCACTGAAATACGTACATGTAAATGATTTTGGAGGCAGAGATAAAAATGCACAGGTATTCTGCATTGATATTCTACTTAATCCTGTTCCCTCTCAGCAGGTGACCTGGGTGCTGAGAGCCATCTATCGCCTGCCACCGAGCTTGTTGCAGCAGCCTTCTAACTCAACGCCGGCTTCCTGCTTGCCTCCCCTCATCTCTTCTCCACAGAACTGCTGGAGGGGTCATCTTCAAGCACCAATCAGATTACTGCATGCCCCGGCTTAGCATCCTTTAAAGGTTTCTCGGTACATTCGGTAGAAACTTCTGACTGTCCCTGTGGAGTCCCGCATAACACGGCCTCAGCCATCCGACCCAGTCCTCTCACCCCTCTATTTCCTAAACAGCCACAGTGGCCTCTTTCCTGTTCCTGCTCACTTTTTGGCCTCCTCTCAGAATCATCTTCTTGACCCTTTCGATGCCTACCCACTTCTCCTCCTTCAGGTTTCAGGTCAACTCTCACATCCTCTGAGGCGCCCCAACCGCGTCACTTTAACCACAGTCTCTCTCAGCCCTCTCCACTCACGTCCTTCTCAGCATGCACCAATCAATCACCTTAGTTATTTGATTTATCAAGTATTGTCTATATCCTTCCCTAGAACTTGAGCTTCAGGAAGTCAGTGACTGCCTTAAACAAGGCTTCCCCAGAAACAAACTCCGACTCAAGGATTCAAGTGAAGGCAGTTTACTAGGAAGGGTTCCAGGAAACACTAGAGGGAAATGACATAGACAGGGGAGGGAAGCACACAATGAATACGTGTTCCAGTGGGTTACACTGTGGACAGCTGGAGTGCAAATCCCTATAGAACTTAGGGAGATGGTATAGAATGCAACCTCAGAGATACCCCATCCAAAAGGTGAGGAAGTTGTGTCATTGACCCTCCAACTATTATGCCATCTGTCATTGGCTGAGGGCTTCTGGCTAAGAGAAAGCCCTTAGGCAGAGAGTCATGGGTGCTTGCAAGTACAGGGATGGTAAGAGCTGAAAGGACATGGGCAGAACACCAGAGTATTTGCTACAGGGATCTTGCCTGTGCAGTTCACCGCTATTTCCAGTGCTTTGCACAGAGCCTCAATAAATACTTGTTGAGGGATGAATTAGAACAATTTTTTAAAAGCATAACAATATGAAGTACAGCAAGTCTAATGAAAATGCCAATATGCAAATCATGCACCCAACATAGAAACCACTATATTTTGCAAATATATTTGCTACTTTCCTGATTAATTTCTGGACCTCCAATAGAACCTCACTGAAGACAGTCTGTAACGGCGAGCAAAACTTAGAACCCAGCACTCCAGGTACGAGTGTGAAATAAAGACACTGGACTAGATGTCACATGTGGGCTCTCTCTAGACACTGTAAGAAACAAACTGTATGACCTTACGTAAGCCATTCTCCCCTATCCTCCCACCTCCCCCCACACACACACCCCTAGAGCTTATTTCCTACTCCATGACGACAGACACGAAGAAATGGCACTGATGACCCGTTCAAGCTCCAGCAAGCTATAGTACTAATTATTGGGTATATATGGCTGAGAATAGATTGCCACGTGGCCTTATATAGCTTTCCAGGGTATTTTGGGAATGTGAGATCATGTACAATTTAAAGAAAAGCACTCAGTCAACTGGCCTAGATTTTCTCCTGCTAAATAATACTCAGATGCTTTGTGGTCACAATATCCTCATCCTGAGAGAAGGACATGTGCTCTGCAAAAGCAATGTTTAAAAAAACAGTACTTATTAAATACTTGCTATACGCCAGGAAACTTACTACAGATTAGATATTATTTTAATTAGGGAAAATTGGTCAGCTTGTATGGCAGCATCAAAAAATATAAAAACAGACATCGCCTTAAATCTTACAGACAAAGTTCAGAAGGCTCAAGTGGGAATAGATGAAACTAGACTTGCTCAGAATGTGGCAAAATGTCCAGACCCTATATTTCAAATATTTAATTTTCAGAAAATAAAACTGCCAACTACTTCCGTCTTTTCATTTTGAACATGTGGAGTATTTCAAAGAAAATTCAGCTGGTCTACATCTTCATTATTCACAATTAAACTGTACAAAGTGTTGGGTTTTTTAAATCTATTATAAATTCTGAATGTGTTTTCTTTGACAAAGGCAGTCACAATTGTTCCTGGGTGGGTAAAAATTGGAACCTAGAACTCCTAATAATTAGTTTCCAAGCTTGGAACTTTGAGAAAGGCAGGAACAATCTCTGCTTACTAATAAGAGTTGACAGACACTAAGAGAATCATATCAAAGCTTTTTCTACGGTACATCCCCAGTGAGAGCTGAAAAGGCTCTATAAACATTCTCTTTCTGGCGGTCACAAGCTCCCTTCAGGGAAGGCAGGTGATGTCGACGCACAAACCAAAATTTCCCTGTTCACACTGTCTTAACTCTGGGTGATTGACTGCCTGACCTTTGCCCCCAATTCTCTGCAGAGCAGTGTTGGTGAGCTCTGGGAGCAAGTCTTTGGGAAGGAAATTGGCAGAGTCCCAGGGAATCATCGTACAAGTGATGTTAGTGGCCCTCAAAGAGAGCAACAGGCCCATAGAGGTTGGCAAACACTTTCTGCCAAATTCCCATGAGCTTTTGTTTCCATGGAAAACCTAAACAATGACTCAGACCTTGCCGACTCGCTCAGACCTGTCCACTGTGCACCGTCACCAAGTGAGGCCTCAATGAAGGAAGGAGCATGCTCTCTCTGCTCTTCTTTGCAAAAGGTTTTATTAAATTAAATGCACTTGGAAATGTCTGCAATTTCTGCTACATATTTATAGTTATATTCATATTTATGCTTGTATTATTTATATTCCTATATATAAAACATGCAAATTCTTTTTTTAGTTCCTTTACACCAACATTTGCTGTAGCTAATGCAAAGCACCATGTAGGAATTTATTTTTTCTGTGATTGTATTATGGAATTTTGGAGGAAGACGGAGCATAACAGGGTTTCCAGCCATGATGCTTTCCAGTGTATATTTTCCATTGTCAACTGTACTGAAACTCTTCCCTCCAATCTGAGAACATGGTGACCTGCTTCGTGTCCTCCATCAGTACTTTTGTCTTTCTTTGTAGTGACCCACCACACCCCTCCACTCTCTTGAACCAGCCGAGGTCAGGAAATGTGTAAGGCCGACACAACAGCCACGGTGGTTTTTTAATTTTATCACTACACGCTCTTCTATTAGGAAACTCCTATAATGGAATAGGATATAACAGGATTATATACACTTCTACAGCTGGGTGCTGAATAAAAATAATTGAATAAAATGACCATAAATAGAACAAAATGATAATCCATTGTTCAAAACGCAATGCTAGTCACACAAATTAATGATCGGTCACCCTGCTTAGCATGACTTGAGGTGGTTAGACACTCAGTGGAAGAAACCCAAACCCGTAAGATGAAAGTATAGTTCTTTCTTTAGTGTTTTCCCACTAACTGCCCAATATGTTCTTTAAGACCCACTGCTTTTCTGGAAACTAACCAAAGTTAACTGGCTAGGTCAGTGGTTCTCAAAAAGGCACCATTGTGCGGCCCAAGGGAAAACTGGCAATTTCCAGAGGTATTACGGGTTGTTGCAATGGCAAGGAGGAGGTTGAGGGAGTGTGCTACTCTCATTTAATGGGTAAAAGCAGTAATGCTGCTAAACGGCCAACAATGCACAGGACAGTTCCCCACAACAAAGAATTGAAGGCCCCAAATGTCAATGGTGCCGAGAGCAAAACACTGTCCTAGGTCCTGGGACAGCAGAGATGGAATTTATCCTAAAACCTCTTTTCCCGTTAGAAAGAAACCCTAGTCTGTCTTTGCTGACTCTCACTGTGGGAGTTTAGTTTTCGCTCCTGTTAGTCCAGTGGTCTTGTCACTGGTGTCCTTGCTGCCCTTTCTCTCTCAGTTTATCCTATACGTCACAAGAAACACTTCTGATATTGTCACTTCTGTTGCTCCCAACCACCAGAAAGTGCTGTTCTGGCTCCCAAACAGACAGGCAATGAGATTCAAGGGGACAGAAATTGGATTTGGACTTCGAGCATTGTGTTTCAGTCTTGGATCCTTCATTTCCTGATAGACACCCTAGATTCTCTCTAAGAATCTCTCCTCAGAGCAATAATTACTGCCCTGGCCACCTGATAGAGCTGCTTTAGGATCATGTGAGCTGATGTGTATGTGAGACCTCTGTGAACACTCTGGTGTTACATAAACATGAGGGTAAGGGAATAATAATGGCCCAAATCCTCAATGACATTCAAAACCTTGACCTGGCCTCAGCTTTGTCATTTCTGACTCCTCTTAAAACATGCCAGGTCCCAGTGAAACTGTTAGTTTGCATTCCTTAAATAAATATGCCTTGAATTTTCCTATTTATTCATTAATTTATTCAAAAACTATTCTTTGATCACCTGAGAGATGGAAGGCAGTGTGATAAATGCTTGATATGTGACAAAGAATAAATAAAATAATCACAGCCACTCCCTATGTGGAGCTTCCAAATTTCGTGTCTTTGCACCACTGTTGTTTTCTACCTGAAATGTAACCTTCAAGCTCCATCTTTGATCATTAAACTCCATTTATTCAACAAAATCCAGCTTAAAAGCCATCCCATCATGAAGCATTTCTTCATTCCCCAAACCAGAAATTGACATTTATGTTCTTTGTCTCTTGTGATAAATACTACATTCTCCACTGTACTAATCACTTACATAATCTTATTTCTCCTATTAGATTTTAAGTACTCTAAGTCAAAAAGTCTTCTAATTCAATTCTTCACCCTCTTCCATTACCTTCATAACAATTACAACAGTGCCAAGCATGATATTTTACGCATGGTAGGTACTCAACAAATATCTCAATTACGGATTAGATCCAACTAGAAGGATTTAAAAATAGGTCATAAAACACTCACAAAAATAGTAGAGATTGGGGCTGGCCCGGTGGCTCAGGCGGTTGGAGCTCCATGCTCCTAACTCCAAAGGCTGCCGGTTTGATTCCCACATGGGCCAGTGGGCTCTCAACCACAAGGTTGCCGGTTCAACTCCTCGAATCCCACAAGGGATGGTGGGCTCCGCCCCCTGCAACTAAGATTGAACATGGCACCTTGAGCTGAGCTGCCTCCTGGATGGCTCGGTTGGAAGGCGGGCTCTCAACCACAAGGTTGACAGTTCAATTCCTCAAGTCCCACAAGGGATGGTGGGCAGCGCCCCCTGCAACTAAGATTGAACACAGCACCTTGAGCTGAGCTGCTGCTGAGCTCCCAGATGGTTCAGTTGGTTGGAGCATGTCCCCTCAACCACAAGGTTGCCAGTTCGATTCCTCGAGTCCTGCAAGGGATGGTGGGCTGCGCCCCCTGCAACTAGCAACGTCAACTGGACCTGGAGCTGAGCTGCACCCTCCACAACTAAGACTGAAAGGACAACAACTTGAAGCTGAACAGCACCCTCCACAACTAAGATTAAAAGGACAACAACTTGACTTGGTAAAAAAGGCCTGGAAGTACACACTGTTCCCCAATAAAGTCCTGTTCCCTTTCTCCAATAAAATCTTTTTTTTTTAAAAAAAAGTAGAGATTGAGTATAAAGCACAGATAGACGACAGTAGGGACATTTATTACTGTTGACTACTGTTCTCTGTCCTTCCCAGGCACACTGTTCTTCCCATCACACTTCATCTCATTCTGATTTTTTTTTTATCCGCTTACTTGTTGTAACCTCCCCTCAAGTTGTTTATGAGCAATGAATGTTTCTATCTGGTCTCCCCATTGTACTTTCAGCACTGAGCATAGGGCCTGGTGCATTTTAGGTGCTCAATAAAGATATATTGAATAAATAAATAAATGAATTTCAACTTTTCACCTTTGCCTTCTTCAATAAAGAGCCAAATTTGGTATAACATGGGTTTATGGTTGTGCTAAACACTGCATGGCTCACCTCTCATCCCTGGCCTAGCGGAGGATTGGAATCCACCCCACCCCACCCACCGTTACCACCACCAATCCATATCGCATGCTTTTGCCAATGTAAAAGGAGCAGAAGTGACATGCATCACTCCTAGGCAGAAGATTTAATGGTCAGTACTGCCTTTTCCACTTCTTTTTCATCCTGCCACAGTGAACCATGAAGCTTCACATTCGGATTGTAGTATCATAAAGTTCTGGGTTGCTGAGAGGCTAAGATGAAGAAAGCCCCCCTGCCAGGCTGTGTTGTACATGCAGAGGAAACATAATCTTTTCTGTTTTAAGGGTTATTTGTTTCTGCAACATAACTAGCCTAGTCTGACTGACATAATAGTGAAGTTCCAAGTGTGCCTTATTAAAAGGCAGTCTTATTTATAAAAAATGTGTGGCTTTTGTTTTATAAAAAGACTCCAATATGTATGGTTAAGAGATTACATGCCCCCATATGTACCCTTTAAAGCATATGCAGATGTGTTCATAAATATATAATGAATAAATGTTAACAATAAATGTACAAGTTTTTAAAAACTCATCATAACTTAGACTGAGAAATCAGAGATGTGACCTGGCAAGCAACCCCTTAGAAAGCCATGCCTTTGTTTCAAAGATATAGCACATTTTCAGAGCTCCTCTTAGGGAATTATCTTTAATTAATGTAGTAAAGTCCACCAACTATGTAAATATTCATTATTTGAGGGGAAATTTTTATTTTTAATAGTCAAATATCATTGGGAGCCAGGTTTGATGGGATATGCGGGGATGAAGCTGGGCCACATCACCATTATTGAAAATAACAGGGGGTCTGACTCCATAGCCTCTGCCTTTTCTGTGGACTTCATAACTTTTCACTAACGGTATTTCCAAAAGATGAGTTCCCAAAATGCACAAAGTCTGTTGTCTAGTGATTCTCATTTTTTTTCACAGTTCTAGAACCATAACTAAATGTCTATCTCCAGGAACCTTCTTGGCCCCTAAATTCATGGTCATTACATAGACGCAACATGACTGAATGCATGGCTGGGTGTTCTTCACAATGTATGGTAGAAGCTACCTAAACACGTTTAGTCTCAGACCATAAAAACAGCTGACTCCCGATCAATGAAAGGTCACCTACAGAATTAATTAAAGACGTGTAGCTGGGGATTACCATTTTGGTGTTCTGGACTGAATTGTGTATCCCCAAAATTCATATGTTGAAATCCTAATCCCCAATGTGGCTGTGTTTGAGCCTTTCAGGTGGTAATTAAAACTTTAATTACCAGATCACCAGGGTGGAACCTTAATCTTAAAGGGCTGGTGGCCTTATAAGAAAACACACCAGAGCTTTCTCTCTCTCCCTGTAAGCCACAGAGAAAAGGACATGTGAGGACACAGTGAAAAGATGCCGTTTGCAAACCAGGAAGAGCACCCTCACTAAGAACCTTGGGTGCACCTTGATCTTGGACTTCTAGGCTCCAGAACTGTGAGAAAATAAATGTCTGTTGTTTAAACCACCCAGTCTGTGATATTTTGTTATGGTGGCCTGAGCAGACTATTCAAGTTTGTTTATTTGTTTGTTTGTTTGTTTGTTTTATTGTTGTTGTTATGGTTGTTGTTGTATCAGCAGCCTTATCTACTTCCTTCTCCTCAACTGGTAATGATTTTATTTGGTTATCCACCCAACCCTAGACAGCCAATGTGATTCAAAATGGAACCAAAGGCTCAGGCATTAAAAAAATAAAGCATAATTCCATTCCCTGCCCACAGTGGTTGCTTCAAGAATCGTCATGTGACTAAAGAGAGTCAGATCAAAACCAAGCTTAGAATGTGTGTACAAAGGTTGATGTAAGTGATGTTCTTTTGCCCGCTGGACAGGTTTCTGGAAGGATGTAGCATCCACAGTGGATGAAAGTCATCCTTGCTGCAACCATGAGAGAAAAGTTTGTGTCCAGTTGAGCCAGTCCAATGGAAGAGAGACAAAAGATGGATTCCAATCTCAGTGTTTGAGCCTTGGATCAAGCCATAACCAGAAACTGGTAGTTCCTCCCTGATGGTATATTTATTGTTAAAGACATTTACAACTATAAGATGCCAAACTAATATAGAGATGGGGCAACAGCAGTCTACTTGTCAGTAAATCAGTCCTGCATCACCAGAGGCTGGAACGAATGGATACCACATTCTGGAGTCCTTCCATGCACTCAAATTTTATTACCACTAATGTGGAGTTGGCCTGTTATGGAGATATAAATGTTCTGTTCTTCAAGGCACGTTTGACAGGATGAAAGGCTTTGGGATTTCAATGACTTTGACTCCTCTGGAGATGGGAGGACAGCCTATTTTAACAATTTCCATGGGAATGAATAGACATATACTCTAGCTATTCAAATATTTAACTAGCTCTTTTGTTGTTGTTTTGAATCCCAACAAGCTGCAGCTGCCTGTTTGCGTCTGTGGTGACTTTAAGGGGCTTGCTGATTCAGTAGGATCCCTTGAATACGTTAATTAGCCTTCTCTCATTTTCCCAGCCCATGCCGATGAAGAAATGAACATGTGCAGCTCCAATTGCAGAACCTGATGTGAGTCTTGAGGGTACCAGATGAATGGAAGCTCAGAATTGCCCGCTTTTCGATGCGTAGTTTTGTGCTGGCAGCAGCCTGCGTGGTAAGGGTTGTGTGGCTGCATGATTAATTGATTGGCTATCAGTATTGGCAGTCAAATGAAACGTAGGCCATGGGTTAAAATGTAACAGGGGAGATGAGGCATTAATCAGCCCAGGTACATGAGTCAGTGGAGGTAAGGATCCAGAGAAAATAAAATGTTATGGAAAGCTGGGAAATGATTTATCATGTTTAATATATATCATCTAAGCCCACTCTTTATAACTGCTCATAGGCCTCCATGTTGTGAAGACTTGGGCAATAAAACACTCCTTTCTTAAAACACTAAAGTGAAAGATGCTGGTGGGGAAAATAAAGAAGCACGAAGAATAAACTGACTGGAAAAGAAAAAAGTGTTTGGCTTAAAATTAAATTTCCACTTGTTTCTTTTTAAATGATTTAGAAAATACAGCTTTTGCTTGGAAAAACTGGATTCTATCGATCAGACAGAGAGAAAGATATGAGGTCTGTCCATGAGGGACTATTTCTCAGATCATTTTAAAAATTATTATAACACGAGAAAATGTACTTTCAAAGAGCAAGAGGCCATGGCAGGCTTAAATGTTAACCCAACCCACTGAATTACTGTTAACTTAAGAATCCTTAAGCTTGGAAGCTTGGTTCTACATAATTAAGCATTCTCCAACTTGTAAATTAGCAAGGGTAAAGTCTAGCAATTGAGTTGAGACTTGTATGAAATGAGACACCCTCTCTCGCATTAGTAGTTGTTAGTCCTCCTTGGGGTTCTTCAAGCCAAGAAATGATAAGAACCACTTTTAGGAAGGCTTCCCTCTCTGCACCAGGCAGAAACAAATAGCAGCACACCCCTCACATTCTGTAAAATCTTATACCGTGTTTCCCCCAAAATAAGACTGGGTCTTATATTAACGTGTGCTCCAGAAGATGCATTAGGGCTTATGTTCGGGGGATGTCATCCTGAAAAATCAGGCTAGGGCTTATTTTCCACTAGGTCTTATTTTGGGGGAAACACGGTAGCTTCTAACAGTAATGATTCTTCTCAGTTCCCCTTCAGAAATGTCAGGTGTTTCTAGACAACAGGCCGAAAAAGAAGAGGACTTAAGCAAGTTACCAGAAACATCAAAAAACATAATGAGAGAAGAATTTTAAGAGGTCTGTTGTCTGCTCCCTCATTTTATCCCCTTTACCAAAAATTTCTGACTTGTTCTGATCGTTGGAGAAGTCTATGCTATGCTTGTAAACATAGAGTCCATTGCTTTTTCCAAAATAGTGAATCACCTATGGCTGGACTAATGCTAGCTGAAAAGGCAATGACCACTGCTCTGGCCTCGGCCTCTGCAGCTCCCACAACAACTGCTGTCTTGGCCTACTGTAGCTCCCTACCTTCCTCTTGCCCTCCTTTGGTCCAGTGTTCATGCTGCAGCTGGAAAGAACTTTCTAAAATGCCTCTCAGATCCTCTTCTTCCCCCATCTCTACTTAAAATCAACTGAGGACTCCACATCACCGACTTCTTAGCTAGGTCTTGGCCTCAACTTCCTTTCCAGACTCTTCCAGTCTCTTTCTCTCATCTTATCCCCTAGCACCTGAAGTAGTGAGCTCTGTGTTCATATTGGGCTGGGACTCGTCTTTGTGTTTCGATGCTATGTCTTTGCCAGTGCCAATCCTCTCCCAGTTTTTCCTATTTAAACTTTACTACTCAGGATGCCTCCCCTTCAGGATGACCACTTAGAAACAGTGCTTACCCTCTGATAATGTACACTTATGTTTTATGAAGATAACCGTGGTAGTGACGAGGAGAATGACTTGCAGAAGGGCAAGGCTTGAATCAGGAGAGGGATGGGCTAAGAGGCCCCAGCTGTTGATTGAAGAGGCCAAGGGCCTCTTCCCAGGGAATCGTGTTGCACCCCATTGCACGCACATCATTCAGACTCAGCTTAGCCAGTCCTGGACTGTGCATAAGAGCTGCCGTGGCATGTGAGGGTGGCTGGAAATGAAACAGACTAGGAGGGATTGCAGAGGCACCCACATTGGTTGTGTCATCACGTTTCTGGGG
Source organism: Rhinolophus ferrumequinum (assembly GCF_004115265.2). Taxonomy (NCBI): domain Eukaryota; kingdom Metazoa; phylum Chordata; class Mammalia; order Chiroptera; family Rhinolophidae; genus Rhinolophus; species Rhinolophus ferrumequinum. Next base: position 47,947,224 of record NC_046295.1, on the reverse strand, counting down.
AAAAGGATGAACAATCCTGCCTATTGCTTCAATGTTTTATATAGGAGATGCAATGTACCTGAACATATAGAAATATCTGGGCCACTAAGATTTTCACTTTCAGTGGAATTATTCTCAGCACATAACCCTGGGCCTTGCTGTCCCCCAGATGTAATCTGGGACACTCATTCTTTCACTCATTCATTCAACAAATATTTATGATGATGAACTATGCTCAGACAAGTGAACAAAATAGACAAAAACTCCTGCATCAGTGCAGCTTACATTTTGTGGGAGAAACAAATGAGCAACAACAAGGAAATGTGTCGCATGTGCGTGAGTGACTAGGGCTTTTAAGAGAGATAAGACAGGGAAGCGGGGAGGGGGCGATCCAGTAGGAGTGAGGACTGCGATTGAATAAATGGTTGAGAAGACCTCTCGTGAGGAGGTGACATTTGAGCAAGGACCTGAAGGAGATGAGGAGAGCATTCTAGAAAAAGGGGACACAAACACAAAGGCAGAGGGGAAAGAGTGTCCCCAGAGTGGGCTCTGAACAGCAAGGAGGCCTAGTGGGGGCAGATAATAAAGGAGAGAGCAAGGAAGCATGGAGCAGGTTAGCAGCTGTGTGTGTGTGTGTGTGTGTGTGTGTGTGGCGAGGTGGGGGGGGAGCAAAGCAGTTGGATTCTAGATATATTTTGAGGGCAAAACTGATAAGGGGTTGGACAAGGGGTGTGAGTGAAGAGAGGAGTCATGAGGACACAGATTTTGGTCTGAGTGTCCATTTATTCAGCTGGGTAAGACCCTGGGAGGATCACATCTTGGGGGACAGCCCGGGGCTCTGTTCTGACATGCTTAGTGTGAGATGCCAGTCAGGCATTCAGGTGGAGCTGCTGAGCAGATGGTCAACCAAAGAAGCCTGGAGTTCAGAAAGAGGTCTCTGCCAGGGATGAGATTGAGGCAAATCCAGCATTCAGATAGATTCAAAGCCATAAAACTGGATAAAGTGCTCACAAAGGTGTGTGCAGCTAGAGAGGAGAGAGGCTCAGACACGGCACCCTGGGGCTCTGCACTAGTTCCCATGGGGAGACCAAAGAAGCGACCTTGGAGGTGGGAGGAAAACAAGAGGATTTGGTATCCTGGAGTCCAGTGAAGAAAGGGTCAGAAGAAGATACAAGAAGCTGTGCCAGGTGCTGCTGACAGGCCAAGGAGGGTAAGAACTGAGAGTGACCGTGGGAATTAACAATGGTGACCTTGACAGGGGACCTTCTGGTGCTACATTTGGAGTGAAAGCCCAATTAGAGGAAACTAAAGAGAAAGAGGGAGAGTGGAGTCCAGAGAGGAAGACAGCTCTTTCCGGGAGATCCCTGCAGGAGGCTAAGAGGGTGGATGGGTGCAGGGGTGTGAGGTCGGGAGGAGTTTGCTTTTCACCAGTGAGGAATGACAATATATTCGTAAGCTGATGAGAATGATGCAGGCAAAACAGAACGTGGTGTTGCAGGGAAAGAGGGGACCACTGCTGGGGTGACGTGCTTCATGAGGTAAAAGGGGTAGAATCCAGTGCGCAGGTTGGGAGCTGCCCTGGGGAAACAGCGTGTGTCGGGGGCTGGAGCGGCAAAGCCATGGCACAGGGAACAGGAGGGTGAGGCCTGTGGCGCTCTCTTCTGAAGGTGTTTATTTTTTCGGGGCAATAAAGCAAGGTCTGGAGCTAAGAGTGTATTAAGGGGAAGAGGAGGTGGAGGGATGTGGAGAGAGGAAGGTATGGAAACTTTCTCTAGGAGAGAGGGAGAGCGAGAGCACCAGCACATCACTACAGAGGGGGTGCTTTGTGGCCTGGGCTGGGGAGTGCTGGAATTATAAGGGTGATTGTTTTGCCAAGAGACGGCAAGGATGCTGAGAGTGCGGGGGTGGGGAAGGAAGGGGATTATGGCCAGTGAACATGGAATCAAAGCTAGAATAAGTTAAGGATATGAGCTGGAGGTGAGAAAAAGAAGGGGAGGATTGGGGGAAAAGGAGGGAAGGGGAGGGAGAGAGAGGGAGTAACTAGGGGAGAGAGAGAGGAGGGAGAGAGAGAGAGAGAGAGAGAGACGAGAGAGGAGAGAGAGAGAGAGAGAGAGAGAGAGAGAGAGAAGAGAGGGAGGAAGGAGAGGTTAAGGTTTGTGGTCTGGGAAGGTCAAGGACTGTTGACGTAAGGGTAGCAAAGAGCTAGCTCAAAACAGGATGGAAGAGTGGAATTCTTGAGATTACGGAGAAGCTGCTAATGACAGTTCAAGAAAATGTCCCCATGAGAGTGTGACCGCAGCAGGACAGAGGGCATGTTTCTCACAGAGGACCAAAAGTAGTAATAACAGGCTGGTCATTTTCCCTCATCAGTGGGAATAATCAATAAAGAGATCTTATTTTATTTCTAGGGTCTTTAAGAAGAAAAGGGAAGGAAGGAAGGGAAGAAGGGAGGGAGGGAGAGAGAGAGGGACACTGGCAACAAAACAGCACCACTTAATAACAGATTTATTTCTGAAAGTACAGCCTGAGAAAACATAACCAAGAACCCCAAACCCTGCAGTTTCAGAACTTCCCGAGTCCTTCACCCATACCTCTAATAGAGAGCAGCAATCTGTGTGCATTTTGCAGACACACTTGATGTGGGGCCACTTCCTCACACACTGCCAGTTTGCAGGGATTAGGGGAAAGCAGCAGCATAACTCCTGGGCAGCAAAGCGGAGAAAGCCCACAGGCAAGCTGGGGCCTGGCCTGAAGAATGCGCAGCTTGCTCTGCGTCTGCTAGAAGCTCTGAAATCTGCTTTGTATCAAAAAATCTAAGCCTCGGCCAAATTCGGCACAGAGCAGGGCACGGAGCAGGCACTCCATAAATATTTAGTATTGACCAAAGGAAGGAAATGGCCGCTGCTCTGGATCTTTATGGAGCGTGAGGGAACCCCAGAGCAGGGGTGTGCCTTCAGAGCAGGGTCATAATGCGCTGAGACCCTGCTGGGGTAAGCATTTCATAGAGAAAGGGACTGTGGGGGCCAACAAGTTGAAGACCCAGGTTTATTCTCATTTCCACCCAGTCCACAAACATTTAGTGAACAACTGTTATGTGCTAAGCTTTGTACAAAGAACTGGGGGTCTGATATAAATCCATCAATATGACAAACTTACCAAAGTGGGTAAGATACAATAGAGGCCAATGAAAAGTCGAATTAAAATGTGTGCTCACCTGTGGCCTATATTGTTTTAGGGTTTTGAAAAGCAGAGTTTGACTCTTCTGGTAAGAAGTTATTATAAGAGCAGATGAGAACTAGCTCACTGTTTCACACACAAAAATGGTCCGACAAAGATCCCCATTAGGTTGACCACCAAACCACAAATGGAGAGTAATAAATAATAAATAGCAATGGTTAGAATCAGTATGAATGTGGGTTAATTACTACAGTAATAAGGGAAGTGAGGTAATTTATTTTTCAAGGAGTTAATGAAATGGATGTTTCACTTTCCAGGGCCTTCTTGTACATCTTGGCATTTCCTCTGTTCCAGAAATTGAATCAAAGTCTTATAGCAGGACATTACGAAAAAAATAATTAAGTTTCCTTTGCATAATTTCAATTATTTTTAATGAGTAAAACAGGAGGTAAATAGTGCTATTCAATATTTTAAAGACTAGAACTGTCTACTTTGGGTAACAAGCCATTATTTATCTTACTTTAAATTATATATCAGCAATAAAAGTTCGTAAAATAATATACATTATAGGAAGAAAACTAATACTAGGTAGGTAAATTCACTCTCTGTTATTTTTTTTCCTGAAAAGTTTTTAAATAACTTCTTGCATGATACAACATGTGCTTCCTTTTTGTAAAAAATTTGAAAAAAGTATAAAAAAGAAAACAGTGATCATTTATAATCTCATGTCCCAGAATTATTAATATTCTGATGCTTTTATCTCATTTTTTTCTATATGAAAAATCAGTTTGGAGTCATAATACATATAGAATACATGCTGAGTATAGATTAATATTCTAAAATTTTTACTTAACATTACATTGTCAGCATATACTTTATTTTGTTATCTTTGGAACTTTATCATCATTCAATTAATCATTCTGGTATTATCAAGCATCAAAAAGCACAGGGTTTATTTTTTCTTCTTTTTTTTCTGTTATAAATTATGTGGAGAGTACCAACTCTGTACATATAACTCCTTTACCATCTCTGTCCCTGTTTTCTTCTGGATCTACTGTAGTTGTTGTTCTGAAAAATGCTTTTTTTTTTTTTCCCAACCATTATTTTATCTAACATTATTGCTAACATAAGAGACAGTTCCTGAATAATCTGTTTGGTATCTGGTCAGATTATAGAAACTTTCAGTTCATTACTGGCTTTGGATTTTGGCTCTCCACCATTTTCTAAGTACTCAATATCTATAAATGTATCTTCCACTTTCCCTTAGGTAAACCTCTTATACCTATTTCATGTCTTATTACATCAGAGAGAACTTCCAGAACATGATAAAATCAGAGTGATGATATATGCATTCTTGCGTTGCTTCAAATTTTAATGGGAAAACTTTTGAAATTTAACCATTAAGTATGTTACTATAGGATATAGTATCTTTATCATACAAAGGAGGTATCCTTCTCTTCTTAGTCTAGTAATTTTTATAAGTTATTTAATCTTGTCAATTAAATGGAGATAACCAGATTTTCTTTTGTAACTTAGGCTTGGTCACTCTCTGGACTTTTAGTTTATCAGGGTAGCAAGGGGTTATTCATTTATTATTAGGTTGTATAAAAGGTTACCTGAAGTTCTATATTTTTATGTCTAGAAGCCCTCTCCATTGCATCAGACAAAATTCCTCACTACAAAGTCTCCCTCCAACGCCCCAGATTTAATTAACATTCACTGAGGGCCTATAATTTCCAGGCACAGTTTCTAAGCACTTTACATGCCTCTCTCAACAATCCTGTAAGGTAGATCTTATTGTTATCCCCATTTGATGCTTGAGGAAATTTAGGGACACAGAAGTCAAACCACTTGTTTGAGTTCACACAGCCCATGAGTGGCAGAATCAGGCAGCCTGACACTGAAGTGTGCTCCTAGCCATCCTCCTAGTTAGACTCACAGCTCTATCTCCTATTACCCAGGTAGCCTTGGGCAGGGCATTTACTTCTCTCAGAAACACCTTCCTCATCTCTAAATTAAGAATAACAGTAGCACTGCAGTGGTCAGGCCATCTTGTGGTTACCGACTGTGCTCTCTAATCCCCTCACCTTTTCCCGCATCCCCACCCCCTCCCATCTAGCACCCCTCAGGTTTTCCTCTACATCTCTGAGACTGTTTCTGATTAGTTTGTTCATTTATTCTATTCTTTAGATTCCACATATAAGTGAGATCATATGGTATTTGTCTTCCTCCGTCTAACTTATTTCACTTAGCATAATGTTCTCTTGGTCCATCCATACACCTGAAGCTGAAGAATAATGAATGTCAACTATAATTATATATATATGTATATATATACATATATATGTATATATATATATATATATATATATGGTCACAAGAAGTGGAGTACAGCATAAGGAATAGAGTCAGTGGAACTGTAACAGCTATATACGATGTCAGAGGGGTAGTAGATTGGGGAAGGGGGTTATCACTTTTTGAGGGGTATAAATGTCTAACTATTACATAGTTCTGTACACCTGAAACTAATAATAATAATAAAAGAATAACAGTAGCAACAATACTTAGCAGCACTGGTGTGACGCTCTCTATGCCTCACATGGAATAGACAATAAAATGACATTTCTTACTATTACTTTTATTTATTTAACAAGTATTTATCAAATGCTTACTCTGTGCCATTTTGAGTATTTGGAAAATAACACGGCTCTCATGGAACGTCTCTTATAGTATATTCCATAATTATTTAAGATTATATTGTACTATATAATCTCTGCAGGATCCCAAACCATTATCTGCACTTCTGAAATCTGAGACATTCCCAAAACCCAAACTTAAACTCACTGGGCACTAACGCTGGACATGAACTGCAGTGAGGTTAGCTGCAGACTTGACTTATTCCCGTTAGTGTGGCTACTCTTCAGTTTCACTACAGAAATATCACTGAATGTAACTACAAAGAGCTCTCCCCAAGTCCCACTGGAGGTGGTAGCTAGCAGTATTCACTATAGGAACCTTATTGTATTTCTAAAATCAAAAACACCCAATCCAAAGCATCTGGTTCCAGAGGTTTTAGATTAAAAAAAAAAAAGAACAAGTATAGTCCTGTATAATCTATGCTCATATTAGCTTACGTTAGAAAAGAAGCACATTACTTTCTAGTGTAATCTAATGGCGTAATCAATTTGTTCTATTAGAATGCAAGTCCCTTGAAGACACTGACTTTTCTTGCCCATCACATTGTCTCCTACAGGAACTCACATGCTCCCAGGTGGGTTCTTGAGAATCATTTCACTCCAATTAATTCAATCTGAGAGAATCTTCCTCGATCTAAGATATTCCAGTTCCCTGCAGGCTACTTCCCACAGATAAAAGCATCAAAATCAACCTAGCCACCATTTTCTAACCAATTGTGGGGCAAATGGGTAGGGCAGACCACAGGAAGGACTGGCCTTGATTTGCATTGCTGTATATCTAGAGACGATTTTCTGCCGCCTATCAATGTATTTGGCCTTAAATATACGAAAAATAGTGGGGTTTTTTTTAAACAATGTTCAAAATATGTCAGCATATTTTAATGGTTTTACTTTCATCATAAGCCTGAGTCAAAACGTTTTGGCAAAGAGCTTTTGCTCAAATGGTAAGGAGCTGTTTCTCTGAGGTTTCTGCTCAAAGATAGCCAGCCCGAAGATGCAATGCGATCCAGCATTCTGCCTTGGAACAAGGCACGAGCTATCAATCCTGTCTTACGCTTCAACCATGAGGGCCTCCTTATGTTTTTGGAGCTGTTTCATCTTGTCATTTGTTTTGAGTTTCAATGAGATTAGGATTTGCTGGCATTGTAGGGGGAGACGCCGAAACTGCCTCAAGCAAGCTCTAGAAGCCATCAAGAAGAAGAACAATGCCTACATTAATGTCACACATTTTATTTTTCAAAGTACTCCCTCCTACACAATTTCAGAATACTGCCCCTCAGCTGGCTTCCTGGGGTCAGCCCTACCTGGCATTGCCCTCATAGTTATCTTCATCCCTGATTCACGGGGCAACGCTCTTGGAGTTTTACAACCTGACTATTACAAAGAGGCATCTTTAATTTTCAGCCAACCCAATGTGTCATCTTTGGATTTTTGTAGGTTTATTGTTATCTCTGCCTGAGTGTCATAGTGCAAATGCCAGAAAAACTGATGGACACACCCTTCTTTGTTGTGGAGAAGTTCACTGTTCCAAAGGCAGCAATGGCTGCCTTTCAGAGTCAGCCTAGTTTCACCAGCAGAAAATAGCTCAGCACTCTCCCCTCTTGCAGTGCAGGATCTTTCACAGATGAACGCTGAATACATATACTGTGATGATTGATAATGATGATGGGGCCGGCGAGGAAAGGTGACTTGAACAGGGCCAAGTACTCAATAATTGCTGACTGATGAATGGTGACAGCTACCAAATGCCACCCTATAAGATAGCTACACTTGAAAAGATATGTAGGTGAATTCAAGCTCCCAGATAAAATGCCTGGGATTAAATTGTTGGTCTTTCTTAAGGCAGGCATGCCTGGAAGAGTGGGAAGGAATGCATAAGCAGTTGTTATGGGTTTTCCCTGCCAAAGGAGCACCACTTATCAAGACAGAAGACTAAGGCCATACCCACTACAAGGAATGTTAATTATTGCCTGGGCAAGTAAGCTACTGCTTTTAGTCTATTTTGCCTGTGTTTTATAGTATGAGCTGAACCAACTACATAATTTGCAGTGTCCAGTGCTAAATGAATGCAGACCCTTTGTTCATAAACTATTAAGAATTTCAAAATGTTAACTGCAGATCTTTAAACCAAGGAACCTTCTACAGGATGCCCTGTGTGAAGGCACAGGTCCATTCCCATGAAGCTGAACCTGCATATGATTTACGGTTTGTATAAAATGTTACCGTTATCCGTCTTGTTACCTGTAATCAGTGGGCTCTTGGAGTCCCAGAAGGTTCAACAGATGGGCAGAGCTAATAATAGTCATAAAGACTCCATAAAACCCTGCCTGTGTTTAGATGAGATGAGGTGGTATATAACCTTCCAGGCATAGGACACTATACACAGAGCATGAATTTAACTGGAAATTGGCAGGGACTCTTGGTAAGGCTTGAGCCTGGAAAGTATGAAAGGCAGCACAGGAGGGTGTTGGGAAATCTGGAAAAGACCAGATGACAATGGGTCTGAATGGCACGACGCATCTCCTAACCTGCTCCTATTGCCAGAGCAACTGTGTGTTTCCATATCCAGCATAATCCTACATGAACCACGTAATGTCTTAAATCTAACTGGAAATGGGGTTGGGAATGAGTGTCTACCACCAGGTGGTGTCCCTTAAACCACTCTTATTCTGTAGCAGTGACAGCTACAGAGCAGCTTTGCTCCCAGATGTTTTTGATGGCATATTTGCAAGAATTACTAGTGTTTTCTCCCATTGATAGAGGAGAAACAAAACACACTCACATTCAGTGAGGAAAAAAGAAATCCTTGCTATTTCTTGTGGAAAGGCAATGGTCATCCAGGAGTTCCCAATACAAAAGAAAAATATGGAGCTTAGTGAAGAGGATTAAACTGCCATATCCATCAAAGGCAAAAAGAGAGCATCATAAATCTGTGAACAACCCCAGAGGCATCTGGGGGACCCCGCCATCTATCTTGGACTGTCAGAGAGGAGTGTGTGTGGGTCTTTGAAGTGAACCTTCCATCAACAGCTCCCTCTTACATTCGGTCCAGACCCCAACGGCTACCCAACATGCAAGCGTGCAGAATATCACCTAGAGTGAGGCCAACAGAAAGAGACTATTTAATAAATCATATTTAATACATCAGATCCCAAGAAGACTTGAGAGCAAAACTGCTTTAGTTGTTCAATGTAGAGGAAACAAAGGCATTTTAAACTGTTGGGTAGCACGGCGTAGGGCAGAAATCATGTCTTGGAGATCATGGAGTGAACATGCCCTCACATGTGCTTTATTTAACGATAACATTGTTTTAAAAAACCTACACATGATCTGCCCACTTTTTAAAATCAGAAAATTTGATATAAAAATACAGATTTCTGGCTTCCCTTAAAAAAATAAAATTAAACAGATGATCCTACAAAATGGTCCACATTCTGTTGGCAGCGACAAAGTGATCCCCTTTGGAAAGGACATGCAATGTCCTCAGGAGTCTACTGCACTAATTTATGTATTTGCCTGGCCTCTCTGATAGCCATTGAGATTGCAATCCCTGAACCATAGATCACACCAGTAAATGCAATAACTAAATATCTCACTCTTCTTCAGCTTGTAAAAGGGATTGACATTTTCTTTCTTCCCTTCCTTTGAATTTTACTAACAACAACAACAACAAAAAAGAATAAAAAAATTCATTCCAATTTTTTAAAAAGAAACAAAAATCATACTGAGTTAGAGGCACGAGAGGGATAATTCTACTTTTGGTATTACTGAGTCCATTTGAATTCTCTTTGGAATGGAGGAGAGAATTCATCTGTTTGGAGAAGTGGAGCAGAAGGTGGGAGGTTTGTCTTATTCTCTAGGAAATCTTCTCCTGCACCCTGGATCTCCCTAACGACAAGCAGAATTAGGTAGAAAAGGCAGATCCAAGGAAATGCAAAATTTCCCTGTCATAAGAATAAATCCTGAAAGATAAATTTTTAGCTTCAACATAGAATGAAGTTATAGCTGTTTGACAAATGATGTTCTGCGTTGTCATGGCAACTGGGTCTGTTAGAGGTGTGCATAAAGAGGCCAGCCCATTAATCAGAACGTTTTAGGAAGGGGTTAAAACAAACATTTCTAGACGATTCCCAAGATGTAGTACCAAAAATATAATTATAGACATTTGTATCAGTCTGCCATAAAGCATGACAGCTCCAATTTTGCAGAATGTTAATTAAAAAATATCTATTAAACCCATGTCCCTCTGAGAGAAATTAATATCACACCTAAGGTTGGGAGTCAGTGCAACTCAACGGCTGTGAAAATTGGATGGCAAACTCAGAAAGGAGGCTTAAAAGCACACTAATCCATAAGCAGTTAGTTAAGAGTTTGGGCTAGATTCTGACCGTCAAGCAAAAAAAATGCTGAGAACCAGATGACAGTGCTTGAGTCTTTTGGAAGCTTGAGAGAACATGAAAAAGTAATCAAAGATTTGGAGATGGAACTAGAGGGGAAACGATGATAGATGGAAGTTAGCTCATCTGAAAATACAGGGAGGAGCAACGAAGAATCAGTCAACCCAGGAGGATACAAACAATAAGCGTGACCATTAGCAACTTCCAATGAGGTCGGGAAATAATGAGAATTAGCTTAAAATCAGACATTGGAAAATGCTTCTCAAGGTAAAGGTTATGACATTCTACTCTGAGGGTCACAAATTGGCAGCTTACAAGCCAAATGGAATCAAGACATAAGTCCTGGCTGGCCTATCCAGTGTTCTTTTAAAAATGTAGTATCAGCCAACATTTAAAAATCAGGAGACTGCACATAAAATTCTGGCTTTAAAAAGAAGATGATTTGGCAGCAATAGGCCTAGATTCCAATATGGCGACTGGAGCTGGGTTCACAGAACAGAAGCTGCATGAGGACGAGAGCTTTGCCTTGTCCCACCCTGTGGCCTCAGCACTGAGAACAGTATGCAAAAGGTAATCTATAAATGGTTGAATGAGTGAATGAGCAGCAGCTGCCTCTTTAAATAAAGCTACACTCACTGGGGAAGTCCACCACCCACACTGCCTGGCCCCTACACGCATTCGAGGTTTCCGCTTTGCTTGGAGCTGTAAGCTTTCCTTTGGTTGGGACACCCTGTAGCCTCGTGACATGAATTTCTCATAGAACCCACTCTAATGGCCACATATGCAGGCCTTTGAAGTGAAATGACAATGCAATAATGTTCTTTAAAGGTTTTTATCCATAGTCCGAAAACTGAGCTTCCTTTACAGGTTGGACATCATAGTTCATCCTGCAGGCACAAAGCTATATAAAAGTAGAGGTTTCCCCCGCTATCTGAAAGTAGTGTTCCTATGACTCCTCTTGTAAACCAAAATAGAATAAAGCAAAGAAATAATTACCATTAATTTACATGGAACACATTTTTGAGCATTCCCCCCAAAATAACCTGCCAAATCATACCAAATAATACAGAAAACCTAAAATAACACTAACATATAGTAAAAGCAGTGGCACTGTCAGTGCTCAGGATGTATGCTGCCTCTGTAACTGCTCTCTGCAAAACAAACACAAATGTGAACCCTATTTTCACTTTACGCCTTTTGTCATGGAAGCAAAAATCCTGTTCAGATTTCTTTCAGTTAGTGAAAACAGATACTGTTAATAATTTAGGTCTATTGTAAAAGTGAAGTGGCAGAAAGCAAACTTTCTAAAACCGAGGAACACATATACCTGCTAAAGCCTCTTCGGTGCTTGAATAGAGCAACTACTTCTAATAGGCTTCAGATCTGAGCACTTGTCTATTCATTCAACAAGCACTGAACCTCTTCCAAGTGTTAATATGACTAATGGGCTATGTGATATGTCTCTGAGATTCCTGAGATTTAAATTTTTATTAAATGAATAAATGGGTAACGGGAATCAATATTAGACAATAACTATGTTGTGACTCTGCTGTGTGCCAGATACATTCTTAATTCTTATTCCAATTTTATAGAAAGGGAAACTGAGACTAAGAGTGGCTAAGGAATAAGTCCACAGCATGGGCCAAACAGGGATTTGAACTTAGAGCTGCTGAACCTACACCATGTGCATTCCATTATGCTATCAACCTCTCAGATCAACTCTATTCTCTTCTCAAGTGTAATGGGTTCACTAATGGCCTCCAGAAAAGATGTGTCCAATTCTAACCTCTGGAAGGAGTGAAGGTGATCTTATTTGGAGAAAAAGTCTTTGCAGATGTATGTAATTAAGGATCTCAAGATAAAAATCATCCTGGATTTAGAGGGGGCCTAAATCCAATGACAATTTTTCTTATGAGGCAAAGAGGACACACAGACCCAGAGAGAGAAAAGTGATGTGAAGGCAAGCAAAGACTGTAGTGACATGTCTGTCTACAAGCCAAGGAATGCCAAGAATGGCCAGAAGCCACCAGAAGCTAGGAGAGGCATGGAACACATGTTCCCTCAGATCCTCCAGAAGGAACCAACGCTGTCAACACCTCAGTTTCACACTTCTGGCCTCCACAACTGTGAGAGAATAAATTTCTATTGTTTTATGCCGGTCAGTTTGTGGGAATTTGTTACAGCAGCCCTAGGAAACTAATCCATCAAAATATTCCTGGTCCACGTACCAAATAATTTCCCCCCAAAACTTAGCCTATACTGTTCATAGGGAAGAACAGGCTGCAGTCAGGCTCCTAAAACTTGACTGATCTTCCCCACCTCAGAGGTTCCCTATTTCTGATCAAGCCTTTCAGTTTGAGGTCCTACACAGCTTTATCCAAAAACATTCTCACATCACAACAAAAGTGAACTCAACTGAGTATTATATATACTTCATTTGCTTCTTTGAAAGTACGGTGAGTATCTCTTACAGGAATGGCACGTGGTCTGGTGCTTTGGAATAATTCGATTTAATGCAGCAATAGAGGACCCTGGCTCTCCTGGCTAGATGATCAAAGTATAATACAAAGTATAAGAAAGAAGGTGTCATTTCTGTGTGGGCAGTTTTTGGGAAGCTTCTAGGAGGAAGGCAGGAATTGAGCTGGACCGTGAAAAGGGATAAGAGCAATAATAATCATCACAACGATGTTATCATCTATTGAGCACCTACAACATGTCACATGCTGTCCTACTGCCTTGCCATACTTTTTCCATTTAATTCTCCCAGTCACCTCACAAAGTAGTGTGGGGAAAGAGTCCCAGAGAGCAGTTTCCAGGCTCTCGGCCTCACGTGAAAGGTGCTGACTCGGGTAGTAGTTGGTCGTCAGCTGTAACCAGTTAGCCAATTAGCCACTGATATAATTGCCGTGGCTGCATTGGTCGGTCAATCGGTGGGTTGGCAGGCAGAGAAGCAGACAGCAGGTTGCAGATTGTGTGGATCCAGCCTCCAGTGAGACTATAGTGGTATGACTCCCCTAGGTATGGCTCCATGGGTGTTCCTTTTTGGCCTCACCATGTCCTATGCTCTTATTTGGGGAGCGGGACCAGAGACCCCACGGGCCGCCCCGCACGACAAATGGTGCAGCGAGCAGGGTCTCCCACACGACAGTAGTTATTTGCCACCCTCATTTTCCTGAGAAGAAATCTGGTACTTGGAGAGCTAAGAGCCAACTCCAAGGTCTCCTAATCAGTAGGTGCCAGGACTCTGACAGATGAATGTACAAGATGATAGGAGGAAGAAGGTCAAGCTAGGTGGGGAAGAGGAGCAGAAGTGGTGGGTGAGGAAGCCACTGCTGAAAAGTCAGACTGGAGGGAGAATATTCTGGAGTTTGAGTGCCATTTTGAGGAGCTCGGACTTGATCTACTTAGCAGTGCAAGTTGCCAGAGGTATGTGAGTGAGTGTAAGACTGACTAACTCAAGCCTGCATTTGGGAGGAAATTGCTGGACTCAGATGGAAGCATGGTGAGGAGTGAGAAGAGCAGTCTGTCCCTGTCAAATATGGAGGGCCTGAAGGCAGAGGTGATGGGACTGGAGACACTGGGGCAGATTTGAAAGATATCGGGGAGTAAGACATGGTTTGAATAAGACATGGTACTGAAGAGGTGAGGGCAAAGCTGTCCTGTCTAACATGGAGGTTTGGAAGGATGAGCGAAACATTTACTACAGCAGAGGGCACAGGCGGAGGGCTGGGTGGGCAGACATGGCGGACTCAGTTTAAAAACATCTGATCTGTTCTTGCCTCCATGACCCTCAAACTCCTGAGATGTCTGGTTAGCAGATAGTGTTGCAGCTTCTGCCTTCTTCCCCTGCCTCTGATGGACTTCCTTCAACAGGAACTGGTTGGAGTTTAGAGGTGTATCTTTAAATTAAATAGATGAGTAGTCTCAAACTCTCCAAAGGAAATAGTCCACTCTAGGTTTGAATCGTGCAGAATGTGTAAACCACTGGCCTATGCCCCAGAAAGGTGCACCTCACCAGCATCAGGAGAGTGTTTCTCATAGGCCCAGAACTCAGCATTTGGGAACAGAGCACCCCAAACACTGCCTGCACATCAGACATGAAATCACCAAACTTAGTGAGGAGAATTTAGAGCTGGGAGCCCCTGCAGACTCTTGTGAACCCACACAGGGCTGTCTAGAATGTTGCCGGTTCCAGAGCACCTTCCTACCTCTCACTGACCTGCCCTTGTCTTCTCTGAAGAGCCAGACAGTCCTCTCTCCATGCAATTCTAGAAGAGACCATCTAAGAGTCTGGGACCAACATATCAAATAGTCAGCGTCTAAGATAATCTGAATTCACACACTGATCTCATTAAGAAGCAGCTGGAAAGAGTGTCAAGAAGCACTGGACTGGACTGGAGTCAAAACACCAGGGTTCAGATATTGACTTGACCTGTGGTTCTTATTAGTTGTGGGCTTGGGGAAGTCACAGCTCTCTGGAGGTGGGCCGTGCTGGGGTCCCCCGCGTCCACTGTTGCTACGGTTGTACGCCCAGCCTGTGTCGCAGCCAGCACCTGTGTCTCTTTCCTGAAGGACTGCCCTTGAGCTATTGGAGCCACTTTTGCCTATTGGGACCCTCAGCCAGTGATGAGCGGGTGGACAAATATGAAAGCCCAACACTCAGATCTCTGGATGGCAACTTCCACTCTGGAGTTCCCCCTTCAGTAGACTATGTCTGAAATCATTCTCCTGTCAGCACCCTGTCCCTGTCCCCCTAACCTCACTGTCCCTCACTGTCCCTTCCCTTCCCTCACTGTCCCCCTCACACACACAGGCTGCCCTGGGGCACACCCTTAGTAAATCACTCACGCATGAATCCTCATCTCAGTGTCTGCTTCCAGGAAGCCCCACCCCCCCGCCGCCCCCAAGACCAGCCTCTGCTCGAGTCCATGCTGGAGGAATTGTATCTTAAAGCAGCGAGCAGAGTATCTAGTACGAGGGTCACAACAGGCAAAATTTGGCAAAAAGACATGTTTTGTTTGGCTCACAGACTTTAAAAAATGTGAAGGGCCTTGCCAACATTTAAAAACAGGGAAAAGTTACACAAAAATCCAGATCTCCCCTTGTCTGGAAAAATCAAAAGATCCAGTTACTCTGAGCTGGCACTCCTGCATAACAACAGTGGGGTGAGGGGGTCTGGGGGCCAGTCCCCAGCAACCCCCCTACTCATTGACATCTGTAGTCACCAGAGTTGGCAACCTATGGTCTAGCACATAGAAAGTACTCAGTACAGTCTGTCGAAGCCAAATAAGGCTTCATTTTTTTTTTTGAAAACAATTCAGCTCGAGGGCTGCTGGAGAGCAGGGGTGAATAACTGCGCAAGAGGCTGTATCACTGCTCCACTCCAGCTCTCTCCTCATGCCTGGCAAGGCACCGATGTACACTTCCATAAACACTCTTCTGAAAGAAGATGAATCAATGACGAGCGCTGCCATGATAGGAAATTTGTTTGACAGGGAACACATAATGAAATGAAATAAAATCACTTGTGGTTTTAGGATGCAGGCGAGAAAAACAAAAAGAGGTCTTAGTTTCAGATGTTGTTTTATGTTGCCATAAATAAAAGGATGGCTACAGCTCAAAAATGACATTTTAAACATTTCAAAATGTTGACTTGCCTGGCCTGTGTACTTTTTTTTTTTTTTTTTAACAATGATTATAGTTGAAGCCTTTTAAACCAAGGTAACCGGTAGTAGGTCATTTAAAGAAACAGAGGTTCCCTTGAGCACTGGAACCCAGCCATCCAGCCAGGAATGTTCAGGTCACTGCTGGATGGGTCAGTATGTAGTACAGAGAGATTGGAACAGTTGTTATCCAGTACATCGGTTAAGCGGAGGTCAAATAAGATAGTTCCTATTTTCTGAGAGCACATTGCAGACTTCACCTTCAGGCAGCATAATTGAACAAGGGCCTCAGCTACACCCTGAAACCCATCTGTGCTCTGAAATCATCCCCTCATTTGCCCTGAGTCCGTGCTCCCTACGGACCACGCTAGCACCAAAGGACTGAGAGTGGTAGGACTAAGGCAGACCCATCTTGGGAGACAAGAAACTTCTCTGATGGTCAACTTTGGCTCAAAGACTCCCCAACGGCCTTGCCCATAATTCCTGAGAGTGAATGGTCTAGGATGCTTAACCTAGCCTTCCCTCTCTGTCATTTACCAAGGTCATACCTGCATTACATTTTCACAACCTTCTCTGGCTCCTTCTCCATTTCCTTTCACACAAGTTTCTCCTGATTTAAATCCTTGCAGCTTTAATCCCATCTTGGCATCTGCTTCTCAGAGGACATGTTCTGCATTTGAAGATTCCTACTGCCTGTATTCAGCAAAATCTGCCTATTCTGCCCGATAATTGCAGGCTCCCAACTTCTGTGTGGTTACACGAATCCAAGGAAGAAAACACTTATGAAGAGAAGTCAAAATGAGTGGACTTTAAGAAATTGGGTATGGAGTTAAGAGAAGAAGAGAAAGAAAAAGAAGGAGGAGGAGGGCGAGGAGGGAGAAGAAGGAGGCAATAATTTCTCAGAGTTCCTTTATTTTGACAATTTTCCACTAAAAATAATGGACATGGAGATCCCCTAAAACATGACCTATTCATAACTCAAGGAAAAACTCTGAGATGTTCTATGGTGCCTGACTGGCTCTGGAGTCCCAACTGTTAAATCGCCATTGGAGGATGAGATGTACACTCCCTTAGTGGACTGGCAACCAAGAAGTCCCATGTGACCACGACAGAGACCACACAGTTCTCATTCCCAACACCCCAAGCGTCAATGTGTCCGGTTGTCATTTTGTGGAAAGGCAGAAAAAGAGAAGTACACTGCTTGTGTGAAATATGTAAACTATAACTCACAACCAAGAAAATAAAGAACACACACACACACACACACACACACACACACACACACACACACACACACCCTTACTCTGCTAAGAGACTTAATGTTAAAAGAAAGCCTTCAGGCTGGTAATTTCATAACTCACAGGAAAATAGAAAAGGGAGACAAAACCAGCAGCATCGTTTATAAGCCCTGGAAAATGGAAGTTTCCAAGCTGTCATAAATAAGGATGGAAGCACTTGCCAAGTCAGAAATTTTGCCAAGTTTGAAATCCACTCAATTCTTACATCTTGGAGCTCAAAACAGAACACCAACCTTTTGGGATTTGTAATCATTTCTTCTCAGCAAAACTTCTTTCTTTTCATAAAGAAGTAAAAACAAGAAGCAAAAAATACGATATGGAAAGTTTTTCAAAGAAGTTGGGAACATTAAAGCACAGTGAGCACTGGGGAGGCGATAATGCCACAGCTTGTATATGTACTGGGATTAAATTCCCATTTAATCAAACAGGGCTTAAAGTATGCAATGTTCCGTGTATGTGTGTGTGTGTGTGTGTGATTGCTTAGAATTATGTCTTTCCTTGCTGGTGCCTCTGTCTCTCTCCCTCTCTCTCTTAAACACAGACACACACACACACACACACAGACACACACACACACACACACAATCTCTCTCTCATGCACATATACTATCCAACTAATTTAAATTTTGTAATGTGTAAAAAATAAAGAAAGGATAAAGTATATTTTTTCTGTTGGGAAAAAGAACTAGAGAAAATAATTTTTTAAAAGACAAAAGAGAAACAGAAAATAGGTAACAAGGGAGGGATACTTTTCACCAGTTTATAAACTGAGTCAAGTGGAATTTGCGGCACCGAGATGAAGTGCAGAGGTCTGATGGCTGTCTCAGGGCTCACAGACAGAGGGTCCCCCAGAAGGCAAAGGAAAGCACTGATCTCGGAGAAGCTGGACAAGAGCATAGGTTTTATAAGCGGGCAGATCTGATTTGTGCGACCTTAAGGAAGTTGCTTAACTTTCTAAGCCTTTGTTTTCTCATGTGTAAAGTGCAGATAATAATAGCATCAACATTACAGATATTACCATCAGACTATAGCCCATGAGGCCAAAGATGGCACCTGTTTTGCTTATTGTGGTATTTCCCAATGCTTGGCTCCCTGTCTGACCTGTAATTGACACTTAATACATATCTACTGAATTTTGAATAGACTCAATGTAAGATAAAACAAGATAATGTATTGAAGAATTTAGTACATGTCTCAGTTAGGGTCATGTCAAGGAAAAAGAACACCCCCCCCAAATGGTTTAAATTGCAAGATGTAGGGACAATGTACAGAGGTATGGCCAGGTTAAAGGGACAAACAAGAAATGATGAGGCGCTGGCGACTGACCACAGTGGGAAGAATTTCCCACCTCAAGTGTTGAGGGGACAGGTGGAGAAAAGGAGAAAAGATGGAGCCCATCTTGAAGGATTGCAGACATGGAGAGATGAGCCCTGTGTGAGATAAGCCTAAACTCGTGATACAGGGCAGACACATCTTGACCTCTCTCCTCCACTGGAGACCTGCTAGTCACCCCGCTGTTTAAATGCACTGAGAAGCCAGTGCACTACAAGGACCAAAGTAAAACATGGCATGAAATCCCCCAATGTTTAGAGAAGGAGGACAATTGAGAGGTAGTCAGTCTCCCCCAACTCCAGAAGCTGAAGTAAATGCAGAGAGAAAAATCTGTCAAGAAAGGAGACTTTGCAAAGCCTGAAGCACCCTGACAGGCTATGTATGGCTTAGTTCATTTAAAACCTAGAACTCCCCCAAAAGGTAAAACAGTGCTGGCAACTCTTACTACCACTCCTCAAGGCTCAAGGGTCTTTAGTGAAATTGCATGAACTTACCTGAAGCTGAATTCTAATCCTTAAAGCAAACAGACATAGCCTACATTTTTACTTAGTGATTCAACGAGAGTAATTATTGTATAATGAGAATTATTAAAAAGAAATAGAAGGTAGTGAATAGACACAAAAGAGATTTCTCCTTGCCTCCTGGGAAACAGAATAAAAATTTTGAAAAAAGAGAGGGAGGGGAAAATCTTATTGTTCGTTAGCTTTTGGTAAGGCAGAGATTTTAATTCAGTAAACACAGGCCCTAAGGGTCGTGTGGTGTGTGAGATGAGACTTGACCAAATGACTGGAAAATTAGCATGTGCCCTTGGCAGTCTTTTTAAGTCACTGGCTGCCAGACGGGACATTCAGGGACAGGAGCGACGACGTGACTGAGCTGCTTAGATGTGACTGAGCTGCTTAGATGCTCTCTGTCTCATTGTATTTCAGAGGCAAGGAACAGGTCAAGCAGGCATTTTCTGCCACCTTGTTCCAGTGACTGGATCCTCTTCACGCAAGTGACAGGATGTGGCCTCAAACATACATAACTTCCCACCATGCCTTTCCCTCCCCATCCCCATCAAGGTGGTTTCCCTCGCCATCACTCATCAGAGAGCCAGGACTGCCCCAAATGAACAGAAAGTACTCAAGTTCAAGAGCGACAAGAAAATTCACTTTAGAACAATCAAAAACAACACACCCATCTTCAGTTACAACGAGCAAAGCAAACATTCCCTGGGTTTTCATTAATTAATTACCGCTGAAAAGACACTTGATGAAACTTCTTGTTTCATGACATAAAATGTTGAAAGCATGTGCCAATTTCACTACCTGGCCCTGTACCTGCAAGTCAAGATCTGTAGGGGTGGGTTAGCAGCACAATCAACTGGGAGCTCCCTGGGACAGCGTGCACCTTCCCAATGACTGAAGTTCACCTTACAATTCTGCTTTGCAACAAGAATCTCTGCTCAGCTGCTAGGGTTGGTAAGAGTGACCGCTGGGCACTTGCATGGCCCTGAGTGTGTCCTAGGCACCTTGCTGGCCTCACCCCAGTCCCAGCCCTGCTTAATTAAGGGTCCAGCCCATGTAGGGTAGTTGTTCCATGCATCGGCACTCAAGCCAGCTGCCTGAATTCAAACCCTGGTATTACCACTCATTAGCCAGGTAACCTGGAGCAAGGCCCTCCATCAATCACTCTGCTTCTCAGCTTTCTAACATTTAAAATGGAAGCAATATTATCACTGGTCACACAGAGTTGCAGGGAATGAGTTAACACCTTAACATATGTTTTAACATTTAAAACATAACATGTGCTTGGTACACAGTGAGAAATCAATACACATTATTACTATACCTTTTAGTTCCAGTGGCAGAGCTCACTCCAAAATGTGTTAGAAAAGGTGGTAACAAGAGTCTAAGTACCTGAAATGAAGTGCTGGTAAAACTTGGATGCTGCTCATTTAAAATGACTTAACAATAACAACAACAAAAGCCCACATTACAAAATATTTTAAAGCAATGACCTTTTATTACTTCAAACGTGAAGTAGCTCCGAATAAGCTAATCACGTTTTGCCTGCTAGAGCTTTTACGAGAAACTACCTCAGGAAGTAGAAAAGAAAAATCCAGTTATTTGTAACTCATTGCCTGTAAACACTTGTTTCTAAGGCTTGAGGGAACTTGAAACAAGCCTTTTCTTTCAAGCAATCTCTCAACCAATTTATTTGTTATTTATATTCTTAACCAAAGATTTTCAAATGGATAATTCAAAAGTTAAAGTGAATACAGACTCCATTCAAATGATCAAAACTTCTAAATTAATAAAGTGAGAACAAAAGAAGCAGACCATATTTTGGATATGACTGTCAAAGCTATTGTTTTTCCCGACTCCTCAAAATACACAGCACCATTCGAACTCATGGATGATTACAATATATGCCCAAACAAATCATATCCTATTATTTTATCAAAATCAAATCTGAGTAGAATCAATGCATGGGAATCACCTGGGCAGAAAGGAGGCTCTAAAAATTATGACAACTCCTGGGAAAGCTCCAAATGGCCTTCACAGCATGGACACAATAAGAATGACCCAGTGCGTGAAATTCCCTTTCATTTCATTCCCTTCCATTAGTCATGTTCACATAATCGCCATATAACCAACACATGCCAGTGAATCTATGTGTGATTCACAGGCATTTACTGAGACCCACCCAAGCACAGTGCAAGCCCAAATCCTTCAAAGTATTTTATCAGCGAAACTGAGAAACCGAGGGCTGCCCCCACCACGCCTCCCCCCGGCACTTGCCAGACAATGATTAAGAGTTTTACCTGGACCATCTCACTTGACTCCCATATGAGTCCAGTGGGAAGGCACTATTACTGTTATCACCATCTCATTTTGCAAGTGAGGAAACTGAGGAATGGAGTGGTGAAATAACTTTTCTAAGGTCATTTAGCTTATGAGTATAGCTAGGATTCAAACCTGAATGAATAGTCTATGTCCAGTGCCTACCGCCTCAAATTATTACATGACCTTCAAATGGACAATGAAACCTGTTCTCAGCTCAGCAAATTCAGAAGGATGTTTAGAAAAAGCACAAGTCACCAGCACTGAATGGGTTCTTAAAAGAGGGTCTGTGTACTTGGCTTGATAAGACATCGGGTCGCACTGGATCAGTTTTTCCAATCCCTAAGTCTTCAATTTGGAGCAAAACCCTTTCAAAGTTGCCAGCAGCGGGCTCAAATGAATCATAGCTGGGGTCCTACAACCTTGCTTTTAGGTCCTAGCTTAAAAGGGGAAAATGAGGAAAGGACAGTATGGCTAGCTGGGCAATAAAAACAAAAGGGACATAAAATGTGGACACCATGTAAATAATTACAGTTCGATAGTATCTCCTCTCCGTGTTCACTTGTCTTTCTCTCTCTCTCCTTCCATAAAAGCACAAGTCATCATGTTCCTTTGACCACAAAGTCACTTAGAATTGAGGGACACAGCGCCAAGAGTACCCTCTTGCTGGGACCTGGGTCATTCCAAGTTTTTAAAATACCAAAAGACTTTCCCATAGAATGCAGGGTTGTGTTTTTAATTCCCTTAATTTTTTTTGTTTGTTTTTTTAGCCAAATGAAAATATATCTGATGGCAAGAATCAGTAACCAGTAAATGAGTAATTCACATTGATGGAAATTTTAGAAGTCTTTTTTTGTGGGAGAGTTATTCCAGAATCTACAGTGGGTTAGGGACTTCCCCCAAGCTCTCTATGACATTCCTCACACTCTTTCTTCTAACACCTTTAGTCTTAAACACCACCAATAACGCATGAAACAATGGGATATGCTTGAGGAAGGGAGGGGACATATACAAGGCCCTAGAGAGAATGCAAGACACATGGAAATAAATTATAAAACTTTATTGGCTTGTTAAAAAAAATGAATGAATTCAGCAAGTACATTTATGATCTATCCACATGTTAAAACAGCACTTAAAAATAAAATAAAAAGTGATTATCCATTATTTACAGGAAATGTGAAAAACCCTGGAACATTACGGGGGTAAAAATAAGGCACGAGAATGATTCACAGGCTTCCTATGGATTACAGCAAATGGATTTCCACGTGAAATGAGTGACACTCAAGGATTTGTCTTTCTTTGGAATCTCTTGCTTCTTTTTTCTTTTCTATTTCTTTTCAGCTTTATTGAGTTACAATTGACAAATAAAACTGTAAAATATTTGAAGTGTACAATGTGATGATTTGAAACAAGTATACATAGTGAATAGACTCTCTTGCTATTTCATATTTGATTATGCTCCATTCATAAATGGGCTGTTTTAAAGGTGGTCAAAAATCTCTTCTTTTCTTCCCTTCTCACACATTTTTTTTTTCATGAAAACTAAGACTCCAGACACACCAACAGCAACGTATCTTGGGCGCCCACTAATGACCATTGCACGGCTCCACTGTAGCCTTAGCCTGAATTAAACTCAGAGTGGTCTCACTTTCAAAATCAGATGGCTGGGAGGTCTCTTTGGCCCTGAAGACCAAAACAAGGAAATGGGCTGACTTGAGTGGAAAGTTGCCTTCTGTGACGGTTGTTTTTCTGTCACTTTCTGGGTTGGGAATTCTGTTAACTTAATTCAGTCTGGCAGCACCCCACAGAAAATTACATTCATGCCCTGTCCAGAAGAGTCCTTCACCTTCCCAGGTACCCTTGAATAAACCTGCCATGGTCCATAGGCACTGCAAGTGTGTGCACACTGCAGCACACGTTTAACAGGATGGCTGCTTCTGTCCTAGTTTCCTTGCAGTCTGCTGACTGGCACAACTCACTGGGTTGGATGCACTACCCTGTGAAGACCCTGGATTAAATGGAATCACTTCTCTTCCATTGCTGCCCCTCTGTATCTGGAATCTAGATAAAACACAATGAAATGAGCTTCTACTGTTGTGTGAGGAAATTAGATGAAATCCAAGGGAGGAGTTCTAGACAGAAAACACTAGAGCAGGAGAAAGTGTAAATCACTCACTCTCCCATGGAGTAAGAGAAGAGTTAGTTCAGGTTCCCTTTAGTTTGGTTTTCAATTCACAATGGGGAAAAAAATGGTGTGTGCAAAGCAACCAACAAAGCAAATAAAAATGAACTCTCAGCTTGTCATGGAGTCAAGTTAGAATGCAAGACGGAGAGAGGGCAAGAGGGAGAGGGAAGGGAAGAGGAAGAGCAAGAGAAGGGGAGAGGGAGAAAAGGGGAAAAAGAGGATGGAAGGTAGTGAGAGGAAGGAAAAGAAGGAGAGAGAAAGTCAGGGATTTTAAGCAAATCAAAAGAAACGAAAGAGGCGAGAGAAAACAGCAGCACCTCCATTATGCTCACCAATACACCTGTCAGGGACCTGAACTCTTGCCTTGAACTCCTGGAGCTGTTTGCTCCTCAGACTGACAAATAATGATGGGCTCTGCTCTTTCTGAGGAGGACCTTCAAGCTCTAACTACTGTGGGTATCATTCAGAATTGCTTGAAGAATTGGAGCCCAAAGCAGTCCCCTTCTGTGCTCTGTGTTGTGGGGTGAGGCTGGGGCTGTTTAGTTCTAGTCTTTGCTCCCTACTTCCGGAAAGAGCCCTCAATGGATCAAAAGGAAATTGGTCCCTGCGGGAGATCAGGAGTGAAAATCCATGAATTGTGCCAAAGTATGTGGGGATTCCTTTTTCCTGCCGAGAGATGGACTTTGGCCTCAGACTGATGTCTTATGTGATGACTGTCAGAGTCTCTTAGTCTATCTCAGTTGCTTTGGAGGGTCTCAGTGGGATCTGAGTCAGGATTCAGGGCCTGAATCAGGCCTCTTGAAGATGACACCTGTTCTCCACTTATCAATGGCCATACACTGGTACATTAAGGACACCCATGAAAAGGGGCTGTGCAATTTCCCCTGAACTTAGCTGCACCTAAGTGGGCCCGGAGACATGGACACTGGTGAAAGGAAGGTCATGCCAAATAAAACCAGAGGAAGGACTCACCGGGTTGATTAGGGGATGAAGGGCAAACATTGCTGCGAGAGAGTCCCAGGCAGGGAGAGAGCCATGGTCTCAGCTGGTGGAAGGTACAGGAGAGCCCCAAAGGTAAGTGACACACTGCAGATCCCTGAGGTGCTAAACTCAGTGGTGATAAAGCTCTCCATGGCGATTCTGGGAAGTGTGTTTGCGAAGGACAGAAGGACACGGTGAAAGAACAATGATCTTGCTTTAAAACAAAAGTAACAAACTGGCAGCCCACAGACCTGTTTTGTTGGCCTACATAATGTTTTAAAAATAACTGAGCCAACTTTTTAAAAATAGGGACATTAAAGTCCAGGTTTCAACGTTCTCTTACAGAGTCAGAAGAATTGGAAACTTGGGCAGAAGCTGGCTGGGGCTGGGTGCCAGCGGCCCCTCTGGAGGGGTGGGTGTTCACTCATCTGTTGCACATCCTTCATCTAGGGCACGTGCCTGACACTGAAATGCTAGGTCCTTGCTGGAGGGTGACAAACGTGATTTCAGCAAAAACGCTGTCTATCCTTTTCTAATGTGGCAAAAATACATGATACATGTCATTAGGAAGCTTGAAAAAGATTTCTTATAGGGAACATAAAAAGCCAAAGGATGAAAGGGGATGGTGTAGAGTAGAGATATGAGAAGCCATGTTACTGATTGTTGTCTTCAGGGATTGAAAAAAAAAGAAAAGAACTCAAGAACTACATGAAACAATTTTCCAACAGCCTGCTGTTTTCATCGTTCCCTAGGAGATGTCAACTGCTGCTTGATATATTAAATTGCCTTATCTGTCCACTTCTCTTCATTTTAAAACAAAAATTTACCCTGCTATTCATCTAGCTGTTGAGTACAAATATTCTCCCCGCCCCCTTGTGGGTCTGGGAAACTTATAAAATAGTGCTTACGCAATTCATCGCCTTCTTATGGCTCCATGGAATAACAGAAAAGCTTTTTAAAAAATTGTACTGAATGGCCGATATTTAAGAACCCTAGCCGTTCTGCCAGCCTCTACTTGGCTTACAGTTTCAATTTCATTTTTCTTTCAGGGTTCAGGATTTCTCCAATTAGCTGGCCTCATTGGTAATCAACACCTTTGGGAAAGATCATAATCTAAGTAGTGACAGGAACTGTCATTTAACAGCGAGCAAGAAAATGGGAATTCAGAGACTATTGAGACCTCTCCACACCAAGGGCCAGCTGCCCTCCCACTCAAATGTCTTTCTGGAAAGAAAACGTTTGAGAACGAGGAGCCTGTTCGGTCTTTGGAGAAACTGCCCTTTTCAGGCCTTGGTATGGGGTAGCCAAGTTAAACACTGTAATCCATAGGACTCTGTGAAATGTCGGCATCTAGCAATTCCATATTTAATGGCTAATGTAAAAGATAGACTATAAAATATTCATCACGGATAATCTTTTTATATCAAGTGGTTCCTAAACGGATCTGGTTTATTAAGATGAATGCCTTGGTTACACAGGATTCAAAATAACATTTCCAAACATGTTAGACTAGGTAAAAATCTATGACTCCTTAAAGCTGAACTGCAAAATTTGAGTAACTATTTCCAAGAAGGAATTTCTTTTAAAAATGTCAATAAGTTTCCAGTTCAGCTGTGGCATCTAAGTGCATGCCTTAGCAGTCAGAGCTGATTGCGTTTTCAAAGGAAATGCTCCAGGCCCAGCTCTGAACTCCACCTAACAAGAAAGGTGTGAGGAGAGGTGGGGTGGGGGCACACAAACCTGTCTTTGGGACAGGGATCCCGCTGGGTGCATACTGAGCAAAGCGTACAAAGGTCCCTGCGATGGCCAACCGAGTGAAACAGGGGTCCATGGTAAGAGTAAGGCAGGGTCGCAGGATTCTGTAGCTGTAAGGCTGCCCTCTCAGCAATGAAGCTGGACAATATAAAGCACATATTCATTAGCGACCTGCCACCTCTGTGCTGCTGGGGTCAGGAAGAGCTGCCCTGCCCATGAAAACCCAGCAGCAGTGTAGTATGTTGTAGGGGGACTATCCGACTTACAATATTGTCTTCTGCTCACAGCAGGCCAGCCATTCTGCTTGCAGGCCTTTTCAGAGTAGAAAAGCTGCAGTTCTCTCATGGGAACAGCATGAGATGCTGCGGCCTCATCACTCAGCAAACTTCTAAAAAGCCGGTAGATGGCAGAGGGCAAATAAAAGGACATATGCACCATATGCATACATTTCACACTTTTAGTTATTCGCAGCTGACTATGACTAACCTAAATCTACAGCCCCTGATCAAGTAGCTTTTTTTTTTCTTTTTGCCTTTAAGGAAACCATTAAGGAAACTTTAAGGAACTCATTAGCATTGACTTCAGGACTCTAGACCTTATTGTCAGTGATATCCCTGTTTCCCTACAGCGGTGATATATATGCTCTTTTAGCTGCTGTGTTGTAGATGGAAAAATGAGATTTTCTGAATTCCGTACTGATTAAATAATAGAAGACAATGCTAAAATACATGTTAAATGGAGATTACAGTTTAGTGTGCACTTATACCTGTCCCTAAATTTAGATTTTTTTTTTAACTTTGTCATTCATCTTTAATAAACAGAAACAATGAAAATCAAATACATTTCCAGTATGGTCTCACAGCACATCTTTCAGAAGAGAAGCACAATCCAATGGAATTTCATTTCAATTCTGTATTTGAACAATTGTAAGAACAAAAGGCAAGCGTTAATTTGTTTTCTTGAGTTTCTGCTTAGCTGCCTGTGAGCTGCCTCAGCACTGGTGCTCCCCAGTCACAGCTCAGGACATCTGCAGGCTCGGTGCAGTACCTCCTGCAAACAGCCCCCACATCTACCAGACAACCCCAGATAAGCAGCACTTCCGGGAGAAGCCAATGCCCATCCCAAGAGGCCAGCTTACAAGGCAGCATCAACCAACAAGCACCACAGCCCTTTCTCTGTCTTTTCCTTTATTTCAGCTACCCATCCAGTGGGATCTTATGAAACAAAACAAAACCTAAAAGAAACACAAAATAAAACATAAGTCATGCTCAAAAGAAAAATCAATGGAAATTAACATACAAGTACAATCACTTTTAAAAGAACATAATAAACAAACATCAAAATTAAGACACAACATGAAATATGCTTTAAAACATAAAACGATATATAGTAACAGAACAGAAATTGGGAGAAAATGTGCATCTCATTATCGAGCAACTTAGCTTTAAAGTTAAAACCAATTTTGCATGGCATGGAAAACATGGGAAAAAAACATGAAGGATTTCTACACACAGCTCCACCCACTGCTGATATTAACTTCTTAATTTAAGGAGGAGAAATCAGTGAACAATATAGATGTCCACTGAAGAATTTTTATGTATAGGGAAAAAATAAATAAAACTGAACAACAAACATCTCTTCAAATCCTAATTCTTTTTCCCTGCCAAATTTTACCAAGTTATTTCTGAAGGAATTGATTAATTACTCAGCAACCAAACCAGAAAACTGGCTAGATTTAACTGGTAAAATACTGAACCACACACAGATTTTGATTGTTTTTCAGGAATCCTAATATTAAGTAATTAATTAATTGCCTAAATTTAATCAAGCACCACAGCATATATATATGACACATATAGAAATGTAATATCCATTATATCATATATGATATATAGCATATAACATGTAATATATTGTATGTATATATTATATATACAATGTAAGACATAGTTTATTGTGAATATTACATATAACATATATAAAACATATAATATGTAATACTTAATATTAACTCCTCAAACATTTCCTGAGCACAGACCACATCATAGACGCTGTAATAGAAAATACAGAAATAAAGAAAATGGAGTCCCTTGACTTATAATACTTCATTCACCCGCAGATGGAAAAAGGTGGGTAAACAACTTGCATAATAAATAACAGCTAATCTATTTTGTGCCAGACTCTCTTTTAAGCTCTTTGTCCAAAGTAGATCTTTTAATTTCACAATAACCATATGAAATAGGTTCTATTACTGCTCCCTCTTTTCTGGTGAGAAAACTGAGGCCCCGAGAGTGAAAAGCAGCTTGCTCAAGTTCCAACAGCTAGTGTCTGATGGAGCTGATTCCGACCCAGGAAGTCGGAGCCCATGGCCACCTTGCTGTGTCCCTGTGCAGGGAGGACAAACTCTCTCCGAACTTGCTCATGAAAACCCAGCAGGAACAAGGAAGATTATATTGTATGTAATTCTGTGTGTAGTTTGCATGACTCTTCATCAGATTCATAAGTGACAAAGTAGATGACGTGGTGGTAGAAACCGCCAAGACATTTTCAAGTTCAGCTTTGGAAGGCGTTTCTAAACCCAACCCTCCAGACTCTCGATCTTCCTCAACCTGGTGTCTGGTCTGCCAAGTACTGGTGTCATCTGCCTCCAGAGCTGTAATTACCACCACCAATCTGTATCATCATTTATAACAACACTACGGAGCTTGATTTCCATGGCATTTCGGTCTCCTGCCCTTTCAAGTCTCAGGAAAAGGACTTGGTATGGATGCCAAACATTGTTTATGGATTTAATCACCCACAAAGTACTGAGAATTTCGGAAGTACATAGTGGCGCTGATTAATTCTCCTTCATATCTGTCTCTACTCTCTAAAAGTTTAGCCTCCGGGCAACATGAGCTGTACTAGTTTAGAGGGCATGATGGCACATAGTACAAGCATGCCAAATTAACCAACCGAATACCTTAATTATTCCATCAGGTCTTAACAGGGTGATTCTCAAATTCCTTCCCACTGAAAGAATAGGATTAATATTGGGATGTCAAGTTTGCCAATAAAAACAGGAGAAACTTGGTGATACAAATAAAAGACATTGCCTCCAGACAAAAAGATGTGTTGATTCAATATACTAGTTTCTCTGCATATATAATTTCGAAGGGCATTTGATTAAAAAAAATAATAATAACAGAACAGATTAAACTGTGAATGCAAGCCTTATTTCCTATGGGTTTATGGCACAATAACTCTAAGATTTTACTGATGTTAGAGTGTTTACAGCAGGAACCAGGCCACTCTCCTTTGTTTCTATTTGACATTTTCCTCCCTGACGCTCCTCCAGGCTATTTAATCATTACAATTGGGAAAAAATTTTGGTTTGCTAGAGGCAAGTTCTTTTGGACTGCCATTCATTCAGGGTGCAAGGGCATTTTTGTCCCTACTTAGATTGATGTCAGGTGTCCCTCTTCAACCTCCTTCTTCTCTGCTTTTTGTGATGTGTCCTCAAAGAAGCACAGCTCAGCTCCACGTGCCCATGCAATACAATTTAGTGAAGCTACCATAAAAACACATGCAATATCTCCCTCGTGAGGAAAAGCCAGCCTGTTCCAGGGATAAGCAATGTGCAGTGTCTGCATTCAAATGATCACTCACCACCACCCCTCACCTCAAGGAAGGCAAGTCAGCCTCTTCTTGATACCCTTGATCGTAACATTTTCTTAATACAGTAAAGATATTGAACAATGAATTTGATTTAAAGATTTGATCCTTTCATAAGGAAATGTATCCAATGCTTCATATTGGATACAGTAAAATTCACTCATGGCCCCAATCTACCTACCAAGATCTCATAATTTTTGCCCTCTCATGCTATAAGAAACTCAAGAAAGGGGCCACAAAATGATATAAAACAATAGATAATTATTTTCTCCTAGTGAGGGGGAAAGTTTTTAGACCACAACAAATGGCTGAACATCTTGCGGGTTTAGCAGCCAAACAAGCTGTCTAGCTTCTGAGCCTGAAATATAGATATTTTGACAGTGTGACATTCTGAAGCATTTGCAGCATTCCGATGGTGCATGGCAGTTATTGTGAGAACAGTTCCTTTATCAAAAAACAACCTGAGAGAAACTTTGCCACTGCTGCTTACACTAGCTGAGCTAAATAAGAACAAGGATAAAGCAGATGTTGTCTGAGGAATATGATGGGAAGTTGAAAGCGAGAAGAAAAACCCGGATGTGCCTAAAACTCATTCTCTGCTATTTGCTGATTTCATATCTGCTCACTGACCTCTTCAAAGAAAGGACTGGGGAGGGGGTGGGGGCTGAAGGTCAGTGAAGCGCTGTGCTTTCTTTACCATTGGCTTCTGACTCATTTAGATTTATTTACATTCAAACGTGCACACATTTTCCTCCCATTACTCAGAAGCAATCAGCCATAAAATGGCAAGGATCTGCAGTACATTTAAATTAACAGCAATTTATCTGGAGCAAAAAGGAAAACTGCTGAGTCGAAAGGAAGCAAAAGGAACGGAAGAAAGATGCAGCTGCTATCTGAAAAAGCCAATCTTGCCACATTTGTTATTTGGAGAGTTCAACTAGAAAACTGCCAACTTGGGTGTTTGCATGGCATGGGGCCACTTGGGAGATTGTGTGGTGGCTAGGGTGACAGAACAGCTCACCTTCATTGGAGAGCAAAGCAAATGCTCCCTGAGCTTTCCAAAAAACAAAGCAAAACAAAAAACATTTACTAGGGAAAACACACACACACACACACACACACACACACACACACACACACACAAACTCCTGCATTCTCATAACATTAGGAGCCTGAAAAACAGTGGGGGCAAAAAGGTTTCCATCACAAAGTTAGACTTGAGCTAGGTGCAATTCTGCTTTATTTCAGCACCTGGGTTTAAACACCACTTGTCCAAATTTGACATTTGGGGAACATTTAATATCTAATGGCTCTTTCACTGACTAGCCATTGCTGTTCTACCTTTTCTATTTCATAGGTGACTCACTCCACCCACAGGGTCATTGTGAGACGTCTAAGGAATGGAGTGAGAGAGCTGAAATCTAAACTCAGAACTTCTGGGTTGTCACTTCATCTTTTACAATTGTATTAGCCTGACCTCTAGCAAAATTCTCTCAATATATAAGATTAGGTCCTGGCGATTCCTTCTCTGCACTCATTCCAGAAGTTGCTTAACCATCCTTCAGACACCCCTTTTGCTTCCTAAGGATGTGCTTTGTCCATACACTACCTCTTTTCGTAAGACCACCTTCCACCAAGAGAGCTCTCCTTATAGAAGCCTTGAACCATTCTTGAAGGTTCAATGCAAAAGAGGTCTCTTGTGAGTATTTAGTTCACCGGCCTCTGAACTTCTGTGGCATCTTCCGTTCATTCACATGGCCTTTTTTATGCCTTTTAAAATCTTGTATTTCCTTTCTCTTTACTTCCTGCATCCCAGACTATAAGCCACAGGAGGGAAGAGAGAGCATGTCTAAACGTCTCCTATGCCTGACGCTGCCTGCACAACACCAAGGACTGAATGCAGTATAAGTTTCAGAATAATGTCTAAACTTTGAGCTTCATTGAAGAAGTTTGATGAACTCAACAACAGAACCAAAATGGAGGCGAGGAGAGGATACAACACGATGTAGTATCTCCTGTTTCTCATTGATAACTGGGTTAATTAGATGACTTCAAAACTACTGTACAAAATCAGATATTTGCTCAGAAGGATATTGACGGCTACCATTTTAGACATATGGGCACCCAGTGAGTTCCTCCTGAGGCATTTTAAGATCCTGGGGAAAAGGTGCTAAACTTAGTTTATTCTAATTCTCACAGTGATCAAAATGACGGTGGCCATGGGAGTGGGATGAAGAAACCTGTTGTCTATTTGTTAGCTGGAGATGAGAAACTAAAAATAAATGGCTAAGGATGGTCAGCAAGGCTTTTAAAGCTCTGGTGTGATTTTGTAAAATAGAGTTTAGTTTTATGAGCTGAAAATTAAAGCAGGAAACATAGAGTTCTTGGCAAAGCTCGAATACATAGGGAAAGCCAAAGCTACTGCACAATTAAAATTCAGTGATTCTAAGGAAGACGTGATCTGGTCAGCGAGGCCTGATGACAAGTGTCCAAGAGTTCAACCACTATCATGTCAGGGACTTCACATAGGATGGATAGCACATCCAAAGGCTGATGTCATCGCCTCTATCTATGGAATCACCTAAAAATGCTCTACGTGGAATAGAAAAAAAAAAGATGGAGCTCATGGTTGGAGGGACATTAAGATACTCAAAAGGTCTTTACAACAACCACACTGAGATACCCAAATCAATCCATTGTTCTCCTGTGGGTGTATCTAGCCTCTGGCTTACTTCGACACACATATATTGCAAAATCTATAGGGTAGCTCTTTGCAACATGAAATGACATCTTCTTCAAGGTATTGTTTCACAATTCTCAGACCAGGGAGGCTTACCAGTGACTCAAACATTCAGCACACATAAGCACACCATTATAAATTTCATTATAGAAGAGCATATTCTTGTGCTGCCAATACAGACTTGTGTCTAGATTTGTTTTTGCCAAAATCCTCCAGCCAATGGTTCTTCTTAGTACATGAAGCCAGAGTACTAGGACCTACAGTGTCCAAATAGGAAACAAATGACATAAAACCTATTGCTCAATTAACCTATTACTACATAAAACCTGCAAGAACCACAAACACACACAATGAAAGTTGCTTGGCTATGCTCAGTTGTGGCTGACACCAAGGTACACAGACCAAAACAGATCTTGGAATAAATTTCTGGAAAAGTAAATAATGCATAAAACAAGCAAGGGGAAACAAATGGACATGGGTTAGTCAGCACCTATCTAATGATGATGATGATGATGATGATGGAGATGATGGAGTGGAAAGCAGGAGATAACAGGTGGAAGAACAGGAGGAGGAGTTCTTAAAGAAAAAGTAGTTGTTGATTCATTTGGGAGACCTCAACCATGTAAAAAAAAAAAAAGACCACAATTATTGGAGAATGAAAAGAGAGATAATAAGGCCTCAGAGCAGGACTGCAAGTCCAGATCCAAGTTTGAGATGATCCTAGAAGGAAGAGAGTAGGTAAAAATAAAATTTGTCCTGGACCACCATTTTTTCATTAGGCCCTACCAGCAATACTTTAAAAATAAAGTTTAAAGATCGTTAACATTTAGGATGCTTCCTAAGAAAGCAACAATGAGGGGGGCTTTTGTGTTTACAGTGTCCCTGCCTATTGTTGCCAAGCCCAGAAGTCAGATCCACTATTGGTTCCAACTAAGCAGAGAGAGGGTCAAAGAAATGACCGTGTTTCCCCAAAAATAAGACCTAGACAGACCATCAGCTCAATGCGTCTTTTGGAGCAAAAATTAATATAAGACCCGATCTTATTTTACTATAATATGAGACCGGGTCTTATATAATATAATATCATATCATATCATATCATATCATATCATATCATATCATATCATATCATACCAGGTCTAATATAATATAATATAATACCAGGCCTTATATATAAGACCAGGTCTTATATTAATTTTTGCTCCAAGAGACTCATTAGAGCTGATGGTCTGGCTAGGTCTCATTTTCGGGGAAACATGGGATCTTCACTTGAATAGACATACCTTATAAAACTCATCGCCATTTAAATTTCCTAAGTGCACAAGATAATGAAACCAAGCTAAGCACCAAGTATTTCAGAATGCACAACAAAGATAGGTGGAGTTGATAATCTCCATGAACTGACTACAGTAAACATGAATTATCCAAATCTGCCCAAAAGCAGGACAAAAAGCAAGGCCTTTGTTCAGCCCGGCAAGAAATATTTTAGAAGGTTGGCTGCCATCCTATGCTCTGACGCAGACAAGATAAAACTGTCAAAATCCACATTCTGAGGACAAAGCTCCGGCTTTTTGAGGAGTCTGGTTTGTGTGGTCACTGCCCAGATCTGCAATGGTTTCCTCTCATAGGTGTGGCTGCAGCACCCACGGCCTCCTCCTCACTGCCCAGCCCCCACAAGCAATGCCATTGCGGCCCACTGTCCAGGGTCCTGCTTCCTGACCAAAGTGGGGGCCGCAGATCTGCTTCCACGGCTGCTGCAGGCACACAAGGAAGCTGCCTGGCTTCAAACATACAGTAAGCCCTCACTTAACTCCACCAATAGGTTCTTGGGAACTGTGATTTTAAGCAAAATGATGTGTAAGGAAACCAATTTTACCATAAGCTAATTGATATAAACAAGAGTTAAGTGCCTACAGGATATTTCTGGTCACAAAACCATCACCAAACTTCTAAACAAAGACCCAAAACACTTCTAATATTAATCATTGAAATAAATATGAGCTATACATACATGTAAGAAAGAGGAATAAAAACACGTAAGATAATGATTTTCCAACCTGCGTACTGCAGTTCAGGGTCAAGGGTGGCCAGAGCCTCTCCAGGCAGCTTACAGCGCAAGGCAGGACCCAGCCCAGGACAGGACGCCCGCCCACTGCCAGGCATGCTCACTCCAATACCCACACTCACTCAGAATGGAACAATTCGGACACGCCAATTTACCTCGTGCACATCTTTGGGATGTGGGAGGAAACCACAGTCCCTGGAGAAAACCTACACAGACATGGAGAGAATGTGCAACTCCACATAGAACAGTGGATACAGTAGGAACCAATTTTTTTTGTTCTTATCAACATTGCAATGAAACGATGTTGAGCAAAACATTGTTATTCAAGACCTACTGTACTTCTTTGTACTCAGCCTTTTATCCAGAGAAGTGACTATCCCCAAACTCGAAGACCTGTGATTATCATGGGACAAGAAGGAAGTCCTTCCCCCAAACAGGCCGGTTTTCTCTGGTGCCTTTTCCCCAGGACCACCACCAGCAGAAGGACTTCCATCATCTCAGAAGTTGCCTCATAGGACAAGAATTAAAGTGTGCCTCTCCTCCACAGAATCTGAGATGTGATGGGAAATGTGGGTTGAAATGGTGGTTCATTCTGCCCTCGGTCCAGCTACCTGGGACATTACTTGACACTGCTCCGTAAAGCAAAATTTAAAGCCCCAGATCATAGTCTGCTTTAAATTCCCAGATACGACCCAGCAGAAGCGTATCCAACTCAAACTCCAGGGGGCACCTCGTACCCTACCAAAGCTTACAAGGGCATATTCAAGAATTGCTTAATAGTCAGGAAGAGTACTCGCCCATTCATACCACCATGACCAGACTGCACTCAGAAAGTGTTTCTACATCAAGTAGAACCCTCAGGATTCTGGCGCCACAGCCAATTGCTATGCACGATCCTTTGGAGTAGCAGGTGACTCATTTTGAAAAGCCTCAGTAAAATAGAGAGCTTACTCTATTCTCAATAGGAAACTTGAAAAGTGCAAAGTCAGTGCCAGGGTCACAGCCTTATATGCATTCAGACTGAGGCAGCCAAAAGAACTTCCAACTTGACTTAAATTAAGCCTGCAGTTCTAGAAGCCTCTGCTGTTAGGGACATTTTTATTTGCTCAAAGAGCTCATTTTGCTATGCCATCCCACTTTACTGTACTTACTAATACCTCAACAACGTCTTAGAGCAACTGGATGTGTGCCAGCTTCAGTGGTTTACAAGGCAAAACGTCTTTCTGAAAGACAGGGGAGATTCTCTCTACTCCTTGCTTCTTTCATGTTGGAGCACAGCAAGTCCCTTCATAATTCTTTGGTTCTGGTACAGTTTATACATGGAGAAAACTCTGGATTTTAAAAAGTATGTGTTTCATTTTTGCACGCGCGCGCGCACACACACACACACACACTTTCCCTTTTAAACTAACTATGCATGGCAGATATGTCATACCAAACATAATAACTCGGTTAAGAATTATAGCAGCCATGCCAAGAATCAACTAGAACCAAGACACTGGAAAAACAATGCCTTCTAAATATTTTTGTAATGAAAATTCAATGTATGCAAACATCTGAAATTCCTTTAAGAAATGGTTTCCAAATCTTATAGGAAGTTCTTTGCTAAGTCAAAGTGATTAAAAGGGAAACGCTATTTACCTTGTAACCCTACACACATTCTTAGTTCAAAACAGAAATCACCTTCTACGTAAGTAAGCACAAGAGACATTCAAAGACACATGATAGACAATGCATTGCCTTATTTGAAAGCAATAAAAAAAATTAAATGTCACATAGATAACAAGACGGTATAATTACATGTGCATAGGATGACTGGATTATAAATTACTTTCTCTTTTATTCTTCATAATTAGGGCCATTTACCATCCATTGTTTAACTATACAAGATCCTAGAACTTTATTTCAGTTACCCCCGGAATTAGAATTTTGGTAAGTACAGTCACCCTGCATATTTATCTTCCTTGGCAATTGTGTGCTAAAGGATTCATTTCCATGGTGATGCCTGATGACTGGCTGGTTGGAGAGCAAGAAGCAGCCTGAATCCAGAGAGACTGAAGTATGAATACTGCCCCTGCCCCTCCTGAGCTGGGTAACCCTGGTCAAATCACAAGGCCTCACTGATCCTCAGTTTCCCAACTCTAAAACAGAGATGAAAAGAAAAATCTGATATATTGTGATGTCTAGAATTAATATGAGTATCTAATATTGTCTGGGCCATGTACAGGCTCCTCAACTCAGGGAAGTTGCTAACATGTGTCTATTAACATTTAGACAAAGTGCCAAACATTAGAATTTCAAACTTCCCTATTTATTTTAAAAAACACAATTGGAATGACTGCACTTATTGAAGATAGTTCTATGTTTTATCAACTATGCATGATTTAAAAAAAAAATGTTCAGGACGATGAACTGTAGTCCATAAATAAAAAGTGACCTTAATCCACCTTCATTGAGCCCATTTAGGACTCTTATAAATGTGCAATATAACTTTGAACCAATTAGTGATGATATTCTTAAAGCTCACAAGATTGGAAGGTACCTTCACAAATACATGCCTTGTTCCAGGTCAATGTAACCAAGAGTCTTTCTCTTTAGTCTCCCAATTTTTCATCTTCCTGTGTTGTTTTTCTCAGCCACCCAAATGACTTTTTTGGAGGATATCTCTCAATCTCTCTCCCCCTCTTCTGTCTCATTTTCTCTGCATGTGTAGGTCCTTCTCTCATTTCCAACTCTCTCTATTTTCTTTTGTAGACTGGGAAGAACTGAGATATATGTTGACATCACTATTTTTATTTATCGAGTGGAAACTACTCGTATGTTCTAGATTGGGATATGAGAGGGTTTCCTCTTTAAAAACTAATTTGAGTTGTACTTTATTTATTGAAAGTTCTCTCCCCCAGTCTGTGTTGTTGTGTTTGTTTACTCTGTTTTAACATAACCGGGGACAAAGACATTGAAGCTAAGTGACAATCAGAAAATATTATTAAATAACATAAGCAGGAGAAATATGGAAATTTATGAAAATCTGGTTTCCATACACCTTTCAAAATATATATGGGTCATATTTCCCGCACTTCTTTTGGGAAGGGGGCTATTGTTTGCTTATTGCAAAGGGAAAAGAAGATTAGTGCTTCTATTTTACAGACAAAAACATAAAGGCAGAGTGATCATATTTTTTTTGACAAGTACATGTTTCACTCATTCATCACATAGTAATAAACCACCTCCTATCA
This sequence comes from Rhinolophus ferrumequinum, assembly GCF_004115265.2. Lineage (NCBI taxonomy): Eukaryota > Metazoa > Chordata > Mammalia > Chiroptera > Rhinolophidae > Rhinolophus > Rhinolophus ferrumequinum. The sequence goes on along the minus strand of NC_046295.1, from coordinate 47,909,238 downwards.
TGATGACAGGACACCAAAATGTAAAAAAAATAAAAAAATAAAAATAAAAAGGAAAGGAAAGAAAAGAAAAATTATCTCGTGTAATTCAGCTCAGGATTTTAAGACAAAAGAATTCTCAAGCTTCCTTTCCAAATCAAGGACCTCTGTTCTCCAGCAAGAAATGAATGCTTCAAGAACCAAGGGGATTTTAAAGTAGATGAACGCTTGTTACTCCAACCACCGGGGTGTTGCTGGGATGCTTTTGTGCTCCACACGAGAATAACTATGTCTTAGTGCGTCCCAGTGCTTTTCCATTCATAGGCATGAGCCGTGAACTCCGACCCTGCCCACAGTCACCTCAGCAGCCACCGCAAATGATTATTCAACTGCGTTTTCAATCATAGGCCTAAATAGAGTCTTTGTCATGAGCTATGGAGTAAAAAAGTCACAGAAAGGAACTTTGCTCAACAATTCCATCTTCACACTCCTGGAAAAGTGTGGCCCACAATGAGTTAGAAGCCCTGAGGACGCTGTGGAGGGATGTGCAGAACCACAGCTATCAGGTCCTGGGGGGCGAGGGGGACGTTATATGTGACATGTCTTCTTGCACCACGCTCAGCAGGTAAGACGACTTTCCTTTTTTTTTTTTAATTAAAGTTCATTAGGGTGACAATTGTTAGTAAAGTTACATAAACAGGGTCTAATATATGGTGGTGGAAAGAGAACTGACTCTGGGTGGTGAACACGCAATGTGAGATATAGATAATATATTACAGAAGATGACTTTCAATGCTGAAATGGTGACTGCTGACTGGTGTTATCACTTTGAATCTGAAGCTTGGGCAGTGCCAGGAATTTCACACCTTTGGTCTGAGGACCATTTCATGGCTTTAGTTCTAATTCCACAACCACAGAGAAATTTTTGGCAAAAGGATTTTGCCTTCATCCACAGTTATAGGAATCTACAATTCCACAACTGAGGAACATAACTATGAAACCACATCTTGATAGATTTCCAACTTGCCATTGTCCTAGACTCCTGAACTAGCTGCGCAAAGGCCAGGGGAGAGCCTCCAGCCACATGTCCTCGAGATCCAAAGCTGTTTCTGAGATGTTGCAGGTTTCCTCCTACTAGCATCTTCCAGCAGCAGCTAAATGAACCAAGCCCTAACTAAATTTAACTGGCTAATTGCACCTAAATTACAGTCACAAAGCCCCTTCAGAAGATTCAGTCAATTTCTTGAGGGAGAAAGTAAATGTTTTACTATATAATTATAAACGTAATTAACACAAAATAAATTAATTAGGGACTTGTGCTGGTAACGAACACCATGGTTTGGCTGTTATTTGCTGTATTTTCCAGGGAAGCTAAACCTACAAAAGAGGGCTTGTACTTTAAGCCCAGTTTCATTTCACCTCTCCCACCCCCAACCAAACTGTTAGATTTCTGGTCGATACACAGCATGACATCTAAAATTCTACAGAATTCAAATGGAGACAGTTTATGTGCTAATCTCTAGGAAAAACAAAAATCCCCATCCTAAACCATCATAGCTACAACAGTTCCTAGCTGGCAGTTCACTAAAATAACAGATGATTATCCAAAACAATAGTTTCTCTGTCCCAGAGTATAATGACAAAACTCACCTAGAGCCGAAATAACCATCTGCCACAGACTGTTCCACATGGTTTGCTTGCTTATTTTTTTTTTTTAATTCTGAGAAAGAATTCAAAAAATGGTATTGGCAAAGAAGGATGATTTCACAAAAATGACCCAGTTTCCAACCTGTATTGCCTCAACTATCACCTGGAATTTTATTTTTTTTTATCTGACTTAAGAGAGGAGGTTGAGAAAAGACGCCTTGAGGATGATCCTTATGGCACAAAGGAGGTTTTTGGTGAATGAAAAATATCTTGTTCTCATTTTCCAAAGTCTCCATAATTTCTAGGAACCCCGACCTGCATCTCTCATACTTGTTTTCCCCCTAATTGCTGTGATGATGGAGAAGAGCTGCTGTGTCTGACCCACCTCGAGGCAGAAAGAAGGGTGGTTGAGAGTATGGGCTCTGAAGCTAGAAGGTGAAATGACTGTGTGACGTTGGGCAAGTTGCCTCAGTGTCCCCATCTGTGAAATGGAACGAATGATGGTACTTAATTTGGGGCTACTGTGCAACTAAAATAAACTACAAGATTAAATTAAATACATATAAAGTGCTCAGAAGAGTGTCTGGCACATAAACCATGTTCCCTAAATATTAGCTATTTCCATTATCTGTAGACTCTAGACTCTAGCTCTCAGCTTTTGTCCCTTTGAAACAGCTCATGTTTTATGTTCAAAAAGAGCTGCAAATGTTTAATAAGACAGATCTAATTTGTTAGATACCCTGGTCAACTCAAGCCCCAAATGGAAAAGACAATTCAGGGCTGAGACTGTGAATAAAAAAAATGTTCTTGTTTCAGATAAGAAAGGATCCATGTCGTCACTTAATCAGAGAACTTCAGTGAAGAAAGGAAATGTAGAGACCCTGTAGCCCATGCACCCAGCCAGTCTTGCCCTCTCATCTGAGAAGGAGGAAGACAAGTTTCTATGAGCTTGAGCGACTTGCTCAGGAGCACAGAGCCCGCAAAGGGCGAACTCAGAACCCTTGTTGTTGTGCTGGCTACAGACTCAGAGCTGGAATGACAAGTCAACATGGTGAGAACATTTCTCATGACAGGCGGAAGCTAAAGGCAGAAATGGAAACAGTTGTTTCTGATATGAAAACAAACATCCTAATGGCTCTGGTCTGGGAGTTCTGAATACATTTCTACTAATGTACCCACATATTTTACTTTATTCTATTTTTTTATTTACCTAAATATTAAACTGATTTCCGCACGGAGGGGAAATGGAACCCAGTCACTATGTTCAGCTGCCACAGAATCACCCATGACTATTTATGCGTCGTCTGGCACACTTTTTCTGGGAAGGGCCAAAGAGTAAATATTTTCAACTTTGCAGGCCATACAGTCTCTGTCACAACTAGTCACTCTGCTGCTATTCCATGAAAGCAGCCACACGATACGTAAAGAAATGAGCTGGCTGTGCTCCAATAAAACTTTATTTATAAAACAGAGGGCAGTTCGGATTTATTTAACCCACGGACTGCAGTTTGTTGATCTTTGACTAATGCAACTGCCTGCCTGATGTTGTCTTTACCTTATTTCCTTTACCTTTCTCAGCTTATGCTTCCTCCATAAACGAATGTTCATACAGTTTCAATATTCTTACCAGGATATGATCGATACGCAGTACAATCTAATTTATTGTACACAAGAAAGGAAAGCCAGTGTGAATTTATGAAAGCTGTAAATTAAGAAATACGTTTAAAGAAATGTAGTTTTATTACTTTCATATACATATAGGAATTGAAATTAATCCAATAAAACATTTCCAGCATGTTTTGGCAAGTAGGGGGTAATTCAGACTTACCCAAAAGAAAAGAAGAAGATAAAATTATATAATTCATCAACTGTTTTCATGAGATTTCTTCTAAAGAGATTAAAAAGTGTGTTCCCTAAGATGTGAAACACGATTCCTACCACCCCATCTTGTTTTCACTATTAATTGATTTGGTACTTCCTTTGTTCATAGACGATGCCCAAATACTCCACCAAACCAATTCCTCACTAAATCAATGAGCTGCATCAGCAAGAGTTTTTGAACTTTCAGAAAAGTTAAATAAATTATAATCCTATGACATCATAGATTAATACCACCTTTGAAAGAGCTTTTCTGCTCTCTAAGGGACTCTATTTAAACTTTGGCAGACATCGTGGGTTGGTTATTCAAAATCCATTCACAATACCTTTTTTCCCCTTGTTTCCTCTACCTTTGAGGGAGAAAAGTCAATATACTCAATTTCCCAGTATCCCTGGAAGCTAAGGGTGGGCCACTGAGAGATAGCTAAAAGTCCAGGAAGTGGGGTCCTCTCTCCTTGAAGTAAAAAGCAAAACCTCATCAAAGAAAGGCATCAAAGAAGGGCTTCATTGCCCTTCTTCCTTCTTTCTACTTAGAATGTAGATTTGACTTCTGGAGGATATGCAGCCACCTTGAGACCACAAGGTCAGGAACACGACGGGGAAGCCTACCTGCTAAGGATAATAGAAGGGAAAGGGGGAAGAGCCAGTGTCCCTGAGGTATCATTGAGCCTTCATAATAGCTTTGGATCCAGGAATTCTCACTGTGTGAAACAAATAAACCTCTATCTAAGTGGTTGCTCTTGTTTGCTTACTGTTGCAGCCAATATACTCCTAAGTGACACATTCAAGGAGGCTTTGGGCTTATTTCTATTATTCCAAGGCTGTGGGGAAGACGGAGAGAGAGAGCAGGAGAGGGAGAGGGACATAATGACTCTAAACTAAAGAGCCTTAACTGCTACAACAGGAAAGCAATTAGCTTTCAAGTGACACTGTGGCATTTGTGTGGCACCTGGAACTCTCTGCAACAGCCCGTATTACAATAATGTGGGGCTGGGTGGGGAGCCAGGGCAGCAATATCTGAGGACAGCCACACTTGTGGCCCCAGAGAGCCATGGGGAGCAGCCAAACATTCTCCGTGCCTCTGAAAGGGTCACATAGGTGACCCCGAGAGAGGGAAGGTGCACTCAGTTCCACGAGCAAGAAGGTAAAGAAACTTTGGGAGGGAGGGCCAGGAGGGAGAACTGAGCAGAGGAACATGCAGTGGGGGGATACAACTCAGGGAATTAGACACTGAGAAGGAGGCACTGAGACCAGTTGAGTCCTCAGGCCAAAACTCTGGGTTGGGGAGAACCAAGAGATCCCCTTGGACATCTGAGGATTGGAGAGTTGAGATTGTGGCTGCTATTAGGTAGCCCCACCTGTGTCCCTGCTTCTCGGGGCCCATGAGAACAGTAAGACAGTGCTGTGCTTGACCTGAGCTGTGTGAGTGACGGATGGCCTTACAAGGCTCTCTGGGTCTCCCAAGAGCCCTGAGCCCTGAGCAAGAACATCCATAAGGACCTGTGTGCCCAAGAGAGGCACAGAAGTGGCCAAGATTCACTGGGTCTGAAGATAAGCTGTTGGGACAAGGAGAACACAGAACAACCTGGGGGGAGCTAACACGGGGGATCACAGCAGGCCTGAGAACGTCAGTAGGCACCCAGGGTAGAGGCCAACATCTAACAAGGACCAGGCAGAAGCCAGGGGAGTCCTGGCAAGCAGCGGGCCCAAGCCCTTTCCTCCTCCACAGGGAGAGAGGACAGATCTCTGAACCACCGGCAGGGCTGAGATCTCAAGATAGAAAGTTAGTTCAGGGAGATGAAAATAAAAACCATAGAGATTTCCAAATCCTGGACGAGAGGGAGTTTTAATATTTTCCCCAAACACAGATGTCATAAGATTGTGCTTCTGTCTACCCATACTTCCTTACCGAGATTTTTTTCTTCTCACCAAACACAACAAGATGGAAACATGTCAATAAAGGTGAAATGCCTGTGTGTCAGAGCAAGATGTGGGGAAAAGGAGTCCAGCCTACTTAATATTAGGTTCAACCTTTGTCCCAGACTTCTGAAGCCCCTATATATTCAAGAATTTCCCTCTTTGGAAGACACTCACCTCTACTGTAATTACAAAGGTCTGTGTGTGAAAGAGGGAAGACAGCCAAAAGGGGGAGGGTAACTAACGTTTCTCATGTGCCTAATTGTGTGGGGCACCTAGTGTACATCAGCTCATTTAAAGTGTGTTTTACCCTCAGATCAGAGATGAGAAAACTGAGAAGACAAGTAACTTGCCGATCTCCACCTGCCAATGAAACTCAGCTGTATGTAACCTCTCCGAGTATTACATTGTATTGGGGTTTCTTTTGCTGTGCCATTTTGTAAGCCAGTCTGAACTGCCGTTTTCACCAGTTTGCTCTCTCTTCTGGAAAGGAAGTTAAAGAGCCATCAGTAGCCTTTGCTCTGTCCTATCAACAAATGCACCAACAGCTATGGACAAGGATGCCATCCTGAGGTAGTTTGCATCTACTGCCAAATGCTGCAGTTGAAGGGCAAAGTATTCCTGTATGTAGACACCATTACTACCCTGACAGATACACGTCAATACCTGAGACCCCCAACCCTCCCTGCTGAACTTGCATCACTGGACATGAAAAGATGGTGACTTGAGTTTGTGTGAGGTCAACCGGGTTATTGGAAACCTCCCCATACTCCACAGCAAGGGCCAGCACAGTTTTTCTGTAAAGAGCCAGGTACTAAAGATTCCCAGCTCTGCCATTTATATGGTCTCCTTCTGATGCAACCACTCTCAATTCTGCTGGTTTAGCTCAAAAGCAGCCATAGAAAATGCCAACAAACAGATGTGGCTATGGTCCAACAAAACTTTATTAACAAACACTGATTCAGCCCATAGGTTCATTGACCCGCTCTGTAGTCATTTCTGTGAGCCACAACATGAGGGTTAGTTGTTTTTCCCTCCCTCTCCAAAAGAACAAACAGAAATTCCTCCCTATTAAAATAGCTCAACCTGTGTAACATGAACTTACATATATGCTGCACATCAAATGTCTTCCGGGAAAAAGAAAAAAAAAACTGATTTCATAAAATCATCATCTGTGTTTGCAACTGGGGAAACCAATGCCTAGGGCAAGCAAATGGGCCTGAGGCAACGCGGTGTTTGTGGGATACAGCTGGGAGAACATTCCCGGTGGCCACACTCACCATCCCCAACTTCACCGTATGAAAAATGCTGCCTCTCAATCAGCAGAGCAGAAATAGTAGTACTTCCATGATGACTCACTCTCTGCAATTTAGGTCATGCCTACGGCAATCAATAAAATCCTCCACTTAGATTCTCCATGGCTAATTTGATTCCCCCTCCCCCCTTTCCTCCCCTAAACCGGGAGACTTTTCTTTTTTTTTTAGTTGTTTTCAATTAAGCCAATTTGTCACCAACACCTCTGTTCTCAATAGGGTATTTTTGCCCAATTCTCTTTTATTTTGAAAATAGCAAAGTGGGTGAAATGCATGTGCAAGTGTTAGGCTCAAATCAATATAGTTTGTGCAAGGAGTGACTGTAAATAAAGGAGAGATCTCTTAGCAATCACACAGGCACACATCCCAGTGGCCTTCCTTTATTGCCTCACTATGCACATTTTGTACACAGCCTTGAGTGAGTGAAATGTTAGACCCTGATGGCGACAATAGGTACACACTATGAAGCATCCACATGGGTCAACTCAAATCCTCATCACATTTCTGCTCTCCCTGTTCACAGAAGAGGAACTCAAGGTTCAGGGATATCTATTTTATAGGAAGACCATGGAACACTGAAGTTAAAAGATGCAGCTCCGAGTTCAATTCTCCATCTTACTAACTTGAACAACTTTTTTAACCTTGGGAAAGGCTAGGTGTCCTCATATATAAATGGTGATAATGACATTTTCTTTAACACTGTGTGGAAAGAATCAAATAAGATATCTATAAAGCTCTGAGTATGATGCCTTAGAACATGTGTTAGTCTGACCCATGTGAACAACATGAAAATGTCTGCATTTGACCACTGTCCTAGCCTAGAAAATAAATCATTATTTCGTATGGTTGAAACTGATAACTGCTCAGCCAAGTGGCATTATTAGTAGTATTGTTGTTATTATTGTTCAAGGACAATGGCAGGTGGCAAAGAAGGGATTTTAATCTGAATTTGACTGATGGTAAAGGCCAGTGCTTTTTCTAACTTAGTGACCTTCAAAGAA